>NC_041383.1:211147422-211154410 GCF_002162155.2 Triticum dicoccoides
CGGCCGCGCCCCGCCGCCCTTTGCCGGCGCCGCCCTCCGCCATCCCGCAAGCGAGCTCGCCGCCCCTCTGCTCCGGCCACCGCGACCCTCTTCTTCTTCGGCGAGCCCGATCCAGATCCGAGGTTGACTTTCCCCTTCCCCAAAAATTCGTCCGAGTCCCGAATATTTTACATAATCATGCCATGTTCATCGCATTGTATCTCTGCATCCGTAGCTCCGTTTCGTGCGTGTAATATGTCAAATTGTTCATCTCAATGAGTAATTCATTTAATTCCATTGCATCATGTTTATTTGAGCTCATCTTGATGCCTGAATCATCATTGCAAGAGTGCTTCAGGATGTTTTCTGCTGTCTGTTAACAGAACTTGCACTTTTGTCATTTTTGCCATGTTTGATGTGTGCATCTTATGAGGTTGATGTCTACATGTGTTTTGATCTATGCTATGTCTTCTTTACAGAGGTGCTTACCATGTATTTTTGTGATTAATGTGGTGACTAGCACAATCATTAAACTAGGCATCGTGATGATGCTGATTTTAGTCCCTGTTCTACTGTTATTTTGATCCCATGTAAACATGATGCTACAGAGAGATCCATGCATATTTTGAGATACTTCAGTAAGGATGTTTTAAACATATAGTTATTGTCTATCCATTCATGGTCCTGTTGGCAATTATGGAGTAGTCTAGCATGTCATTTTCGTGCTCTACTTTTTCTAGAAAATGTTTCCTGGCAGATTGTGTACATGTTATTCAATTTTGCCAAGGTTGTTGTAGTTGATCCTTGCATGCTATGAACTTGTTCTTGCCTTGGTTTGTTTCATAAACATGTCTTATTGATGATGCTATGCTTATCTTGTCATGCAATTACTTGTGGTGAGTGAATCGACCTTGTTAAGTAGTGTACTTGCTGTTACTATTTGCTAGGCTGAATCTGTTATTTCGTGATGCTATGTAAACCTGCTGCTACAACTCATTCTATGCATAATTTGGAGATGTTCACTAAATATGTTTTGTTCTACATGTCATGCTCTATCCATCCATGCCCCTGGTTGCATTTATAGCTTGTTGTAGCTTGTTCATATCTTGCTTCAAAGTTGCTTGATAATGTTGCTGTCAGCCTGTTAACATTAAGTTCAGTTGTTGCCATGTGTTTTTCTAGTGATCCATGTACCCTATGAACTTGCTCTTGCCATGCTTAGCTTCACAAACATGCCTTCTTACTATTGGTTGCCTTTCCATGCCATGTTTTGCTCTGTGGTGAGTGGTACAAGCTCATCTACATGCCTTCATAATTCTGTTTCTGTCATGTTTGAATCTGTATTATAACTTGCTATGTTTACATGGGTGCCATCACATTTTCTGTTCCTTTTTGGCTCATGGTCAGTAAGGGACTTTTGTTCTATGCATTTAGTAGTATCATGCCATGCTTTTCTTTGCCATGATATGTTCCTATAACACGTTGTTTGATAGCTCTGAACATTGCAACCTGATGTTATTTTCTGCAAAATCTGAACTGTTATTATTTGCAATCTTGCCATGTGTGTTTGAGCATGTTCTAGTGATTTCTGGAGATAGCTCAGTGTTCATGTTTTGGTATGCTTTACCTGTACATCGTGTCCATGCCTTTTGTTTTCTTGTTGAGATGTTGTAGCATGTTGTTTTGATGCTTGCAATATGCCTAGTTGCTGTTTTGGACAGCTTGTCCTTTAAACTTGTTTCATGTGTGTGTGTTGAACCGTTGCTCTGTTTTGAGTGTGCTCTATACGAAACTTGCTTAGAGTTGCATGTAGTTCCATATTATCATGTTGCATCCTTGTTTTGAGGTGTTTTGCTTGATGTTTGAATGCATTTTGCATCAATGCCATGTTTAACTTGTTTTGCTCATATCTTCTAGGCCGTAGCTCCGAATTAAATGAACTTTACATGTAACTTGACTAGAATCTCGTGTAGATTATCTCGGTGCATCTTAACTTGCTGTTTAACAATTTGAACATAAGGTTTATTCAGATCTGTACCAACTTCGAAATTTGCATATGAGGACTTACCGGAATTGTTATATGTTGTTCCCGACCTCATTTAAACCTGCCTTGATGTGTTGCTCTTGTTTGCATCATCTCTTGCCATGAGTAGCTTCATGTAGCTTTGTCTTGCATCATGCTTGTTGTGCATCATGTCTTGTTCATGTGTGGTGTGTTTACTATGTTGTGTGTTTCTTCTCGATAGTTCCTGTTTCGTTGCGATCGTGAGGATTCGTTCGTCTACGCTTGGTTCGGCCTCATCCGTTCGTCTTCTTCATGGACTCGTTCTTCTTCCTTGCGGGATTTCAGGCAAGATGACCGCTACCCTGGATCTCACTACTATCATTGCTATGCTAGTTGCTTCGTTCTATCGTTATGCTGCGCTACCTATCTTTTGCTCATCAAGCCTCCCATATTGCCATGAACCTCTAACCTTTGACACCTTTCCTATGCAAACCGTTGCTTGGCTATGTTACCGCTTTGCTCAGCCCCTCTTATAGCGTTGCTAGTTGCAGGTGAACTTGAAGATTGCTCCATGGTGGACAGGATTTTGGTTGGGATATCACAATATCTCTTATATTACTAATGCATCTATATACTTGGTAAAGGGTGGAAGACTCGGCATTTTGCCTGGTGTTTTGTTCCACTCTTGCCGCCCTAGTTTCCGTCATACCGGTGTTATGTTCCCGGATTTTGTGTTCCTTACGCGGTCGGGTGATTTATGGGACCCCCTTGACAGTTCGCTTTGAATAAAAGTCCTCCAGCAAGGCCCAACCTTGGTTTTACCATTTGCCTCACCACCACCTATACCTTTCCCTTGGGTCGGCCAACCCAAGGGTCATCTTTATTTTAGCCCCCCCGGGCCAGTGCTTGTCTAAGTGTTGGTCCGAACCGAGTAGACTACGGGGCCCCCTCGGGGAAACTCGAGGTCTGGTTTTACTCGTAGGATGTCTCATCCGCTGCTACCCTGAGAACGAGATATGTGCAGCTCCTATCGGGATTGTCGGTGCATTGGGCGGCTTTGCTGGTCTTGTTTTACCATTGTCGAAATGTCTTGTAAACCGGGATTCCGAGTCTGATCGGGTCTTCCTGGGAGAAGGTATATCCTTCGTTGATCGCGAGAGCTTATCATGGGCTAAGTTGGGACACCCCTGCAGGGTATAATCTTTCGAAAGCCGTGCCTGCGGTTATAGGCAGATGGGAATTTGTTAATGTCCGGTTGCAGATAACTTGACATCAGATCCGAATTAAAACGCATCAACCGTGTGTGTAGCCGTGATGGTCTCTTTTCGGCGGAGTCCGGGAAGTGAACATGGTTTTTGGGTTATGTTTGACGTAAGTAGGAGTTCAGGATCACTTCTTGATCATTACTAGTTGAGACCGTTCCTTTTGCTCTCTTCTCGCTCTTATTTGCATATGTTAGCCACCATACTTGCTTAGTCGCTGCTGCAGCCTCACCACTTTACCCCTTCCTTTCCCTTTAAGCTTTGCTAGTCTTGATACCCATGGTAATGGGATTGCTGAGTCCTCGTGGCTCATAGATTACTACAACAACAGTTGCAGGTACAGGTTTATACGATGATCATGACGCGAGAGCGATGTTTGCTTATTTGGAGTTCTTCTTCTGCTTCTTCTTCGATCAGGGGATAGGTTCCAGGTCGGCAGCCTGGGCTAGCAGGGTGGATGTCATTTGAGTTTCTGTTTGAGTTTCATCCGTAGTCGGATGGTGTTCTTGTAAGATGATGTTGTATTCGTGTGGCATTGTATGCCTCTTGTATGTATCCCTATCTATTATGTAATGTTGATGTAATGATATCCACCTTGCAAAAGCGTTTCAATATGCAGGTCTATCCTTGGTGGGACCTTCGAGTCCCTTTTGGATAGGGTCGCATATTGGGCGTGACAAGTTGGTATCAGAGCCTCGACCGACCCTAGGAGCCCCCTTGATTGATCGTGTAGCTTGGCGTTGTTGAGTCTAGAAGAAAATTGTTTTCGGAGTCTAGTTATATCGGAGAGTAGGAATTTTTTTTACTCCTCAGTCCCTTTGTCACTCTGGTAAGGAATCTTGACGTAGGTGTTTTGAATTACTTCTCTTCCCCTTCAAATTTTTCTTTAGGTTCACGCAGTTGGTTTTTCGATCGTTCTTCCTCAGCTCTTTTCATCCGGTGCATTTCTCGTCAAGTCGACTCGAGCCTCTTCATCTTTGAGTTCAATCCTCAGTTGTTTTCTTTTCCCACCCGCCCAACCCTCTTCTTCTTGGAACCGGAGTCCGTAATCGAGTATCCGTCCTACTCGTGTGAAGCCTTTGCTTTCTTTCAACCAGTGTTTTCTCTTCAAGTTATTCATCGGTTCCCCTTCCAAGTTGCCTTTGTTTTCCCGCCCTCCCACCCCTTTTTCTTCCCGGAGTCTGTCTCTCTCTCGACCATCTATTTCATTCGTGTGGAGCCTCTTCAGTCTTTCATAAATTATCTCAACCGGTGAATTCTCGTCTCGGTGGACATTCTTCATCTCTTTTCTTCTCCGGTGGACTCAATTCATGTTTTTTCGGGTTGATCACATTCTTTTCCCTCTGATCAAGTGTTTTCCCTGCTCGTTCGCCTCTCGCCAGTTTATCCTTCCGGAGTGTTCAAGACATCTCAGGAGATTCGTCTATGTTCCAATTAATTCGAGGTTGTCACCTCATTCAAATAGTTCAACTCTTCCGGAGCATCATTTATCTGTTCAACATTCCTTTTCAACGGTGTTTTTCTATTAGTGGGCCCTAACCCATAGGTCTTTTTCCAGGATCTTACCTGACTCTTCTAATTCCCGGGGTTATTCTCAATTCTTTTCAAGTGTGACGTAAGAATGCATTTTATCAGTCACATGCCTTCTCCAAGATCGCGATCAAATTCTTTTCATGGTTGCCTCAACCTCTTCGATTTTCATTCTCCCAGAGTATCTCAATAATTTCGGTGGTGTTTCTCGTCGTCTTTCTCAGCTTTGAAGATCGAAGAAGAGTTTTTCCTTTAAACCTTGTCCGTTCTCTCAAAGATTCGTGGTTCTAGCTTCATGTTATCCTCGCGAATTACCCTGTTTGTCAGAAGTTGTTTCCAGTTTCTTTTCTTCGGAGGCCATCATTCCAGTCATCGTCCTCTAATTATCCCGGTACTTCGTTCAAGTGTTCTTTAATCAGCTCATGATCTCTTTGTTCTTCTGCATCTAAATCCCCCTCAAACATATTGTTTCTTCCTGGTGATTCATTCTCTTTCATCAGTCATTTTCGAATTCTTACGGTGGTTCATTCAAGATTATTTGTCCTTGATTATCATTTTATATCTTTCGTTCTTCCCAATCCTACCGGTGGTTCATGAAGACCTTCTCAAGTTTTGCGCCATATTCTTCTCAATCCTTTTCAAGAAGAATAAGTAGTATGCCAAATCCATTGCTTGTCATCAATTTAATTTGATGAAGGATAAGGATACAATAAATCTTATTCTTATTCCATCCAAGTGAATAATCCCTTCCTTCGGAGTTTGTTCTTGATGAATAAATTCTAGTTCCAAGTGTTTTCATCTTTTCTTTTCTGGAGTTCAAATTTCCTCAGCCATTTCGTCGGAACCTCCATCTAAATCACCACAAGGCTCATCCTATGCTTTCATCCTTTATTTATCTCATCATCCTTTCATTACCGGAGTTCTTCATGGTGGTTCTTTATGATTTAATTTATTGTTCAAGAGTTCATCAATATTTTTGTTGGTAGAGTTCAAGTATCTTTTCTTCTCGCATCTCGAAGTGCAATTAATTCTCCTTTTTCTTTTGAAATGGAGTTTTGCATTTCCTCTTTCTTCCTAGTTATTTAATCTTTTCCGCTTGTGGTCGGTTATCAGATCATAAATTTTGAGACGTTATCCATAAGTCCACATCAAGCTTATTCTTTCGTTGTTTATTTTCTCAACAACTCCGTTCAACCCTTCCTTCAAAGCTCTTTTCATTCTCTTCCAATTCTTTCCGGAGGTTTTGTGTCATGCCTTCATCAAGTATCATTCCATCCTCTCAAGCTCGTGTTCTATTCCTCCATGTTTCAACCGGAGTGCTGCCTAAATCCTTTCAGTCTTATTCCTTTTTCTTATCTCGTTTTAACCGGAGTGGTTTCATAGTCTATCTGATTCCGTGAACTTTCTATTCTCGTCATTCTCGTCGTTCCTCTCTTTTTCTTGAGTGCTCTCAATTCTTTTCTTCTTCTCTTGAGTTCTTGTTTCACCTCATCCCTTTTCTCTTCCGTCTCGGTCCTAAGATCTCGGGACGAGATCTCTTGTTAGTGGAGGAGTGTTGTAACGCCCCGGTTTCGTTGCGCAAGGTGTCTGCCAGTTATTCGCCATCGTTGTCATGTCGTTTGCTTGTGTGTTGCATATTGTCATGTCATCATGGGCATTTCATTTTGCATACGTGTTCGTCTCATGCATCCGAGCCTTTTCCCCGTTGTCCGTTTCACGATCCGGCACTCCTATGCCCTCCGGCGCTCCCCTTTTCGTCTCCTGTTGTGAGTGGGTGTTAAACTTTCTCGGAATGGCCCGAGGTTTGCCAAACAGCCTTGGTATAGCACCGGTAGACTGCCTGTCAAGTTTCGTGCCATTTGGAGTTCGTTTGGTACTCCAACAGTTAACCGCGCAGCCCGAAACCCCCCTTTCTCTTTGCAGTCCAACACCCCTCCAACATGGCCAAAAACCCAGCAAACTCACCTCTATGCTCTCGGTCGTTCGATCATGATCGCGTGGCCGAAAACCGCTCCCCATTTGGACTCTCCTAGCTCCTTCTACATATAAATATGTGCATCTCCCCCGAAATCCCGGTCTAACCCTAGCCATCTTCATCCTCGCGCCGCCGGACACATCCGCCCGAGCCGGACATGTCCGCCAGACACCTCACCCCGACCAATCCCCACGCGCCACGTCACCCCGCCGCCGCCCGCAGCCAACCGGCCGCCGC
>NC_041383.1:211154897-211167131 GCF_002162155.2 Triticum dicoccoides
CGGATCCCCCCGCGCCCTTCGCCGACCGCCGCCGTTCGTGCCCGGCCGCGCCCCGCCGCCCTTTGCCGGTGCCGCCCTCCGCCATCCCGCCAGCGAGCTCGCCGCCCCTCTGCTCCGGCCACCGCGACCCTCTTCTTCTTCGGCGAGCCCGATCCAGATCCGAGGTTGACTTTCCCCTTCCCAAAAATTCGTCTGAGTCCCGAATATTTTACATAATCATGCCTAGTTCATCGCATTGTATCTCTGCATCAGTAGCTCCGTTTCGTGTGTGTAATATGTCAAATTGTTCACCTGAACGAGCACATCATTTGATTCCATTGCATCATGTTTATTTGAGCTCATCTTGATGCCTGAATCATCGTTGCAAGAGTGCTTCATGACGTTTTCTGCTGTCTGTTAACAGAACTTGCACTTTTGTCATTTTTGCCATGTTTGATGTGTGCATCTTATGAGGTTGATGTCTACATGTGTTTTGATCTATGCTATGTCTTCTTTACAGAGGTGCTTACCATGTATTTTTGTGATCAATGTGGTGACTAGCACAAGCATGCAAACTAGGCATCGTGATGATGCTGATTTTAGTCCCCGTTCTGCTGTTATTTTGATGCCATGTAAACATGATGCTATAGAGAGATCCATGCATATTTTGAGATACTTCTGTAAGGATGTTTTGAACATATGGTTATTGTCTTTCCATTCATGCCCCTGTTGGAAATTATGGAGTAGTCTAGCATGTCATTTTCGTGCTCTACTTTTGCTACAAAATGTTTCCTGGCAGATTGTTTACATGCTATTCAATTTTGTCAAGGTTGTTGTAGTTGAACGTTGCATGCTATGAACTTGTTCTTGCCTTGGTTTGTTTCATAAACCTGTCTTATTGATGATGCTATGCTTATCTTGTCATGCAATGACTTGTGGTGAGTGAATCGAGCTTGTTAATTAGTGTACTGGCTGTTACTGTTTGCTAGGCTGAATCTGTTATTTCGCGATGCTATGTAAACCTGCTGCTACAACTCATTCTATGCATAATCTGGAGATGTTCACTAAATATGTTTTGTTCTACATGTCATGCTCTATCCATCCATGCCCCTGGTTGCATTTATAGCTTGCTGTAGCTTGTTCATATCTTGCTTCAAAGTTGCTTGATAATGTTGCTGTCAGCCTGTTAACATTAAGTTCAGTTGTTGCCATGTGTTTTTCTAGTGATCCATGTACCCTATGAACTTGCTCTTGCCATGCTTAGCTTCACAAACATGCCTTCTTACTATTGGTTGCCTTTCCATGCCATGTTTTGCTCTGTGGTGAGTGGTACAAGCTCATCTACATGCCTTCATAATTCTGTTTCTGTCATGTTTGAATCTGTATTATAACTTGCTATGTTTACATGGGTGCCATCACATTTTCTGTTCCTTTTTGGCTCATGGTCAGTAAGGGACTTTTGTTCTATGCATTTAGTAGTATCATGCCATGCTTTTCTTTGCCATGATATGTTCCTATAACACGTTGTTTGATAGCTCTGAACATTGCAACCTGATGTTATTTTCTGCAAAATCTGAACTGTTATTATTTGCAATCTTGCCATGTGTGTTTGAGCATGTTCTAGTGATTTCTGGAGATAGCTCAGTGTTCATGTTTTGGTATGCTTTACCTGTACATCGTGTCCATGCCTTTTGTTTTCTTGTTGAGATGTTGTAGCATGTTGTTTTGATGCTTGCAATATGCCTAGTTGCTGTTTTGGACAGCTTGTCCTTTAAACTTGTTTCATGTGTGTGTGTTGAACCGTTGCTCCGTTTTGAGTGTGCTCTATACGAAACTTGCTTAGAATTGCATGTAGTTACATATTATAATGTTGCATCCTTGTTTTGAGGTGTTCTGCTTGATGTTTGAATGCATTTTGCATCAATGCCATGTTTAACTTGTTTTGCTCATATCTTCTAGGCCGTAGCTCCGAATTAAATGAACTTTACATGTAACTTGACTAGAATCTCGCGTAGATCATATCGGTGCATCTTAACTTGTTGTTTAACAACTTGAACATAAGGTTTATTCAGATCTGTACCAACTTCGAAATTTGCATATGAGGACTTACCGGAATTGTTATATGTTGTTCCCGGCCTCATTTAAACTTGCCTTGATGTGTTGCTCTTGTTTGCATCATCTCTTGCCATGAGTAGCTTCATGTAGCTTTCTCTTGCATCATGCTTGTTGTGCATCATGTCTTGTTCATGTGTGGTGTGTTTACTATGTTGTGTGTTTCTTCTCGATAGTTCCTGTTTCGTTGCGATCGTGAGGATTCGTTCGTCTACGCTTGGTTCGGCCTCATCCGTTCATCTTCTTCATGGACTCGTTCTTCTTCCTTGCGGGATTTCAGGCAAGATGACCGCTACCCTGGATCTCACTACTATCATTGCTATGCTAGTTGCTTCGTTCTATCGCTATGCTGCGCTACCTATCTTTTACTCATCAAGCCTCCCATATTCCCATGAACCTCTAACCTTTGACACCTTTCCTATGAAAACCGTTGCTTGGCTATGTTACCGCTTTGCTCAGCCCCTCTTATAGCGTTGCTAGTTGCAGGTGAACTTGAAGATTGCTCCATGGTGGACAGGATTTTGGTTGGGATATCACAATATCTCTTATATTATTAATGCATCTATATACTTGGTAAAGGGTGGAAGACTCGGCCTTTTGCCTGGTGTTTTGTTTCACTCTTGCCGCCCTAGTTTCCGTCATACCGGTGTTATGTTCCCGGATTTTGCGTTCCTTACGCGGTCGGGTGATTTATGGGACCCCCTTGACAGTTCGCTTTGAATAAAACTCCTCCAGCAAGGCCCAACCTTGGTTTTACCATTTGCCTCACCACCACCTATACCTTTCCCTTGGGTCGGCCAACCCAAGGGTCATCTTTATTTTAGCCCCCCCGGGCCAGTGCTTGTCTAAGTGTTGGTCCGAACCGAGTAGACTACGGGGCCCCCTCGGGGAAACTCGAGGTCTGGTTTTACTCGTAGGATGTCTCATCCGGTGTTGCCCTGAGAATGACATATGTGCAGCTCCTATCGGGATTGTTGGTGCATCGGGCGGCTTTGCTGGTCTTGTTTTACCATTGTTGAAATGTCTTGTAAACCGGGATTCCGAGTCTGATCGTGTCTTCCTGGGAGAAGGTATATCCTTCGTTGATCGCGAGAGCTTATCATGGGCTAAGTTGGGAAACCCCTGCAGGGTATAATCTTTCGAAAGCCGTGCCTGCGGTTATAGGCAGATGGGAATTTGTTAATGTCCGGTTGTAGATAACTTGACATCAGATCCGAATTAAAACGCATCAACCGTGTGTGTAGCCGTGATGGTCTCTTTTCGGTGGAGTCCGGGAAGTGAACACGGTTTTTGGGTTATGTTTGACGTAAGTAGGAGTTCAGGATCACTTCTTGATCATTACTAGTTGACGGCCGTTCCTTTTGCTCTCATCTCGCTCTTATTTGCGTATGTTAGCCACCATACTTGCTTAGTCGCTGCTGCAGCCTCACCACTTTACCCCTTCCTTTCCCTTTAAGCTTTGCTAGTCTTGATACCCATGGTAATGGGATTGCTGAGTCCTCGTGGCTCACAGATTACTACAACAACAGTTGCAGGTACAGGTTTATACGATGATCATGACGCGAGAGCGATGTTTGCTTATTTGGAGTTCTTGTTCTGCTTCTTCTTCGATCAGGGGATAGGTTCTAGGTCGGCAGCCTGGGCTAGCAGGGTGGATGTCGTTCGAGTTTCAGTTTGAGTTTCATCCGTAGTCGGATGGTGTTCTTGTAAGATGATGTTGTATTCGTGTGGCATTGTATGCCTCTTGTATGTATCTCTATCTATTATGTAATGGTGATGTAATGATATCCACCTTGCAAAAGCGTTTCAATATGCGGGTCTATCCTTGGTGGGACCTTCGAGTTCCTTTTGGATAGGATCGCATATTGGGCGTGACAAGTTGGTATCAGAGCCTCGACCGACCCTAGGAGCCCCCTTGATTGATCGTGTAGCTTGGTCGTTGTTGAGTCTAGAAGAAAACTGTTTTCGGAGTCTAGTTATATCGGAGAGTAGGAATTTTTTTACTCCTCAGTCCCTTCGTCGCTCTGGTAAGGAATCTTGACGTAGGTGTTTTGAATTACTTCTCTTCCCCTTCAAATTTTTCTTTAGGTTCACGCAGTTGGTTTTTCGATCGTTGTTCCTCGGCTCTTTTCATCCGGTGCATTTCTTGTCAAGTCGACTCGAGCCTCTTCATATTTGAGTTCAATCCTCAGTTGTTTTCTTTTCCCACCCGCCCAACCCTCTTTTTCTTGGAACCGGAGTCCGTAATCGAGTATCCATCCTACTCGTGTGAAGCCTTTGCTTTCTTTCAACCGGTGTTTTCTCTTCAAGTTATTCATCGGTTCCCCTTCCAAGTTGCCTTTGTTTTCCTGCCCTCCCATCCCTTTTTCTTCCCGGAGTCTGTCTCTCTCTCTCGACCATCTATTTCATTCGTGTGGAGCCTCTTCAGTCTTTTGTAAATTATCTCAACTGGTGAATTCTCGTCTCGGTGGACATTCTTCATCTCTTTTCTTCTCCGGTGGACTCAATTCATGTTTTTTCGGGTTGATCACATTCTTTTCCCTCGGATCAAGTGTTTTCCCTGCTCGTTCGCCTCTCGCCAGTTTATCCTTCCGGAGTGTTCAAGACATCTCAGGAGATTCGTCTGTGTTCCAATTAATTCGAGGTTGTCACCTCATTCAAATAGTTCAACTGTTCCGGAGCATCATTTATCTGTTCAACAATCCTTTTCAACGGTGTTTTTCTATTAGTGGGCCCTAACCCACAGGTCTTTTTCCAGGATCTTACCTAACTCTTCTAATTCCCGGGGTTATTCTCAATTCTTTTCAAGTGTGACGTAAGAATGGATTTTATCAGTCACATGCCTTCTCCAAGATCGCGTTCAAATTCTTTTCATGGTTGCCTCAACCTCTTCGATTTTCATTCTCCCGGAGTATCTTAGTAATTTCGATGGTGTTTCTCGTCGTCTTTCTCAGCTTTGAAGATCGAAGAAGAGTTTTTCCTTTAACCCTTGTCCGTCCTCTCAAAGATTCATGGTTCTAACTTCATGTTATCCTCGCGAATTACCCTGTTTGTCAGAAGTTGTTTCCAGTTTCTTTTCTTCGGAGGCCATCATTCCAGTCATCGTCCTCTAATTATCCCGGTGCTTCGTTCAAGTGTTCTTTAATCAGCTCATGATCTCTTTGTTCTTCTGCATCTAAATCCCCCTCAAACATATTGTTTCTTCCCGGTGATTCATTCTCTTTCATCAGTCATTTTCGAATTCTTACGGTGGTTCATTCAAGATTATTTGTCCTTGATTATCATTTTATATCTTTCGTTCTTCCCAATCCTACCGGTGGTTCATGAAGACCTTCTCAAGTTTTGCGCCATATTCTTCTCAATCCTTTTCAAGAAGAATAAGTAGTATGCCAAATCCATTGCTTGTCATCAATTTAATTTGATGAAGGATAAGCATACAATAAATCTTATTCTTATTCCATCCAAGTGAATAATCCCTTCCTTCGGAGTTTGTTCTTGATGAATAAATTCTAGTTCCAAGTGTTTTCATCTTTTCTTTTCCGGAGTTCAAATTTCCTCAGCCATTTCGTCGGAACCTCCATCTAAATCACCGCAAGGCTCATCCTATGCTTTCATCCTTTATTTTATCTCATCATCCTTTCGTTACCGGAGTTCTTCATGGTGGTTCTTTATGATTTAATTTATTGCTCGAGAGTTCATCAAGATTTTTGTTGGTAGAGTTCAAGTATCTTTTCTTCTCGCATCTCGAAGTGCAATTAATTCTCCGTTATCTTTTGAAATGGAGTTTTGCATTTCTTCTTTCTTCCCAGTTATTTAATCTTTTCCGCTCGTGGTCGGTTATCAGATCATAAATTTTGAGACGTTATCCATAAGTCCACATCAAGCTTATTCTTTCGTTGTTGATTTTCTCAACAACTCCGTTCAACCCTTCCTTCAAAGCTCTTTTCATTCTCTTTCAATTCTTTCCGGAGGTTTTGTGTCATGCCTTCATCAATTATCATTCCATCCTCACAAGCTCGTGTTCTATTCCTCCATGTTTCAACCGGAGTGCTGCCTAAATCCTTTCAATCTTATTCCTTTTTCTTATCTCGTTTTAACCGGAGTGGTTTCATAGTCTATCTGATTCCGTGAACTTTCGATTCTCGTCATTCTCGTCGTTCCTCTCTTTTTCTTGAGTGCTCTCGATTCTTTGCTTCTTCTCTTGAGTTCTTGTTTCACCTCATCCCTTTTCTCTTCCGTCTCGGTCCTAAGATCTCGGGACGAGATCTCTTGTTAGTGGAGGAGTGTTGTAACGCCCTGGATTCGTTGCGCAAGGTGTCTGCCAGTTATTCGCCATCGTTGCCATGTCGTTTGCTTGAGTTTTGCATATTGTCATGTCATCATGGGCATTTCATTCTGCATACGTGTTCGTCTCATGCATCCGAGCCTTTTCCCCGTTGTCCGTTTCGCGATCCGGCACTCCTATGCCCTCCGGCGCTCCCCTTTTCGTCTCCTGTTGTGAGTGGGTGTTAAACTTTCTCGGAATGGCCCGAGGTTTGCCAAGCGGCCTTGGTATAGCACCGGTAGACCGCCTGTCAAGTTTCGTGCCATTTGGAGTTCGTTTGGTACTCCAACGGTTAACCGCGCAGCCCGAAACCCCCCTTTCACTTTGCAGCCCAACACCCCTCCAAAGTGGCCAAAAACCCAGCAAACTCCCCTTTATGCTCTCGATCGTTCAATCACGATCGCGTGGCCGAAAACCGCTCCTCATTTGGACTCTCCTAGCTCCTTCTACCTATAAATATGTGCATCTCCCCCGAAATCCCGGTCTAACCCTAGCCATCTTCATCCTCGCGCCGCCGGACACGTCCGCCCGAGCCGGACATGTCCGCCGGACACCTCACCCCGACCAATCCCCACGCGCCACGTCACCCCGCCGCCGCCCGCAGCCAACCAGCCGCCGCCACCTCACCCGGCCGGCGCCCTCTCTCTCTCCCCACCGCGCCGCGGCCCGCGAGGCCCGTGCCAGGCCCGCGGGGCCCGGATCCGCCGCCGCCGCCGCACGGGGTCGCCCGCGCCCGCGACCCGCGCGCTCGCCTCGGCCGCAGCCGCCTGTCGGCTGGATCTCCGCCGCCGCGCCTCGCCTCCCGCCGGCGCCGCCCGAGTCCGCGCCTCCCCGGTCGCCATCCGCCGCCGTCGTCCGGCTCCTGTCTCGCCGCCGGCCGGCACGCCGCGCGCCCGAGCTCCCGGATCCGCCCGCGCCCTTCGCCGGCCGCCGTTGTTCGTGCCTGGCCGTGCCTCGCCGCCCTTTGCCGGCACCGCCCTCCGCCATCCCGCCAGCGAGCTCGCAGCCCCTCTGCTCCCGCCACCGCGACCCTCTTCTTCTCCGGCGAGCCCGATCCAGATCCAAGGTTGACTTTCCCCTTCCCCAAAAATTCATCCAAGTCCCGAATAGTTTACATAATCATGCCATGTTCATCGCATTGTATCTCTGCATCCGTAGCTCCGTTTCGTGCGTGTAATATGTCAAATTGTTCACCTGAACGAGCACATCATTTGATTCCATTGCATCATGTTTATTTGAGCTCTTCTTGATGCCTGAATCATCGTTGCAAGAGTGCTTCATGACGTTTTCTGCTGTCTGTTAACAGAACTTGCACTTTTGTCATTTTTGCCATGTTTGATGTGTGCATCTTATGAGGTTGATGTCTACATGTGTTTTGATCTATGCTATGTCTTATTTACAGAGGTGCTTACCATGTATTTTTGTGATCAATGTGGTGACTAGCACAAGCATGCAAACTAGGCATCGTGATGATGCTGATTTTAGTCCCTGTTCTGCTGTTATTTTGATGCCATGTAAACATGATGCTACAGAGAGATCCATGCATATTTTGAGATACTTCAGTAAGGATATTTTGAACATATGGTTATTGTATATCCATTCATGCCCCTGTTGGAAATTATGGAGTAGTCTAGCATGTCATTTTCGTGATCTACTTTTGCTACAAAATGTTTCCTGGCAGATTGTTTACATGTTATTCAATTTTGCCAAGGTTGTTGTAGTTGAACGTTGCATGCTATGAACTTGTTCTTGCCTTGGTTTGTTTCATAAACTTGTCTTATTGATGATGCTATGCTTATCTTGTCATGCAATGACTTGTGGTGAGTGAATCGAGCTAGTTAAGTAGTGTACTTGTTGTTACTGTTTGCTAGGCTGAATCTGTTATTTCGCGATGCTATATAAACCTGCTGCTACAACTCATTCTATGCATAATCTGGAGATGTTCACTAAATATGTTTTGTTCTACATGTCATGCTCTATCCATCCATGCCCCTGGTTGCATTTATAGCTTGCTGTAGCTTGTTCATATCTTGCTTCAAAGTTGCTTGATAATGTTGCTGTCAGCCTGTTAACATTAAGTTCAGTTGTTGCCATGTGTTTTTCTAGTCATCTATGTACCCTATGAACTTGCTCTTGCCATGCTTAGCTTCACAAACATGCCTTCTTACTGTTGGTTACCTTTCCATGCCATGTTTTGCTCTGTGGTGAGTGGTACAAGCTCATCTACATGCCTTCATAATTCTGTTTCTGCCATGTTTGAATCTGTATTATAACTTGCTATGTTTACATGGGTGCCATCACATTTTCTGTTCCTTTTTGGCTCATGGTCAGTAAGGGACTTTTTTTCTATGCATTTAGTAGTATCATGCCATGCTTTTATTTGTCATGATATGTTTCTATAACACGTTGTTTGATAGCTCTGAACATTGCAACCTGATGTTATTTTCTGCAAAGTCTGAACTGTTATTATTTGCAATCTTGCCATGTGTGTTTAAGCATGTTCTAGTGATTTCTGGAGATAGCTCAGTGTTCATGTTTTGTTATGCTTTACCTGTACATCATGTCCATGCCTTTTGTTTTCTTGTTGAGATGTTGTAGCATGTTTTTTTGATGCTTGCAATATGCCTAGTTGCTGTTTTGGACAGCTTGTCCTTTAAACTTGCTTCATGTGTGTGTGTTGAACCGTTGCTCCGTTTTGAGTGTGCTCTATACGAAACTTGCTTAGAATTGCATGTAGTTCCATATTATCATGTTGCATCCTTGTTTTGAGGTGTTTTACTTGATGTTTGAATGCATTTTGCATCAATGCCATGTTTAACTTGTTTTGCTCATATCTTCTAGGCCGTAGCTCCGAATTAAATGAACTTTACATGTAACTTGACTAGAATCTCGCGTAGATCATATCGGTGCATCTTAACTTGTTGTTTAACAACTTGAAATACGGTTTATTCAGATCTGTACCAACTTCGAAATTTGCATACGAGGACTTACCGAAATTGTTATATGTTGTTCCCGGCCTCATTTAAACTTGCCTTGATGTGTTGCTCTTGTTTGCATCATCTCTTGCCATGAGTAGCTTCATGTAGCTTTGTCTTGCATCATGCTTGTTGTGCATCATGTCTTGTTCATGTGTGGTGTGTTTACTATGTTGTGTGTTTCTTCTCGATAGTTCCTGTTTCGTTGCGATCGTGAGGATTCGTTCGTCTACGCTTGGTTCGGCCTCATCTGTTCGTCTTCTTCATGGACTCATTATTCTTCCTTGCAGGATTTCAGGCAAGATGACCGCTACCCTGGATCTCACTACTATCATTGCTATGCTAGTTGCTTCGTTCTATCGGTATGCTGCACTACCTATCTTTTGCTCATCAAGCCTCCCATATTGCCATGAACCTCTAACCTTTGACACCTTTCCTATGCAAACCGTTGCTTGCCTATGTTACCGCTTTGCTCAGTCCCTCTTATAGCATTGCTAGTTGCAGGTGAACTTGAAGATTGCTCCATGGTGGACAGGATTTTGGTTGGGATATCACAATATCTCTTATATTATTAATGCAACAAAATACTTGGTAAAGGGTGGAAGACTCGGCCTTTTGCTTGGTGTTTTGTTCCACTCTTGCCGCCTTAGTTTCCGTCATACCGGTGTTATGTTCCCGAATTTTACGTTTCTTACGCGGTCGGGTGATTTATGGGACCCCCTTGACAGTTCGCTTTGAATAAAACTCCTCCAGCAAGGCCCAACCTTGGTTTTACCATTTGCCTCAACACCACCTATACCTTTCCCTTGGGTCGGCCAACCCAAAGGTCATCTTTATTTTAGCCCCTCCGGGCCAGTGCTTGTCTAATTTTTGGTCCGAACCGAGTAGACTGCGGGGCCCCCTCGGGGAAACTCAAGGTCTGGTTTTACTCGTAGGATGTCTCATCTAGTGTTGCCCTGAGAACGAGATATGTGCAGCTCCTATCGGGATTGTCGGCACATCAGGCGGCTTTGCTGGTCTTGTTTTACCATTGTCGAAATATCTTGTAAACTGGGATTCCGAGTCTGATCGGGTCTTTCTGGGAGAAGGTATATCCTTCATTGATCGCGAGAGCTTATCATGGGCTAAGTTGGGACATCCCTGCAGGGTATAATCTTTTGAAAGCCGTGCCTGCAGTTATAGGTAGATGGGAATTTGTTAATGTCCGGTTGTAGATAACTTGACATCAGATCCGAATTAAAACGCATCAACCGTCTGTGTAGCCGTGATGGTCTCTTTTCGGCGGAGTCCGGGAAGTGAACACGGTTTTTGGGTTATGTTTGACGTAAGTAGGAGTTCAGGATCACTTCTTGATCATTACTAGTTGACGACCGTTCCTTTTGCTCTCTTCTCGCTCTTATTTGCGTATGTTAGCCACCATACTTGCTTAGTCGCTGCTGCAGCCTCACCACTTTACCCCTTCCTTTCCCTTTAAGCTTTGCTAGTCTTGATACCCATGGTAATGGGATTGCTGAGTCCTCGTGGCTCACAGATTACTACAACAACAGTTGTAGGTACAGGTTTATATGATGATCATGACGCGAGAACGATGTTTGCTTATTTGGAGTTCTTCTGCTTCTTCTTCGATCAGGGGATAGGTTCCAGGTCGGCAGCCTGGGCTAGCAGGGTGGATGTCGCTTGAGTTTCTGTTTGAGTTTCATCCGTAGTTGGATGGTGTTCTTGTAAGATGATGTTGTATTCGTGTGGCATTGTATGCCTCTTGTATGTATCCCTATCTATTATGTAATGTTGATGTAATGATATCCACCTTGCAAAAGCGTTTCAATATGCGGGTCTATCCTTGGTGGGACCTTCGAGTTCCTTTTGGATAGGGTCGCATATTGGGCGTGACAAGTCGGGACACACCTGGTCGAAGCGTACGTAGCGTTGTCATTCTGGTCACGAACGTGTATGTACATACTGGTGGATGCAGAGGCGCGCATGTGTCGTAGTAGAAGCGCACACGTGTCGTAGTAGAGGCACGCACGTAGCATGTACACGTACGTACAGCGGCCAGGGTGCAAGAAAGAAAATACAGTCACGTACGTACATATGGGCGGGGTCTCAAATGCCTACTCGCGCATACGTACGGCCAGGGCTCGTGTACATGGCTGGGTCGGAATGGAGAAGCGGCGTCGTCGTCGTGTTCATGGGGAGCCAACCGGCTGGGTCGGAACAGAATGCGCCGTCGTGTTCATCGGGAGGGCTTGGACGGAACAAGCGATGGAAACGAGGCGTACCGCAGAACGGAGGAAACGGCCTTGTGTTCGACCGGCCACGTTCGAAACGGGATCCTGTTCATCGTGAGGGGTCTGGCGTACCGCAAAACGGAGGAAACGGACCTCCTACGGTCGAAACGGGGGTCCTGTTGATCGGGAGGGGTGTGGCGTACCGCAAAACAGATGAAACGGACTTGTGTTGGAGCGCTACGGTTGAAACAGGGGTCTTGTTCATCGGGAGGGGTATGGCGTACCGCAAAACGGGACTCCACGGGATACTGTTCATCTCCACTGTCGACCTCCTCCAGCCTCCACGGGCTACTGTTCATCCACCGTTGACCTCCTCCAGCCTCCACCTACGACTGTTCATCCATGGGCTCCTGTTCATCCAGCCTCCACTGCGCGCTACTCCACCGGCTACTGTTCAACCACCCCTCTCCACGGGCTCCTGTTCAACCACCCCTCCACGGGCTACTGTTCTCCACCCCTCCATCGTCTACTGTTCATCCAGCCCTCCACGGGGTCGTCCTGTTCATCCAGCCCTCCACGGGGTCCTGTTCATCCAGCCCCAACCGACTCGATCGAT
>NC_041383.1:211167483-211305152 GCF_002162155.2 Triticum dicoccoides
TGTTCATCTAGAGAGGCATCATCTATTGGCTTCAGTTAGCAGCAGTATCGAAGGAATCGCTTGACCGAGTTCAGTTAACAACCATCAATTAATCGCTCGAGTTCAGTAACGCGTAGCCTGCAGTGCAATCGCTCGGGTTCAGTTAGAGCCCAACGCCTCGCTCGGGTTCAGTTAGAGCCAACGCCTCGCACACACATGCGTACGTGTACGAGAGAAACTGTCGTAGAAAGGTCACGACAGATGTCCTAGCAAAAGGACTTAGTCGTGGAGCCATCGCAACTGGGAAGCTTAAAGGGGTTAAAACGGGACAAAGGACACTGGAGTTTATACTGGTTCGGCCCCTTGCGGTGAAGGTAAAGGTCTAATCCAGTTTGAGATGGTATTGATTATGTCTCAATTACCGGGGAGCGAAACCCACTTGACCTAGTTGTCGATTTGATGTTACTTGTCCTGAACCGCTGTCGGGTCGTCCCTTTATATATAGAGGTCGGCGCCCAGCGGCTCACGGGGTCCCGGACGGCTCATAAACAGTGTCCGGCTCGGTGACTATCTATTCCTGCCTTACAATACAAGTCATATACATACGGCAGTTTATCTCTACGGGCCTTAAGCCGCCTTTGGGCCTTGGGCCCTTAACTGAACTTCCATCTTCGAGTGTCATCTTGGGCTTCATCTTATGAATCGCCTAAGGTATAACCCGGCCCCTCCTGGGCGGGTCATACCTAATAGTTATACCCCCAATAAAAAGGCTAGATTTTTATTTGGTCAAGTAGTCTAACCAACCCCCCTCTAGACATACTTTCGATCCTATAGGATCAAACTGAAGCACGACGTATAGTTCGGCGCTCTAAACCATACAAGGTACATGGGGGTGAACTCTATAAGAAGAGTACCACAAGAGTCTTACATAGGCGCATCTCCAAAGAAAAGGGGCAGTAGCTCTTGGCTACACGCGGACATGGGCGGACACCACACGGCAGCTTGGGTTTTGGTCAGCAAGGCTTTCCGTGCAGGTTTCTTCTAGCCTACCGCCCATGAAGATGCCCGGACATTAGTCTAACATTGCGTAGGATGCCAGTTGTTCGCAAATCAAAGCCACATGCCCCCCAAGCTCTTCGGACGATACCAATAACATGGCCTTTCTCGGTCTAGGGCCTCCGGTCGGGCCACTCAAAGGGGGGACAAACAAAAAGAAGTACCTATTGGTCCTGGTCGACAAATTCACCAAGTGGATCGAACCAAGACCCATCACTTCGGCAGAATCTCGACTGGTCGTCGACTTCTTATCCGACATCGTACACCGTTATGGTGTCCCCCACAACATAATTATCGATAATGGTACCAACTTCACCACCCAGGAAGTTAAAGACTGGTGCGGCAAAATGGGCATTAATCTCGATTACGCCTCGGTGTACCACCCACATACAAACGGACAGGTCGAGCGAGCCAATGGGCTCATTATGAGCGGCATTAAGACTCTCCTAGTCCGATCACTTAAACAATCAGACTGCCATTGGGTCGAGAAACTTGATTCCATACTAGCGGGGCTACGCAGTACTCCTAACCGGTCAACCGGATACACACCATTTTTTATGGCATACGGTGCGGAAACTGTCCTCCCATGCGACCTTATCCATGACGCGCCTAGAGTGCGCATGTATGAAGAAAAGGAAGCCGAGCTGGATCAGCAGGATGATTTGGATGCTCTGGAAGAAAAATGGGATATATCTCGAGCTCAATCCACGTTCTATCAACAGCAAGCACAACGTTACCACAACCGTGAAGTTAGGGCGAAGACATACAACGTGGGGGAACTGGTCCTCTGACTCCCCGAAAAACAGAAGAATAAACTATCACCCAAATGGGAGGGACCGTACATCATCGATGAAGTACTCATAGGAGGAGCATATCGCCTTCGCCGTCCATCTGATGACTGCCTCGAGCCGAACCCATGGAACGCAGCTCGGCTGCGGCGTTTTTACGCTTGAGTTTGACATACATGCCTACCTTTTCCTTCTTTTTATTTTTCCTTTCTTTCTTTTCGACATGGTAAGAGTCCGGTTAAACCAAACCATACCAAGATCATATTATATACATCATTGAATGTAACACCCAGCCTTGCCTGGGGGCTCCCTCAAATGAGGTGAATAATGTGTAAATCGCATTCGTACCGATTGCATCCTTCTCACACATGTTAAGCCAACACATGCACTTATTTGACTTAAGATCTTTGCCAAGCTGGGTTGCCTGGCTCGTGTGTTTACCCATACGTTCCCGATTGTTTGGCTAGGGAGTAAAGGGAGCACCTGTACGATTGTTACAACTGGGTCATCCGGGACTGTACCTCGGACGGGTGAAGCTGAAAGCTAGCGTTCTTACAGAATACAATAAGTCGGCCTAAGGGAAGTGAATATAGCCTCACGCTTATCACCAGGGTTTTTTCGCGACCATTGGTTTCTGTTGATCCTACGTATCAGGATTATAATCTTACCCGAAGAAAGGAACCCTTGGATGAACTATTTTCATCAGAAGATGTTTCTTATGTCAAACAGTAATATAACATAACTCTCCACACATGTTTCGTCTGTTTGAGCTAGATGGACGGATTGCCTGGTTCCCGAAGTATTGCCTTGTTTCCCAAAGCACATAGTATGGAAACTTCCCGATCACTGATCGGGGAGGTAGAAGCCGATGGTCAGTTAAGACAACATTCTTTAAATTAACAATAAGAACGTGAATCGAGCTCGGTCAACGTAAAGTACATAGATATGTAGAGTTGACAAAACTATTCTTGATCGACATTGCCTATCAATTGCTCTAAAGCACAATCCTTCTGAGAATAGCGAGCAACTGGCATCACATCATCATACACCAAGCTTAGAGGTATCTCTTGGCCGTCAAGGGCCACGGGACCAACCCAGGCCATATGTACCGGATCTAGCTTGGTGAAGTGGGTCTTTACCATAGCCCACACTTCACGCGCCCCTTCTCGGCAGGACGAAATCTTCCATAATTAAAACCTTCTCCGAGCTCCCTTAAAGCGACTGGCTAGTTCGGCCATACCTTCGGGCGGCACATCTAACGGCCATAACACCTTCGCCATGCTCTTCATGGCTTTCCGGGCCTTCTCGTAAGTCTTCGACAGCTCCTTTAAAAGGTTCCCGTCATAAGTGCTTGCTTCTTCCTCAGGCCGCCCAGTCAGGAGACGTAACAAGCAGGTGTTGCACATCATCATTAACACATCAATGATACTTGCCAACGGAATGGTAAGATCAGCGCTTACCAAATATGCCACCTTTTAGCTTCTGGATTTCCTCCAAAGCTTGTGCCACCCGAGTTTTTAAAATCCTAATTTCCTCGGCCTTCCGCTGATTCTCCGCCTTGAGCTCATTTTTCTCCTCCTGACTTTGCATCAGCACTTGTTTTCCAGCCTCCAGCTCCCTCCGCAACTCGCTTACAATTTCTGCGGCTATACAGAGAAAATGGTGTTAATGCATAGAATACACCGTATACTTGTGAAACCATTTTTTCTACTTACCGGACAACCTGCTACTGGCTTTTCGAGCCGCATCCAGTTCAGCTTTGGTTTCGACCAATTGTGTCCGGCTCGCCTCAAGGTCCTCGGACAGATTTTTGCTCTGGTCTCTTGCGGCCTACAAACATAATATCATTAGACACCCTTAACTCGGCAGTCCTGCCCAAATTAAGGCTTGGGGCCTAGCTGGTTAGGGAACATGATCTGCTTTCAAGCTATTTTGGTTATATACCTGCACCTTGGCGGCAAAAATACCGGCGATCCCTTCAAGACCTGGTCGGGCCGCTCCAAGGTATGCATCTACCGAATTAAAAACACTAAATTCTTGTTCGGCAAAGGCAGTATGACGCAAAGTCTCCCTCCGGCAGCGATGATTCATTACGCTCTCGACTTTAGAGTTGGTGACCGAAACATCATTGGAGTCTGCCGGAGGCGCGCTGGCTGCCGCGTGTTCGGAGGAAGCTCTGGCTTGTGCCGAGGACTTAGGACCGGAGCTGTGATTTGGCACACCTGGGGAATCTTTGGACTGGTGCAAAGGCATACGCCTTCTACAAAATGGAGCAAGCTTCAATAAAAGGGTACTAAGAGCAACCCTCGCTGTAATTCTGAAATGCGTTACCTCTGGGCCAAGGAGGCAGGTGCTTCCGCTTCGACGGAGGCTTTCCGCTTTGACCTCCCATTAGAGGCCGAAGCTGGCGCGCTCCGCGCTCCTCCCAAGACGGTCTTTCCTGTAGTGCGGCGACCCTTGGGAGCAGAAGTCAGCACGTGGGGAGTAGCGCGAGATGAGCGCCCTGTTCGGGAGAGGGTCTTCTTTTCAGTTACTGTGGAAGAGGGAAGAGCCCCAGGGTGATCGGCTATCACAACAACCTTGATGCCATCAGGGCTCTCCTGATAAAACACCCCGTCTTCAAAATCAATCGACGTCTCTAGGTCGTCATGGTACCCCAGATCGTCATCACGGGAATGATCCTCCGGCTGAGGAGGAGGGCAATTAATGGACGCAACCTGACGCCTCCAACCATGATCAAATACAACTAGTCAGAGTTCGGGTGTAGCCCATGAGCTCAAAGACAATGGATCGTGGCTTACCCAGTCCGTCGGATTGTATCGGGCGCAACCTTCCCGGATACTCATTCGAGCAAAATCTGCCTCCTCTCCCTTGAAGAGCTCGGCCAATATTTTGGCCAGAGCCGCCTTATTGTCTAGCCCTTGTCGCTGGTAGTGGGTTACGTCGTTGGTCCCATTGTAGAACCATAAAGGATGACCCCTTTGCTGCAGGGGTTGCACGCATTGGGTAATTACGATGGGCATTACTTTGATCATGGTCAGCTTGCTACTAGTTAGCAGCCTGATCTTGGCCGCCAGCATAAGCACCTCTTTGATGTCCTGTTGGGACGGGCCTCTGTGCCGCGAGTTGAACCGTTTTATAGGTGGGTTGTTGGAGTATTCGGGTAGCCATTGCCGAATTGGATCGGTGAGAGGAACATATTCAATATAAAACCACTCCGAGGTCCATCCTTCAGGATCCTTTTGTGGGGTCCCAATTGGGTACCCTATCCCAGCTATTCGCCATACTTCGGCGCCGCCCACCTCGAATATGGATCCCTCTCGGAGGCGGGGGGACAAGACAGAAAAACTTCCTCCACAAGTCAAAGTGGGCCTCGCAACTCAAAATCATCTCGCACAGGGCTACAAAGCCATAGATGTGCAATATGGACCCCGGAGTGAGGTTGTGGAGCTGGATCCCGTAGAACTCCAACAAACCCCGTAAAAAGGGATGGATAGGAAAGCCCAATACTCTTAGAAGGAAGGGCACGAGGCATGCCCTCTTCTCCCTACTCGGAGCGGTGGAGTTCTCGGCGAGGGCGCAGCAATCAATGGAGATGAGACCGGCACGGACGGGGACCAAATCTGCTGGAGGGAGGAAGCATTGCGTCTGCAAGCGCCTCAGATGAAAGTGTGAAATTGAACAGCTCAACCAATCGCCTCGGAGTGGGTCGTGCGGGCGCGAGGATGAACCTGGGAGGTCAGCCATGGCGCCGAGGAATTTCTTTGGTGATTTTTCTTGTGAGAGGGGGGAAGTGAATCGTCCCCCGTACCTTTGGATCTATAAATGGGTGTCTTACCTTGAAGATGGAAGGACGGGCTCGTGGAAAGTTGGCATTAGGCCGCACGCCTTCTAAAAAGGTGCACGATGCTCTTGCCCCGGGGAATGGCATTAAACTCTGATGGTCCCACCTCGATCTCACGATATCTTCGAAGCCCAGAATCTTGACATGTCCGGGCCTGAGCACTTTAGTCCGGCTTCCAGATAGGGTTCGGCGAGATTGATACGTCTCCAAACTGAATAGAGGAGTGGAAGAACTTGTCTCGCAAGCCGACGATCTGAAGATTCCGTAGGACAATCCCCGGTGTTGGAGGCAAGTTCGGGGGCTACTAAGGGAGTTACGGACTAAGGGGTCCTCAAGGCGCCGGCCCATCAATATGGGCCGGACTGGTGAAGTCGTACAGCAACGAGAGATTTATGAAGTCGTGGTGTGCCCTCCAAGTCAAGGATAGGCAGATCTCTTTATTCCTTATTGTAATCTATCTCCGGTAACCCTAACCCTATTGGTGCCTATACAAACCGAGGATTGTAGTCTTTAGTAGGGCCATTCATTACCTCATCGCCTTAGGGTTTAGCTCATACTGATCTCGAGGTAGACCTACTGTGTAAACCATACTATACATCCAATATAATCAAGCAAAACGTAGGGTATTACCTCTTCGAGAGGGACCGAACCTGGGTAAACACTGTGTTCGTCGTCCCTTATTCCCCATCGATCCTAGATCCAAGCTCGGGACCCCCTACCCTGAGGTCTGTCGGTTTTGACATCGACACTAGGGTTGCGGGCGCCGCCCGGGTTAAATAGACGAATTTGGTCTCGAGTGACGAGCCGGAGCGGTGCCACGTGGCGTTCACACCACAGCGACGAAGGAGGCGTCCGTCGGATCATCGGGTTTCCAGACGAGTCCGTGTGAGACCCCTTCGTCTATGTGACGGGCGCGCCCGGGCGTCCCAATATCCGCCTCGTATTTGGGTTGGATATGAGAGGTGCCGGCAGTCCAAATGTTTGAGGTTTGAGGGGCCGTCTAGGTCAAAAATCGTGACCGGGCGGCCTGCCCGAACGTATGAGCCGGGTTTGGGGCGTCCGGTTGCAGATGTTTTAAGGGAGTCCCCGATTTGAGATTTTAGTGAAACTGCTGAACTTAGGATGAAAAGCCGGCCACAGCAGCACTCGGTCCACTTCTCCCGCGACAACCGCAAAAGACGGCGGCGGCCATGCCTCGTTCCAAACCTTGACATACGCCATCGTTTATACCAACGCCCCGACATTATGACCTCTTTGTTTCTATCACCGCCCTTGCCGCTAAAACCACACACATCTTTGTATGCTTCTGCTCGCGACGCCCATATTTATATATCCGCGAATAATCTGTAACACTACACACACGAGCTTCGACTATCAAGTAGTAGGAGCAAGAAATACCAGTCGAGGTAGCACAACAGGTATCCCTCGGTTTTCTGCAACCATGAGCAAGCCACTCCTCGAGCTGATGGCGGCCGTGGACGCCAGCCCTGTGGCCGCGGAGGACGACGGGGCTAACTTGGTATCCCGACGCCGTGCGAGCTACGGCCGCAGCCGACAGACCGTGCCGGTGGTGGCGCCGCAGACCCGGCCCGCGTCGTCGACGGAGACGGACTCCAGCTTCGAATTCAGCGCCGTGATCAGCAACAGCTCGGCGTCGCCCGCCAGCATGGTGTTCTCGGACGGCCAGCTCCGGGCGCACCAGTTCCCCGCCGTGCGGTCACCGGCGGGCTGCAGCCAGGTCGCGTCGCCGGTGCTGGGCTCATCCGTGGGTGGCACGACCGGGAGCAAGAAGCGTGTCAGCTTCGCGGCGGATGGTGCCGGGAAGAAGTCCAGCGGCGCGCAGAAGAAAGGCGGCGGCGGCATGCTGGGGTGCATCGGGTCAGCGTGCGGGCTGTCTCGTGACGAAGTGGTGGAGCCGACCATCAACGCTAATCGTAAGGTTGTGTGTGTTTGATTGTTGAATTTGGCAGTAAGTGATCTTGCGTATGCGCGCTAACTTGTGCATTCCAGTTCGTGTTGTTTGGTCCGCCCTGCTTTGATTAATCTTCCTTTGTCGTCACGGCCTCACGGGTGATGGAGTCATCAAGACACCTAAATTTCTTTCGTCTCCCCCTCATTTGTTCAAATGTATCACGTATACAAATCCCCAAACGCAGCCCTTATGTGGGGAGGAAATGGGGTGTCCAGGCATGTTCAGCCAGCCACGTTAAACACAGTCCAACCCAGACCACTTTCGCTCTTTCTTTGTCTCTCTTCATCTCCACCAATTATATGCACGTCCGGATAATTTTGGGGGATGGCTGTGTGCATGGATAAATGAGCGTCCAGAGCGGATACATCTTGCCAATGTCCACAGACAAATGAGGGGCCAAATTAGCCTAGCCCGGCTGAAAATGCTCTACTAACCGAAATATAGAGAAACTCCATTGAACAAACTAATTTAATTGGTTCCTAAAATATCTATAACAAGAATGGATCACATCACAAGAAAGGCCACAAAGAAGCACGACTACTCGACTAGGCGTGGCTCTAGAGATGTAATGTGGTAGGCCGGTCGAGCATGATATAACAAGACAACTAAGAGTGGAGCAAACATGATCACAATGGCTTAACATGATCATTTGTAGTACTGTGTTTTTACAACTAACTTGCTTTCTGACTTACTGGCTGAAGAGCAAAGAGACATCTTTTTTGTTCATTCTTTTTTCTTTCCTGGCTCTTATCGCTTCAATGGCCCAGCTCCGGTGGAGAGGCTGTCACTGATCTGAAAAGTAGTCTATAGTTCAGATAGACTAATTCTGCAAATGCCTAACCCCTGGAATCAATTTCAAAAATTAAGCGTCAAGTTTCCATAGCAAGTCGTGGGTATTTAGCTAGTTATAAGGCTAATCTAATTGCCGTTGATCATCTATCTGTACCAAAAAGGATCACGTCAGAGTTCGCGAGGAAGCACGGCCAAGTGTGGCTCTAGAGGTGTAATGCCATAGGTCAGAACATAATGTAACAGCACAGCAAGACGTAGCACAAACATGAGCCCTTCACAATGGCTTAGCATGATCAGTTATGGGTATTTTTTGGTAGCAAATCACGGGTACTTAGCTACTAAAACCTAATTCAACTGCCGCCGGTCATCTATGCCATGACCATATTCTATGCTTACTTAGTCCAGAGAATGTACAAAATGAAGTCACGAGGTAACTGAAATCAAACATGCACTTCATAAAGTCTCTGCAACAGCAAGAATTTAGAAACACATGAACCAGCAACTTGATCTTTCAGTACCAGGCATGAGGGGAAAAAACCACTTGGTTTCTTTGTCAGGAAAGGTCATAACAGTATGTTGAACAGCACACCTAACAAATGCACAATCTTAGCTGCCAACCTCAGGTTTGTGATGCTATACCAGTTACCCACAGAACCACTCTGGTCTTTTGGACAGTTCGAGCAAACCTCAGACGAGAAACAGAAACTGATTCAACGCAAATTTTAAAAAGCAGGGTTTAAACAATATTGTAAAAATAGAACTATCTTCTCAGTGCAATGGTAACCTCTATTTTTGTATGTCCTTCTACCTCCATATTGTTAGTTTATCACCCAACCATTATGCATGAATATGACACAGTAGCAGGTATGCGGAAGTACCAGAAAACAATCCACCATGAAAGAACAGTAGCACCTACTGACTGTGGAAACTAAGTAAGAAACATCAATAACATCAACCATTGCTAGCTTCAATGTCATAGACAGCCACAAGCCAACAAACACCATCAACACACATTGCTGGTAGCTCTGGCCTATCTGTCGCTGTGTCGCGTGAAAGGATATCAGAAATTTCACAAAAAGAAGACAAACATGACTATGTTATAAAATGTAAATATTGGCGAGCCTTGTATGTTATCATAAAATAAGCATTGAAGCAAAGCCTGCCAAATTAGTACCATTTTCAATCTAATAAACTACTACTTCCGTCCCATAATGTAAGATGTTTTTTGATACTAGTGTAGTGTCAAAAAACGTCTTACATTATGGGACGGAAGGAGTATTACATTCACTCAGCTTTGAAGCACAGCTAAACCTTCTTCATTCATATAAACTCCATGCTGGTTTTCCTAATGCATCCTCAGCCATCTTTCTAGATGAAAAGAAATATTCTTGAAAGCTAGCGTAAAGCATAGGTAGAAGAAACTGAAGCTTCACGATTTAGTATTTGGTAAACTGCACTTCTCATCTAGCAACACATGACCAACTAAATTAAAATGACTTAATTCTGTATGCAGACATAGCTGCATAGTGCACACCTAGCATTGCAATCGGGTAGTCTTCATTGGAATGCCAACTACTAGTAGTACATGTTACTATGTTAGTTGTTGTTTTGGGTGCAAAACTAGCAGCTCCATTCAGTCATCCAAAAATTGACTATCATTGATCTATTGTAATTTAGAAAAACAACTGTAGTTTAAAGTTACATAAATACCTAAAAAACACTTATAAAAGTATGCATGTGGCCTTTTAGAAGACAATATGTGCCTATTTTCAACCCAAAATAGATGGTACGTACGTAGTATTTACTTAATCAGCTCAGCAATATACTATCCTCTCTGTACATAAATATAAGACGTTTTAGAGACTTGACAGAGTCTCTAAAACGTACTATTCAACAGAATGAAACCTAACTAAGAACTAACGCAATCCAAGTGCATAAGGTTAAAATGGACCAAAGCAAACACTGCTACACCAGCCAAACAGAACAAACTCAACACAGAAGGAACAAGCATACAATTGGCACCATTGCTACGAATATTCATTGGTACAATCTGCTTGCAATCTACTGCAGCCAGTACAGATGACCTGACGAATCATTCATGCACACCTTAAGGACAATGATGCACCCCTGACAGGCTGATAATAGCTTAAAGTTTGTAGCAAGGTACCATGTTCATGAAACAAACATCAATTTCCCATCTCATAGGCATCTCTAATAAAGTAGTAGTAGTAACAATACATAATCCCCAACGAAATGCCAAAATAGCAGCACTTCCAGGTGGATCAAGGCTCGGGGTCAGCACCTTACTCCTCCGTGGGGGGCGGAGCAGTCACCGACGAAGCCTCCGACACTTCAGCGCTCGGTTCCGCGGGAGTCTCTGGAGCGGCGGCGGCAGCGGCGCGCGACTTGGCGAGCTCGAGGAGGCGGCGGCTGACCTCCTTGGAGTACGCCTGGAGGACCTCGATCCCGTCCTCCAATGAAGCAGGGGAGGCAGCGGCAGACTCCGAGGCGGCGGCGAAGGCCTCGGCCTCGACGGCGGCGGCGGCGCCCTCGGCCTCGGGCTCAGGGATGGCGCCGTAGCGCTGGGAGAGGACGCTGGGCGCGGACAGGGTCTGCACGACGCGCCGGACAACGGCGTCGCGCGTGCGCTGCGACGGCGGCCAGATGCTGAGCGACGGAAACAGCGTCTCCGACGAGGACTTCTCTGCTGGTGCCGGAGGGGTAGCAGCGTCGGCGGAGGCTTCAGTACGCGCGGGGTGGATGTCCTGAGCGCCGGCGTTGGGGGCGTCCTCGGCCATGGTGTGGAGAGCAAGGGGGCGGGGGGCGGAGAGGGAGAGAGATCTGTGGCGTGGAGTGGGAGGAGAGCGAGGTGGGTTGGAGACTTGCGTGGTTGGGTCTGGTTTGGTTCGCGTCACGGGTGAGGGGGACTGCTCACGTGTATACCTGGCCAAACCTCGGGCCGGGCCGGGCTTCAGGCCGGGCCTAGCCAAGCCCGACACAAAACACCCAGGCCCGGGCCCGGGCCGGCACGGCCATCAGGCCTGTGTTTCTAGGCCCGAGCCCGGCCCAAACACGTAAAAACCCGTCGGGCTTCCGGCCGGCCCGGCCCGACCTTCAGAAAAATGCAAAACAACGGGCCCGGGCTCGGCCCGGCCTTCGGGCTCAAAAACTAGACCCGAGCCCGGCTCGGGGGCAGCTTCGGGCCGGGCCGGGTCAGGCTTTTTCGGGCCGGGCCGGCCGGGCTGGGCTTTTCATGGCCAGGACTACTCACATGTCACGTCCGTGAAGACGACCAGCCTGGGAGCTTCTACTGGACGCTCGTTGCGTCCAACAGGGCGCCGACGCACACGGGGCGACGCGAGCACGTCGCATAGGTGCACCGATTGGGCCGGCCTATTGGAGAGTGCGCTGAAAATACAAGGTGATAACTTGCTAAAAAAAAGCAGGGCGAGATGGCTGGGAATCGAATACAGCATTGCCGACTTGCACTCGCATGCTACTAGCCACTAGGATGGACGAGCTCAGTTGACTGGCGGAAACTTACAAGAACTAAATAAAGTATAAGACTGTTTGAGAAACATCCTTTACGATTTCCCAAATAGCAAAAACAAAACGTGAATGTTTTATCAAACGCGAACATTATTATTATATTTTTACAAATTTTGAGAAAACACAAACATTTTTCAACACACAAACGAATTTTGGAGACGCGAACAGATTTTTTAGAACAGAATCATTTTTTAAACTACCCAAAAAACTGAACAGGAACAATTTTTCAAATTTGGAAACACAAACAAGTTTTGAATTTCCCAACATTTTTGGAATTTGTGGCATTTCTTTAAAGCACAAACATTTTCTGAATCTTGAGAACAAAAATTGAATCTGAGAACAAATTTGGAAGCACGGACAATTTTTTTAAGCACAAACATTTTTTGAATCTTGAGAACAAATATAGAAATGGAGAACATTTTTTAAAGCACGCCCATTTTTTGAATCTTCAGAACAAAATTTGAAAACTCCCGAACAAATTTGGAAACGCAAACAATTTTTTAAAGCACGGACATTTTTTGAATCTCAAGGACAAATTTTGAACTAGAGAACAATTTTGAAAAATCCCGAACAAATTTGGAAGCGTGAACAATTTTTTAAAGCACAAACATTTTTTGAATCTTGAGAATAAATTTTGAAATAGAGAACAATTTTGAAAAATCCCGAACAAAATTGGAAGCGCGAACATTTTATGAAAACGCGAACATTTTATGAAATCCGGTATATTTTCTGCATTTTGAAAGTGTTGAAATTTTTTGTTTAACGGGAACAAATTTTGAATTGGAGAACATTTTTTCGAAAACTGAAAATTTTATGAAAATACGAACAAAATTTGAATATTTTGAATTTCTTTTTAAAAAAAGAGAAGAAAAAGAAATGGAAAAAGAAAGAAAACAAACAAACAAAAAAAATCAGGAACATTTTTTGAAATTGTGAACAAAATTTTGAAAATGTGAACACTATTTCAGAAATATGAACAAACTTTGATAAAAAAGAACATTTTTGAAAAGCTTAAAAAGAAAAAGGGAAAAAATATTAAAAAATAAAAAAACATGAAAGAAGGAAAGAACAGAATAAGACTGTGAAGAAAAACCAGAAAGAACCAGTAGAAGGAATAAAAGTTTTTTCGAGTTAACCTAAACTGGTTTTAAGTTGTTGTCGCCTTTAGCTTCTTTAAATTAGCATTGTTTTTCTTACACATCCAGGTGTTAGGCGCGGTGGCTACCGCGGCGCGTACATATACAAGAGGTCGTCTGTTCGATCCCTGTTGCGACCATTTTTGCGGTTTTTTAATATTGCGAAGCGAAACCACTCAAATGGGCCGGCCTAGGGTGAGCTGCGCCCTGTGCGTCGCGCCGACTATTTGCCGCAAAATGCGGCAAATAGGGAATTCCGACCAGCGTGCCCCGTGCGCCGTGCGCCCATGGGTTTTACTATCGGGCCGGTATATGGGTTGCAAGGCCGACCGATGCTCTCTCACTCCCAAATGCATTTGCCTTTGTTGACTAAAAAAGCATTTGAGAATTTAGTCCCCTCTCGTTAGGGTTTTGTATCCTCCCGGGGCGATTTTGTCGCTGCCGTTGAGATCTGTCTTCCCTACTCCTTGCCTCGATCCGCTGTTTCTTTCCATCGATCGGGGAGTCTGCTCGCTGATCTTGGGAGGACTGCGGGGGGGCAGAAACTTCTAGGGTTCGATCAGGAAGGCCCATTTTTGCGGTTTTTTAATATTGCGAAGCGAAACCACTCAAATGGGCCAGCCCAGGGTGAGCTTCGCCCTGTGCGTCGCGCCGACTATTTGCCGCAAAATGCGGCAAATAGGGAATTCCGACCAGCGTGCCCCGTGCGCCGTGCGCCCATGGGATTTACTATCGGGCCGGTATATGGGTTGCAAGGCCGACCGATGCTCTCTCACTCCCAAATGCATTTGCCTTTGTTGACTAAAAAAGCATTTGAGAATTTAGTCCCCTCTCGTTAGGGTTTTGTATCCTCCCGGGGCGATTTTGTCGCCGCCGTTGAGATCTGTCTTCCCTACTCCTTGCCTCGATCCGCTGTTTCTTTCCCTCGATCGGGGAGTCTGCTCGCTGATCTTGGGAGGACTGCGGGGGGCAGAAACTTCTAGGGTTCGATCAGGAAGGCCCAGTTCAGTTTGCAATTGGGCTAGGGTTTCGTGATGTCATCAAGCAAAGCTTCGGGACTGACCTTGTCAGGCCAGCCAGAGATCGACGATGAGGGGTCACTGATGAAGGAATTGGGCTTGCGGGAGGAGGACCTAGACGACGTGGTTTTTTATGAGAAGGAAGCACCGCCGGCGGCAGCTCGTTGGGTCGCTCTCGTAAGGGTTCACACCATCAAAACTTACAGCCAATATTGGTTCTTTCAGAACATGCGGGCAGCCTGGGATCTTGCCCAGGAGGTGAAATTCAAGCCTCTGGAGGATAATCTCTATTCTGTACAATTCTCCTATTTAGGGGATTGGGAGAGAGTTACCCAAGAGGGTCCTTGGCACTTTAGGGGAGACGTTGTGATCCTCAAGCCATATGATGGGATGGCAAAGCCTTCGACGGTTCAATTAGACAGCATTGAAATATGTGCGCAGATCCATGATGTACCACCGTTATATGCATACCTTGTGCCTTCCCTTGCGGCGAAGGTAGGGGAAGTGCTCTTTGCTGAGCCTGTATCACAGGATTTTGTGGGGAATTTTCACCGTGTGTGGCTGAGGATTAATGTCAACAAACCACTGAAGAATGTTGTTTCCATGATCCATGACGGCAAACGCCGAATCTACAGAGTTAGGTACGAGAAACTTCCCGATTGGTGCGCCGTGTGCGGCATGTTGGGTCACCAGTTTAAAGAGCATGGCACTGGAATACATATAATATCTGCTTTGGTCTTCAAGGACCTGAAGGCAACATGTAGAATGCGCAATGGCCCGGGGCCGGGAGATGGACGAGGCCGTAGAGGCGGACGCCGGGGAGGCCGGGATAGAGGACGTGGTACAGGCTCTCAGTTTGATGGATCAGATGGGATGGAAGATGATGGAATGGACATGGACTCGAATATGCTTGATACAGAGAAGAATAGAAAGAGAGCGTCAGGCCAAGCTCAGGAGAAGTTATCTTTGGAAGCACCGAGTAAAGGGACGGCTGCTCTAGCCCATGGAAATACAGAGGCGTCGCCTTCCACTATTGCTCCTCCGAGTCCCAGCGGAAAACGGGGCCCGACGAGGACCAAACTGGCACTAGAAATTCTGAAGAACAACATGTCTAAGCAAGCAGGACACGGCAAGGATGATCCAAAGTTGGCGGGCTCCCTCGAGGGGCGGCGCCGAGCCCAATGAGTGTCTTCTGTTGGAACTGTCGTGGCGTGGGCAAAGCCGCGACAGTTCGCGAGCTTCGTGATTTCGCGAGGCAATTTGCCCCTACCCTCTTGTGCATTGTTGAAACACAAATAGAAGGTGCTAGGGTGGAAGCATAGATGGAACTTTGGGTTTTGATAATTCTTATGCCGTCACTGGTACGCGTCGGTGCTATACTAAAGGAAATATGCCCTAGAGGCAATAATAAAGTTATTATTATTTCCTTATTTCATGATAAATTTTTATTATTCATGCTAGAATTGTATTAACCGGAAACTTAGTACATGTGTGAATACATGGACAAAACATATTGTCCCTCGTATGCCTCTACTTGACTAGCTCGTTAATCAAAGATGGTTATGTTTCCTAACCATAGACATGTGTTGTCATTTGATGAACGGGATCACATCATTAGGAGAATGATGTGATGGACATGACCCATCCGTTAGCTTAGCATTATGATCGTGTTAGTTTCATTGCTACTGATTTCTTCATGACTTATATAAATTCCTCAGACTATGAGATTATGCAACTCCCGAATACTGGAGGAACACTTTGTGTGCTACCAAACGTCACAACGTAAATGGGTGACTATAAAGGTGCTCTACAGGTGTCTCCGAAGGTGTTTGTTGGGTCGGCATAGATCGAGATTAGGATTTGTCACTCCGTGTTTCAGAGGGGTATCTCTGGGCCCTCTCGGTAATACTCATCACTATAAGCCTTGCAAGCATTGTGACTAATGAAGTTAGTTGCAGGATGAAGTATTACGGAACGAGTAAAGAGACTTGTCGGTAACGAGATTGAACTAGGTGTTGAGATACCGACGATCGAATCTCGGGCAAGTAACATACCGATGACAAAGGGAACAACGTATGTTGTTATGCAGTTTGAGGGATAAAGATCTTCGTAGAATACATAGGAACCAATATGAGCATCCAGGTTCCTCTATTGGTTATTGCCCGGAGACATGTCTCGGTCATGTCTACATAGTTCTCGAACCCGTAGGGTCCGCACGCTTAACGTTCGATGACGATTGGTATTATGAGTTTATGTGATATGATGTACCGAAGATTGTTCGGGGTCCTGGATATGATCACGGACATGACAAGGAGTATCTAAATGGTAGAGACATAATGATTGATTTATTGGACGACTATATTCGGACATCAGAAGTGTTCCGGAGAAGTTTCGGATAAAACCGGAGTGTCGGAGGGTTACCGGAACCCCCCAGGGAACTAATGGGCCTCGATGGGCCCTAATGGAGAGAGAGAGAAGGGCCGGCCAGGGCAGTCCGCGCGCCCCCTTCCCTTGAGTCCGAATAGGACAAGGAAGGGGGGGTGGCACCCCCTTGCCTTCCGCCCCCCCCCCCCTCTCCCTCTCCTTCCTCCCCTCTCTCCCTTTAGGTGGAAACCTACTAGGACTTGGAGTCCTAGTAGGATTCCCCTATTGGGGGCGCGCCCTTCAGGGCCGGCCGGCCTCCCCCTTGCTCCTTTATATACGGGGGTAGGGGGCACCCTAGAACACACAAGTTAACAATTGTTTTAGTCGTGTGCGGTGCCCCCTTCACAGTTACACACCTCGGTCATATCGTCGTAGTGCTTAGGTGAAGCCCTGCGCCAGTAACTTCATCATCACTGTCACCACGCCGTCATGCTGATGAAACTCTCCCTCGGCCTCAGCTGGATCTAGAGTTCGTGGGACGTCACCGAGCTGAACGTGTGCAGATCGCGGAGGTGTCGTACCTTTGGTGCTAGGATCAGTCGGATCATGAAGACGTACGACTACTTCAACCGCGTTGTCATAACGCTTCCGCTTTCGGTCTACGAGGGTATGTAGACAACACTCTCCCCTCTCGTTGCTATGCATCTCCTAGATAGATCTTGAGTGATCGTAGGAATTTTTTTGAAATTACCACGTTCCCCAACAGTGGCATCCGAGCCAGGTCTATGCATAGATGTTATATGCACGAGTAGAACACAAAGAGTTGTGGGCGATAATAGTCATACTGCTTACTAGCATGTCATACTTCGATTTGGCAGTATTGTTGGATGAAGCGGCTCAGACCGACATTACGCATACGCTTACACGAGACTGGTTCTACCGACGTGCTTTGCACATAGGTGGCTGGTGAGTGTATATTTCTCCAACTTTAGTTGAATCGAGTGTGGCTACGCCCGGTCCTTGTTGAAGGTTAAAACAACACACTTGATGAAAATTCGTTGTGGTTTTGATGCGTAGGTAAGAACGGTTCTTGCTAGAAGCCCGTAGCAGCCACGTAAAACTTGCAACAACAAAGTAGAGGACATCTAACTTGTTTTTGCAGGGCTTGCTGTGATGTGATATGGTCAAGACATGATGTGATATAAATTGTTGTATGAGATGATCATGTTTTGTAACAAAGTTATCGACAACTGACAGGAGCCATATGGTTGTCGCTTTATTGTATGGAATGCAATTGCCATGTAATTGTTTTACGTTATCGCTAAGCGGTAGCGATAGTCGTAGTAACAATAGGTGGCGAGACGACAACGATGCTACGATGGAGATCAAGGTGTCGCGCCGGTGACGATGGAGATCATGATGATGCCTCGGTGATGGAGATCATGAGCACAAGATGATGATGACCATATCATGTCACATATTTTGATTGCATGTGATGTTTATCCTTTATGCATCTTATTCTGTTTAGAACGTCGGTAGCATTATAAGATGATCCCTTACTAAATTTCAAGGTACAAGTGTTCTCCCTGAGTATGCACCGTTGCTATAGTTCGTCGTGCCGAGACACCACGTGATGATCAGGTGTGATAAGCTCTATATTCACATACAACGGGTGCAAGCCAGTTTTGCACACGCAGAATACTCGGGTTAAACTTGACGAGCCTAGCATATGCAGATATGGCCTCGGAACACTGAGACCGAAAGGTCGAGCATGAATCATATAGTAGATATGATCAACATAGTGATGTTCACCATTGAAAACTACTCCATCTCACGTGATGATCGGACATGGTTTAGTTGATTTGGATCATGTTATCACTTAGATGATTAGAGGGATGTCTATCTAAGTGGGAGTTCTTAAGTAATATGATTAATTGAACTTTAATTTATCATGAACTTAGTACCTGATAGTATTTTAAATGTCTATGTTGTTGTAGATCAATGGCCTGTGCTATCGTTCCTTTGAATTTGAATGCGTTCCTAGAGAAAGCTAAGTTGAAAGATGATGGCAGCAACTACACGCACTGGGTCCGTAACTTGAGGATTATCCTCATTGCTGCACAGAAGAATTACATCCTGGAAGCTCCATTGGGTGACAGGCCTGCTGCAGATGCTATTGATGATGTTAAGAATGTCTGGCAGAGCAAAGCTGATGAGTAATCGATAGTTTAGTGTGCCATGCTTTACGACTTAGAATCGGGACTTCAAAGATGTTTTGAACATCATGGAGCATATGAGATGTTCCAAGAGTTGAAGTTAATATTTCAAGCAAATGTCCGAGTTGAGAGATATGAAGTCCCCAACAAATTCTACAGTTGCAAAATGGAGGAGAATAGTTATGTCAGTGAATACATACTCAAAATGTCTGGGTATCATAATCACTTGACTCAGTTGGGAGTTGATCTTCCAGTTGATTGTGTCATTGACAAAGTTCTTCAATCACTACCACCAAGCTATAAAGGCTTCGTGATGAACTATAATATGCAAGGGATGAACAAGACTATTCCCGTTCTCTTCACGATGCTAAAGGCCGCGGAGGTAGAAATTAAAAAGGAGCATCAAGTGTTGATGGTCAATAAGACCACTAGTTTCAAGAAAAAGGGAAAAGGGAAGAAAGGGAACTTCAAGAAGAACGGCAAAAAGGTTGCTGCTCAAGAAAGAAACCCAAGTCTGGATCTAAGCATGAAACTAAGTGCTTCTACTGCAAAGGGACTGGTCACTGGAAGCGGAACTGCCCCAAGTATTTGGCGGATAAGAAGGATGGCAAAGTGAAAGCTATATTTGGTATACATGTTATTGATGTGTACTTAACTAATGCTCGCAGTAGCGCCTGGGTATTTGATACTAGTTCTGTTGCTCATATTTGCAACTCGAAACAGGGGCTACGGATTAAGCGAAGATTGGCTAAGGACGAGGTGATGATGCGCGTGGGAAATGGTTCCCAAGTCGATGTGATCGTGGTCGGCACACTACCTCTACATCTACCATCGGGATTAGTTTTAGACCTGAATAATGGTTATTTGGTGCCAGCATTGAGCATGAACATCATATCTGGATCTTGTTTAATGCGAGACGGTTATTCATTTAAATCTGAGAATAATGGTTGTTCTATTTATATGAGTAATATCTTTTATGGTCATGCACCCCTGTTGAGTGGTCTATTTTTGTTGAATCCCGATAGTAGTGATACACATATTCATATTGTTGAAGCCAAAAGATTGAAGTTTAACAATGATAGTACAACTTATTTGTGGCACTGTCGTTTGGGTCATATCGGTGTAAAGCGCATGAAGAAACTCCATGCTAATGGACTTTTGGAATCACTTGATTATGAATCACTTGGTGCTTGCGAACCGTGCCTTATGGGCAAGATGACTAAAACTCCGTTCTTTGGAACAATGAAACGAGCTACTGACTTATTGGAAATTATACATACCGATGTATGCGGTCCAATAAGTATTGATGCTCGTGGTGGGTATCGTTATTTCTTACCTTCACAGATGATTTGAGAAGATATGGTTATATCTACTTAATGAAGCATAAGTTGAAACATTTGAAAAGTTCAAAGAATTTCAGACTGAAGTGGAAAATCATCATAACAAGAAAATAAAGTTTCTACGATCTGATCGTGGAGGAGAATATTTGAGTTATGAGTTTGGTCTTCATTTGAGACAACATGGGATAGTTTCACAATTAATGCCACCTAGAACACCACAGCGAAATGGTGTGTCCGGACGTCGTAACCGTACTTTATTAGATATGGTGCGATCTATGATGTCTCTTACTGATTTACCGCTATTGTTTTGGGGTTACGCTTTAGAGACAACTGCATTCACTTTAAATAGGTCACCATCAAAATCAGTTGAGACAATGCCTTATGAACTGTGGTTTGGCAAGAAACCAAAGTTGTCGTTTCTTAAAGTTTGGGGCTGCGATGCTTATGTGAAAAAGCTTCAACCTGATAAGCTCAAACCCAAATCTGAGAAGTGTGTCTTCATAGGATACCCAAAGGAAACTGTTGGGTACACCTTCTATCACAGATCCGAAGGCAAAAATCTTTGTTGCTAAAAATGGATCCTTTCTAGAGAAGGAGTTTCTCTCAAAAGAAGTGAGTGGGAGGAAAGTAGAACTTGATGAGGTAGTTGTACCTTCTCCCTTATTAGAAAGTAGTTCATCACAGAAATCAGCTCCCGTGATTCCTACACCAATTAGTGAGGAAGCTAATGATGATGATCATGAAGCTTCAGATCAAGTTACTACCAAACCTCATAGGTCTTCGAGAGTAAGATCCACACCAGAGTGGTACAGTAATCATGTTCTTGAAGTCATGTTACTAGACCATGATGAACCTATGAACTATGAGGAAGCGATGATGAGCCCAGATTCCGCAAAATGGCTAGAGGCCATGAAATCTGAGATGGGATCCATGTATGAGAACAAAGTGTGAACTTTCGTGGACTTGCCCGATGATCGGCAAGCCATAGAAAATAAATGGATCTTTAAGAAGAAGACCGACGCAGACGGTAATGTTACTGTTTACAAAGCTCGACTTGTTGTGAAAGGTTTTCGACAAGTTCAAGGAGTTGACTACGATGAGACTTTCTCACCCATACTGATGATTAAGTCTGTCTGAATCATGTTAGAAATTGCCATATTTTATGAAATCTGACAAATAGATATAAAAACTTCATTCCTTAAATGGATATTTCTTAAAGAAGAGTTGTATATGATGCAACCAGAAGGTTTTGTCGATCCAAAGGGTGCTAACAAAGTGTGCAAGCTCTAGCGATCCATTTATGGACTGGTGCAAGCCTCTCGGAGTTGGAATAAACGCTTTGATAGTGTGATCAAAGCATATGGTTTTATACATACTTTTGGAGAAGCATGTATTTACAAGAAAGTGAGTGGGAGCTCTGTAGCATTTCTAATCTTATATGTAGATGACATATTGTCGATTGGAAATGATATAGAATTTCTGGATAGCATAAAGGGATACCTGAATAAGAGTTTTTCTATGAAAGACCTCGGAGAAGCTGCTTACATATTGGGCATCAAGATCTATAGAGATAGATCAAGACACTTAATTGGACTTTCACAAAGCACATACCTTGATAAAGTTTTGAAGAAGTTCAAAATGGATCAGTCAAAGAAAGGGTTCTTGCCTGTGTTACAAGATGTGAAGTTGAGTCAGACTCAAAGCCCGACCACTGCAGAAGATAGAGAGAAAATGAAATTCATTCCCTATGCTTCAGCCATAGGTTCTATCATGTATGCAATGCTTTGTACCAGACCTGATGTATGTCTTGCTATAAGAATATCAGGGAGGTACCAAAGTAATCCCATAGTGCATCACTGGACAACGGTCAAAATTATCCTTAGTGAGGACTAAGGAAATGTTTCTCGGTGATGGAGGTGATAAAGAGTTCGTCATAAAGAGTTATGTTGATGCAAGCTTTTACACCGATCCAGATGAATCTAAGTCTTAATCTGGATACATATTGAAAGTGGGAGCAATTAGCTAAAGTAGCTCCATGCGGAGCATTGTAGACATAGAATATTTGCAAAATACATACAGCTCTGATTGTGACAGACTCGTTGACTAAACTTCTCTCATGAGCAAAACATGATCACACCTTAGTACTCTTTGAGTGCTAATCACATAGCAATGTGAACTAGATTATTGACTCTAGTCAACCCTTTGGGTGCTGGTTAAATGGCGATGTGAACTATGGGTGTTAATCACATACAGATGTGAACTATTGATGTCAAATCGCATGGCGATGTGAACTAGATTATTGACTCTAGTGCAAGTGGGAGACTGAAGGAAATATGCCCTAGAGGCAATAATAAAGTTATTATTTATTTCCTTATTTCATGATAAATGTTTATTATTCATGCTAGAATTGTATTAACCGGAAACTTAGTACATGTGTGAATACATAGACAAAACATATTATCCCTAGTATGCCTCTACTTGACTAGCTCGTTAATCAAAGATGGTTATGTTTCCTAACCATAGACATGTGTTGTCATTTGATGAATGGGATCACATAATTAGGAGAATGATGTGATGGACATGACCCATTCGTTAGCTTAGCATTATGATCGTGTTAGTTTCATTGCTACTAATTTCTTCATGACTTATACAAGTTCCTCAGACTATGAGATTATGCAACTCCCGAATACCATAGGAACACTTTGTGTGCTACCAAACGTCACAACGTAAATGGGTTATTATAAAGGTGCTCTATAGGTGTCTCTGAAGGTGTTTGTTGGGTTGGCATAGATCAAGATTAGGATTTGTCACTCCATGTTCGGAGAGGTATCTCTGGGCCCTCTCGGTAATACTCATCACTATAAGACTTGCAAGCATTGTGACTAATGAAGTTAGTTGCGGGATGAAGTATTAAGGAACAATTAAAGAGACTTACCGGTAGCGAGATTGAACTAGGTATTGAGATACCGACGATCGAATCTCGGGCAAGTAACATACTGATGACAAAGGGAACAACGTATGTTGTTATGTAGTTTGACCGATAAAGATCTTCGTAGAATATGTAGGAACCAATATGAGCATCCAGGTTCCTCTATTGGTTATTGACCGAAGACGTGTCTCGGTCATGTGTACATAGTTCTCGAACCCGTAGGGTCCGCACACTTAATGTTCGATGACGATTGGTATTATGAGTTTATGTGATATGATGTACCTAAGATTGTTCGGAGTTCCGGATATGATCACGGAAATGACGAGGAGTCTCTAAATGGTCGATACATAAATATTGATATATTGGACGACTATATTCGGACACCGGAAGTGTTCCGGAGAAGTTTCGGATAAAACAGGAGTGCCGGAGGGTTACCGACCCCTCCCCCCCCCAACGGAACTAATGGGCCTCGATGGGCCCTAATGGAGAGAGAGAGAGGGGCTGGCCAGGGCAGGCCGCGTGCCCCCTCCCCTTGAGTTCGAGTAGGACAAGGAAGGGGGGGCGCCCCCTTGCCTTCCCCCTCTCCCTCTCCTTCCTTCCCCCTCTCGCTTTAGGTGGAAACCTACTAGGACTTGGAGTCCTAGTAGGATTCCCCATTGGGGGCGCGCCCTTGAGGGCCGGCCGGCCTCCCCCTTGCTCCTTTATATACGTGGGCAAGGGGCACCTTAGAACACACAAGTTGACAATTGTTTTAGCCGTGTGCGATGCCCCCTCCATAGTTACACACCTTGGTCATATCGTCGTAGTGCTTAGGCGAAGCCCTGCACCGGTAACTTCATCATCACCGTCACCATGCCGTCGTGCTGACGAAACTCTCCCTCGACCTCAGCTAGATCTAGAGTTCGTGGGACGTCACCGAGCTGAACATGTGCAGATCGCGGAGGTGTCGTACCTTCGGTGCTAGGATCGGTTGGATCGTGAAGACGTACGACTACATCAACCGCGTTGTCATAACGCTTCCGCTTTCGGTCTACGAGGGTACGTAGATAACACTCTCCCCTCTTGTTGCTATGCATCTCCTAGATAGATCTTGTGTGATCGTAGGATTTTTATTTGAAATTACCGCGTTCCCCAACATATACAAATGGTTTTAAACCCCTTTCCGCGACGACATTTGGAACCATCGCCAAGTGAGTGTGGGCAATAGGGGGCCCTTCCCACACGACCCAGAAACCATTTGGGATATGCCCTCCTGGCACACAAGCTCGGCAAAATGAGGTCCTGTGCGACTGGTGAGCGAGCAAATACGGTTATACATATAGTAGTGCTCAAAAAATACAATTATACAGGCGAAATCGTTTTCGGTTGTAAGTACATCCCACACAGTCAGTCCCCGCCAAACGTTTCCTTTCGTATATACATTTCACACAGTCGCTGCAAGGAAAACGTTTATGTTCGTAGGTATATCACACACAATTTTCCATGTTAAATCGTTTGTGATGACGTTCCCATCGCACACAATATTAATAATTTTATCATTTGCGTTATTGAATGCATCACACATGGTGCGTAGAAGAAACTGTGTGGCAAAGGCTATCCATGACACACAACTTTTATGCGGTAAACGTTTGAACAAGGTGGCCTAACGCAAACAGTTTTGAAGAGAATGTCGTGTGTGATTGCTCATCGATCCAACACGGTTTATTCCTAGAAAATTTGTGCATTGCCTTAGGTCATCGCCCACGGTATTTTCTCAATAACCCTTTGCAATAGCAAAAACCAATTAGCAGGCTGATTCACCATTAGCAGGCTAATTACCCTATTATTAATAATCCATTTATTAATCTAATTAACATTCATATTAAACACATAATATATTTCATTCCCATATTATGGAAGCATGATTTCATAATTGAAATACATCAGAGTACAACATGATATACTTTTAGCACTCAGCCACCCCATTACACAACTGCACCAGCACCAAGTTTCACATGCAACATCTAGAACCTTTCGAAATTAGCATCATAGACGGTACATAGACAGATGCATCTCATTGGGAAAACTGCTAGAGTGGAAGGCGAATACCGAGCCTTCATTGATGTTGAAGGTCTTTGCAACTTTAGGCTAGTGCCTGTGGATGATTGACCGTCCATCCTTTGTCCTCTTTAGGAACACTTCAATATTGAACTGTGGGTATTGTATGAATACCTTCCTCGCCTCCTGTCCATACAGGTGGTTTGAGAGGTAATCATCAGTGAACTATTTTGGAAAGGCCTGAAAACAAGGATGTGCATAAATATCTTCTCTATATTGGAAATGGGGAAAGGAATAAAAAGACAAGGTATAATGGTTAGTACCATCATGTAGTGAACGGATGTCTTCTTCATTGTGCAGACAAAGATCTTATTGTTTTTTGTCGCTAATTTCTTTATCCTACCAATCTTTCTGGGTTTCTTGACTTGACTGATATTCATGGACAACTCATTTCCCCATATGCAAAAAGGGTTGAACAGTGGGTCAAAACCTATGACAGTAGGACCTACATGTGCAAGACCAAACTGTTTAAACCCTAAGTATTGGAATGGTTCCTGGAATTGCACAATAATGAGCTATTAGACAAAGGACCATGCATGTGCAAACCTCGATTGTAAACCTCAGTGCTTCCCATTGCTTCACTGCAACACATATAAGGTAGTTAGTGATCAGGTTAAGTGAGGGTCTGCATGCTATTAGTAAAATATGTTGATGAAAAATAAGTACATTGCAGATTCATCAGATTAGTTCAAGCCACATGTAAAACCCATTTATCCAAACCAAGCATCATTAAGAACTAGGAAATATAGCAATTGTATATGTTTCCCATGTATTAAGTGCAGCCAAATTCGATTATTCCTCACATGCACAACAATATAAAATTCTACCCATGACAATTGGACATTGCATTGCAGAATTGAACCAAGCAGTTAACTAAACACCACAACAAATGAACCAAACATTAACTGAGCACCACATTGCACAATATAACATACTCCTAATAGAAGATCAGACAGTTAACCAAACCAAGCATTCTTAACAACTTGGAAATATAACAATTGTATTTGTTTCTCATGTACTCCCTCCGTACCTAAATATAAGTCTTTGGAGGGATTTCACTATGAATCACATACGGATGTATGTAGATACATTTTAGAGTAAAGATTCACTCATTTTGCTCCGTATGTAGTCCATAGTAAAATCTCTACAAAGACTTATATCTAGGAACGAAGGGAGTATTTAGTATAGCCAAATTAAATTTATTTCTCACATGGTATACAATAACAGAATGCACCCAGAACAATTGAACATTGCATTGCAGAATGGAATCAAACAGTTAACTAAACACCACAACAAATGAACCAAATATTAACTGAGCACCACATTGCACAATGTATAACATACTAGAAGATCAAACGGTTAACCAAACCAAGCATGCTTGACAACTTGGAAATATAGCAATTGGATTTGTTTCTCATGTATTTTGTAAAGAAAAATTCGATTTATTTCTCACATGGAAGACAATACAAAATTGCACCCTGAAGAATTGAACATCACATTTGCAGAATTGAACAAAACTGTTAACTGAACACAACAACTAATTAACCAAACAGTTAATAAGTGAGCACCACATTGCACGACATATAGAACATATACACTAGAGCAACAAATTGCATGGTAAAAGTAGATAGCACAATTTACTAGAATTTGTTAAGGAAAGGCAAGAGCAGCACACGCAACGGGTAAATCGAGCATGCTTAACCGGCATAGGTAGCAAATGGCAAGGTGCTCCTCCAAGATCTGGGGGTCAGCACGAATGGCAGCCATCGCGACCTCATCCGCGCGTGTGGTCGCAATTTACTTCTCCGCTGCCAAATGCTCCTTGAGATCCTGGCTATACTGCGTGCACCATGGCTTAGGGCGACGCTTGTTTGGTGGAGGGGTCGGTGATTTGGGGGGAAGGTGTTGTGCTAGAGCCAGCGGTCGGGGCATGTGGGATGTGGAAGGAGGAGGAGGATGGGGTCGGGTGTGGATTACCTGCTTGGATAGGCGAGGCCGAGCAGCGTGAAGGAGGGTCGCCGGCGAGGGGGGCAACACTACAAGCAAGGAGTGAAGGTTTTAATTTGTAAAGGAAGGCGGAAACATGGGGAATGTGGCTTTTGGTAAGGGGGAGAGGGCGGGGAGGTAGATATTTTCGTGGAAGCCGAAAATTTGGAATCACTTCAGCGGAAAAACTGGCGCGCAAACTGTCATCAGACATAGTCCCTTATTTAGAACTGTGTACGATATGTGAACATCACAAACGATTCAGATAGCTTAACCCATGTGCAATGAATTTGAACGCCAAAAATTTCGGTTCCAATTTCCCTGGTTACAATGCTCATCCACGTCATTGCATAATTTGGGTACACAAAGGAGACTACAGCACACCCACACTTCTTAATTGAGCAAGTTCAGCAATTAAAGAGAGCTAGCTGACCTAAACATTACTCGATAAAATTAAAAATTGACGCTCTTAATTAAACAAAACAAAGAGTACTACTACGGCTGGTGCTCGTCGATCTCCGCCGCCTCCTCCATGTCCAGCTCGCGCCCGACGGTCGACTGGGGAAGGGGCTCCATGGCATCCATTGCACCATACTTGGCAAGCATCTCGCCATCCGCGTCTGCCATCTCTTTGGAAAAGGCCGCCACGAGCTAGGCGTGGGCGGCCGCCATCTGGGCTTTGACGGGCTTCGTCGTGGCAAGGTATGCTGCGTAGGAACGAACGACTGCTCGAACACTCTCGGTGATTGCCAACTCTTCGGCCATGGGTTGCCGACCGTTGTTGGAGAAGCTTCTTTAGATTTGTGCGGTGACCGCCATGAGCTGGGCATGGGCAGCCTCGACATGGTCCTGGGCGGCCTCCATCAGGGCTAAGGCCGCCATTGCGGAATGGACAGCTGTTGTGCCACTCTCGCCAGTTGCTATCCCCGAGGCAGATGTTGCTGCCACCGCCTGAGAAGCAACATCGACCGTTTGGGCTGCCTTGGCCGCCCGGTCGCAGATTCCGGTCGCCCTCATGAAACTCGTTAGCACGCGCCTGGCGGCTGCGGCCGTGCTCTCGCCGGAGTGGGCCGCCGAAGTTGCCCTTGGGACGCGGGTCCATGTCCCCATCTTTCACCGGCGATGATTGGACAGTGAAATGATATTTGGGGAGCGAGCTAGTGCACTTGACACGCCGGCTGTGGACTGTAGCAGACGAACCTTCTCGTGTAAGCCATAGGCATACTATACACCGAGAGTGCTCCAGGATATTTTGTACTGCATCTCACACGGTTGGTGATAATAAACTATGTGGGATCTACTTGATTTTTCATCTTGATTTGCATTACATAATGGGGTCACAACTGCAAAGGATGGTGTTTGAATTGCTAGAACTTCTATCTGTAGTGAACATGCAACTATAGGTGTGTCATCAAAGAATTAATCAGGGTTCATTTGCACATTTTTATACGGTAACTTGGTTTTCTAGGCATTTCAGGTGCACAATTCAAAATTAAACCACATGCACATGCTTCGGTGCACCAAAATAGGTTGTAAAATGATATATGTGTCCATGGGTTGATGCTTACGTCCCATTCAAGAAATGGGGATGAATTTCAAACACCACGGCACCGTGGCTCTCCAGCAAACATGAGGTGCTTGCTTTTGTAATTCTAGTAAATATAGAACTCGTCTGAAATTCATGAACCTTGGCATGCTATCATGGAACGGAATCAAGATGCTAGGGTAAAAAAATATTGTCACATTTGGGCTAGGTTATGGTATAAGCTTCTTGCAAACCAGAGTTTCTCTCACAAGAAGCATGATGGTTTCGGTAGGGAACGTGCCACCTTGGGGGACAAAATGATATTTGTTGCATCTTCTTACTTTCAAAAAATTTCTCGTGTCAACATAGAACAACATGAGTGTTTGCAATTTTTTGGGATATTTCGGGGTTCGCCTGGACATTTTTATACATTAACTGAGTTTTCTATGCATTCATGTGCATAATTAAAATTTGAACTACATACACATGCTCTAGTGCATATAAACGGGTTGAAAAATCAAATGTGTGTCCTTGGTTGCAACCTTAGGTCCCATGCAAGAAATGGGAATGGATGTCAAACACCTTTGCCACCGTTGCTCGGCCGCTAACATTGAGATACACGATTTTAAAATTCTAGTAAATCAAAAACTTATCTGAAATTCATGAAACTTGACATGCTCTCATGGAACGGCAGCAACATGCAGTGGTAAAAATATTGTCCCATTTGGCGCAGGTTGGGGTATAAGCTTCTCACAAACCAGAGCTTCTCGCAATAAGCCTTATGGTTACGGTAGGGAATGTTTCACCTTTCTGGACGAAACAATATTCGTTGCCTCTTCTTGATTTCAATTTTTGCTCTAGTGTCAACATAGAACAACAGGAGTGTTGTGTTAAATTTTGGAATTTTTGGGGGTTCCTTTGGATGTTTTTATGCATTAATTGACTTTTCAATGCATTTATGTGCATAATTCAAATTTGAACTACATGCACGTGCTCTAATGCATATAAATTGGTTGAAAATTCAAATCTGTCTCCTTGGTTGCATGCTTAGGTCCCATGCAAGAAATAGAAATGAATGTCAAACACCCTGCCACCATCACTCAGCCACAAACATTGAGATACCTGATTTTTAAATTCTAGTAAATCCAAAACTCATCTGTAATTCATGAAACATGGCATGCTATCATGGAGCGGCATCAACATGTCATCGTAAATGTTTTGTGCCATTTGGGGCAGGTTTGGGTATAAGCTTCTCACAAATCATAGCTTCTCACAACAAGCCTGATGGTTTCGGTAGGGAAGGTTTCACCTTTCTGGACGAAAGGATAGTCGTTGCCTCTTCTTGATTTAAATTTTTTCTCTAGTGTCAACATAGAACAACATGAGTGTTGTGTTAAATTTTGGAATTTTTGGGGTTCGTTAGCACATTTCTTATGCATTAATTGAGTTTTCAATGCATTTATGTGCATATTCAAATTTGAACTACATGCACATGCTCTAATGCATATAATTTGGTTGAAAATTCAAATATGTGTCCTTGGTTGCATGCTTAGGTCCCATGCAAGAAATGGGAATGAATGTCAAACACCCTGCCACCATCATTCGGCCGCAAACATTGAGATACCTGGTTTTTAAATTCTAGTAAATCCAAACCTTGTGTGAAATTCATGAAACCTGGCATGCTATCATGGAATGGCACCCGACATGCCATGGTAATTTTTTGTCCCATTTGGGGCAGGTTTGGGTATAAGCTTCTCACAAAACAGAGCTTCTCGCAACAAGCTTGATGGTTTCGGTAGGGAACAATACCCGTTGCCTGTTATTGCTTTCAAAAAATTCTAGTGTCAACATAGAACAACAGGAGTGTTGTGTTCAATTTTGGAATTTTTCGGGGTTCATTTGGATATTTTTATATATTAACTGGGTTTTCTAGGCATTTTATGTGCATAATTCAAATTTGAACTACATGCACATGCTCTAGTGCATATAAATTGGTTGAAAAATAAAATATGTGTCCTTAGGTGCATGCTTAGGTCCCATGCAAGAAATAGGAATGAATTTCAAACACTGGCACTATTGACTGCCGGCAAAACGTTGAGATACTTTGTTTTTAAATTCTAGTAAATCCAAAACTCGTCTGAAATTCATGAAACTTGGCATGCTATCATGGAATGGCACCCGACATGTTGTGGTAATTTGCGTGTCCATTTTGAGAGAAGGCGCACTCGAATAATAGTCAACAAAGGCATTTTGAATCGACTAGCTGCCACTCTAACATCACAAACGTTTTAGATAGAGCACCCGTATGTACACTGACAACTTCCCTAGTAAGCCAAGGGAAAATGTGCCGAGCAGGATTTGTGCAGCTCTTCATCGCAAACGTTTTAGATAGAACACATGTATGTAAAGTGAGAGCTATGGTCTTCCGCAGTAAGCCAAGGGAAAATTCGCTGCATAGGATTTGTGCATCACTTCAACGCAAACGGTTCAGATTGAATAAGGCATGCAAAGCGAGACTTTGGCGCTAAGCTAAGAGAAAATTTGGCAAGCAGGATTTCTACCTCCCTTCAACACAAACGGTTTTTTTGGATGACCCGTGTGCAACCATGTACACACAATTTGGTAAGATTTGCATCTGTCATATTGGGCATATTGCCATTTGTGAAACTGGAAAGATTGACATTTGTTGATCTAGTAACATTGCCATTTGTCAATCCTTGTAACACCGCAATTTGTCAAAATATGCAGCTAAAAATCACTAGCACTATCTAATTTTTGCAACTAAAATCCAGTAATTAAGCATAAATTTCATTTGTAGATTAAGCAGTCATGCTTAATTTATACAAACAATTTAACTTTACAGCTGAACCGACCAAACTTTTCCCCAATTGCTGCCAACCACATACTAAAATAGCTAGTTCAAGTATATATACTGGCTAATTTTAAGTACATTGTACAGTTCCACCACATTTGTAGTCTGATGAACTGAACAAAATAGCCCCTAAATACTACTACAGAGGGGCTTTGTACTACTTCCGGCAGCCTCTCCTCTGCCGAGCACGCTTAGTAAGAGGAAGAGGAGGAGGAGGCTACCGACGAGCTGGACAACTGCAATACGGTGCCTCCCGCTGCTGCACCTTCAGCGACGCTCACCTCGAACTCCCTCCGCCGCTCCAGACGACCCCTCTCGAAGCAGTGGTTCTCCTCGTAGATCTCCTGATTCCACGCCTCTGCGTCGGCGTGTGCCACGGCCACGGCGACGGTAAGGCTCTTTGCATGCTCGACAAGGCGCTCCTCCTCCTCCCACAGGAACTTGATGTAGCACGCAAGGTCGCTGCCGCACGTGCGGGCCTCCACCTCCGCCTCCCTCCTGCGGGCGATGATGGCGGAGCGGGTGATGATCCCAGCGGTCGACGGTGGGCTAGCGGCCATGGCGGACGACGATGGGGTGGCGGCCACGACCACTGATACGTCTCCAACATATCTATAATTTTTGATTGTTCCATGCTATTATATTACCCGTTTTGGATGTTTATGGGCTTTACTTTACACTTTTATATCATTTTTGGGACTAACCTACTAACCGGAGGCCCAGCTCAAATTTTTGTTTTTTTGCCTATTTCAGTGTTTCGAAGAAAAGGAATATCAAACGGAGTCCAAATGGAATGAAACCTTCGCGAGCGATTTTTTTGGAACAAACGTGATCCAGAGGACTTGGAGTGGAAGTCAAGAAAGAAGCGAGGCGGCCACGATGGTGCCCGGGGCGCCCCCTATAGGTGGGCGCGCCCCCCACCCTCGTGGGCCCCTCGAGCATCCACTGACCTACTTCTTCCTCCTACATATACCCATGTACACCAAAAACATCAGAGGCGACCACAAAAAACTATTTCTACCGCCGTAACCTTCTGTATTCGTGAGATCCCATCTTGGATCCTTCATCGGCGCTCCGCCGGAGGGGGAATTGATCACGGAGGGCCTCTACATCATCTCCAAGGCCTCTCCGATGAGTTGTGAGTAGTTTACCACAGACCTTCGGGTCCATAGTTATTAACTAGATGGCTTCTTCTCTCTCTTTGATTCTCAATACAAAGTTCTCCTTTTCTTGGAGATCTATTCGATGCAACTCTTTTTGCGGTGTGTTTGTCGAGATCCGATGAATTGTGGGTTTATGATCAAGTTTATCTATGAGAAATATTTGAATCTCCTCTGAATTCTTTTATGTGTGATTAAGTTATCTTTGCAAGTCTCTTCGAATTATCAGTTTGGTTTGGCCTACTAGATTGATCTTCTTGCAATGAGAGAAGTGCTTAGCTTTGGGTTCAATCTTGCGGTGTCCTTTCCTAGTGACAACAGGGGCAGCAAGGCACGTATTGTATTGTTGCCATCGAGGATAAAAAGATGGGGTTTATATCATATTGCATGAGTTTATCCCTCTATATCATGTCATCTTTCTTAATGTGTTACTCTGTTCCTCATGAACTTAATACTCTAGAAGCATGTTGTATATCGGTCGATGTGTGGAGTAATAGTAGTAGATGCAGGCAGGAGTCGGTCTACTTGTTACGGACGTGATGCCTATATACATGATCATGCCTAGATAATCTCATAACTATGCGCTTTTCAATCAATTGCTCAACAGTAATTTGCTCACCCACCGTAATAATTATGCTATCTTGAGAGAAACCACTAGTGAATCCTATGGACCCCGGGTCTATCTCTTATCATATAAGCTTTCAATCTACTTTTATTTGCATCTTTACTTTTCCAATCTATATCATAAAATACCAAAAATATATTTATCTTATCATATTATCTCTATCAGATCTCACTTTCGCAAGTGGCTATGAAGGGATTGACAACCCCTTTATTGCGTTGGTTGTGAGTTCTTGTTTGTTTGTGTAGGTGTGTGGGACTTGTGAGGAGCCTCCTACTAGATTGATACCTTGTTTCTCAAAAACTGAGGGAAATACTTACACTACTATTGCTGCATCATCCTTTCGTCTTCAAGGAAAACCAACGCAAGCTCAAGACGTAGCAAGAAGGATTTCTGGCGCCATTGTCGGGGAGGTCTTCGCTGAAGTCAAGACATACCAAGTACCCATCACAAACTCATCTCCCTCGCACTTACATTATTTGCCATTTGCCTCTCGTTTTCCTCTCCCACACTTCACCTTTGCCGTTTTATTTGCCCTCTCTTTCCCAATCTCCTCTCTCTTTCGCTTGCCTTTTTGTTTGCTTGTGTGTTGGATTACTTGTCGCGATGGCGCAAGATAATACCAAATTGTGTGACTTTTCCAATACCAATAATAATGATTTCCTTAGTACTCCGATTGCTACTCTTAATGACGTTGAGTCTTGTGAAATCAATGCTGCTTTGCTAAATCTTGTTATGGAAGATCAATTTTCTGGCCTTCCTAGTGAAGATGCCGCTACCCATCTAAACAACTTTGTTGATTTGTGTGAGATGCAAAAGAAGAAAGATACGGATAATGATATTGTTAAATTGAAGTTATTTCCATTTTCACTTAGAGATCGTGCTAAAATTTGGTTTTCGTCTTTGCCTAAAAATTGTATTGATTCATGGAATAAGTGCAAATATGTCTTTATCTCTAAGTATTTTCCTCCCGCTAAGATCATCTCTCTTAGGAACGATATTATGAATTTTAAACAACTTGATCATGAGCATGTTTCCCAATCTTTGGAAAGAATGAAATTGATGATTCGCAATTGCCCTACTCATGGTATGAATTTATGGATGATCATACAAATTTTTTATGCCGGGTTCAATTTTGCTTCTAGAAATCTTTTACATTCGGCCGCGGGAGGCACGTTTATGGAAATCACCTTAGGAGAAGCTACTAAACTCCTTGATAATATTATGGCTAATTATTCTCAATGGCACACTGAAAGATCTACTAGTAAAAAAGTGCATGCTATAGAAGAAATTAACGTTTTGAGTGGAAAGATGGATGAACTTATGAAATTGTTTGCTACTAAGAGTGCTCTTATTGATCCCAATGATATGCCTTTGTCTACTTTGATTGAGAATAATAATGAATCTATGGATGTGAATTTTGCTGGTAGGAATAATTTTGGTAACAATGCTTATAGAGGAAACTTTAATCCTAGACCGTTCCCTAGTAATCTCTCTAATAATTATGGAAATTCCTACAATAATTCTTATGGAAATTTTAATAAGATGCCCTCTAATTTTGAAAATAGTGTGAAAGAATTTATGGTTTCTCAAAAGAATTTTAATGCCTTGCTTGAAGAAAAATTGCTTAAAGTTGATGATTTGGCTAGGAACGTTGATAGACTTTCGCTTGATGTTGATTCTTTGAAACTTAGATCTACTCCTCCTAAGCATGATATCAATGAGTCTCTCAAAGCTATGAGAATTTCCATTGATGAGTGCAAAGAAAGAACCGCTAGATTGCGTGAATCTTTTTTTGCAATATGAATCTTAATAATTATGGGACTGGAGATGAGTCAACTTTAGTTAAAAGGCGTCCCAATGATTCGGAGTTTTTAGATCTTGATGCTAAATTTGGTAAAAGTGGGATTGGAGAGGTCAAGACTTTAAATAGCATAGAACCCACTATCTTGGATTTCAAGGAATTTAATTATGATAATTGTTCTTTAGAAGATTGTATTTCCTTGTTGCAATCCGTGTTGAATTCTCCTCATGCTTATAGTCAAAATAAAGCCTTTACCAAACATATTGTTGACGCCTTGATGCAATCTTATGATGAAAAACTTAATTTGGAAGTTTCTATACCTAGAAAACTTAATGATGAGTGGGAACCTACTATAAAGATTAAAATTAAAGATCATGAGTGTTATGATTTGTGTGATTTGGGTGCTAGTGTTTCCACAATTCCGAAAACTTTATGTGATATTCTAGGTTTCCATGATCTTGATGATTGGTCTTTAAATTTGCACCTTGCGGATTCCACCATTAAAAAGCCTATGGGAAGGATCAATGATGTTCTTATTGTTGCAAATAGGAACTATGTGCCCGTAGATTTTATCATTCTTGACATAGATTGCAATCTTTCATGTCCTATTATTCTTGGTAGACCTTTCCTTAGAATGATTGGTGCGATTATTGATATGAAGGAAGGGAATATTAGATTTCAATTTCCATTAAGTAAAGGCATGGTGCACTTCTCCAAGAAATAAAGTCAAATTACCTTATGAATCTATCATGCGAGCTACTTATGAATCAAGTGCCAAAGATGGCACTATTTAGATCTATCCTCGCTTTTATGCCTAGCTTGGGGCGTTAAACAATAGCGCTAGTTGGGAGGAAACCCAATTTTATTTTAGTTTTTTTGTTTTTGCTTCTATTTAGTAATAAATTTTGCATCTACTTTCTGTTTACTAGTGTTTGTGCCAAGTAGAATCTATAGGATAACCTATGGTAAGAGTTAATTTGATTCTACTGAAAAACAGAAACTTTGCGCTCATGAGAAAAAAATCAATAAATTACAGAAACATGCTTTTGCGTTGATTCTTTTTGCTGTAGATCAATAGACAAATTGCCTACAACTTCCTATTTGGTAGGATTTTTAGAGTTTCAGAAGTATTCAAAAGTTACAGATTTCTACTGACTGTTCTGTTTTTGACAGATTGTGCTTCTAGTGTGTCGTTTGCTTATTTTGATGCATCTATGGCTAGTATGTAGGGGTATGAATCATAGATAAGTTGGAATACAGTAGGTTTAACACCAATATAAATAAAGAATTAGTTCATTACAGTACCTTATGTGGTGGTTTTTCTTTCTTGCACTAACGGAGCTTATGAGATTTCCTGTTGAGTTTTGTGTTGTGAAGTTTTCAAGTTTTGGGTAAAGATTTGATGGACTATGGAATAAAGGGTGAAAAAAGCCTAAGCTTGGGGATGCACATGGCACACCAAGATATTCAAGGATAACCAAAAGCCTAAGCTTGGGGATGCCCCGGAAGGCATCCCCTCTTTCGTCTTCGTCTATCGGTAACTTTACTTGGAGCTATATTTTTATTCGCCACATGATATGTGTTTTGCTTGGATCGTCTTGTATGATATGAGTCTTTGCTTGTTAGTTTAACACAATCATCCTTGCTGTACACACCTTTTGTGAGAGACCCACATGATTTAGAATTTATTAGAATACTCTATGTGCTTCACTTATATCTTTTGAGTTAGATAATTTTGCTCTATGTGCTTCACTTATATTTTCTAGAGCACGGTGGTGGCTTTATTTTGAAGAAATTGTTGATCTCTAATGCCTCACTTATATTATTTTGAGAGTCTTTTAGAACATCATGGTATTTGCTATGGTTATAAATTTGGTCCTAGAATGATGAGCATCCAAGTTGGGTATAATAAAAACTATCATAGAAAGTGCATTAAAAGCTATGATCAATTTGATGCTTGATAATTGTTTTGAGATATTAAGGTGGTAATATTAGAGTCATGCTAGTTGGGTAATTATGAAATTGAGAAATACTTGTGTTGAAGTTGGCAAGTCCCGTAGCATGCAAGTATGGTAAAAGTTGTGTGACAAATTTGTTGCATGGGGTGCTCTTTGAGTGCTTTCCTTATGAGTGGCAGTCGGGGACGAGCGATGGTCTTTTCCCACCAATCTATCCCTCTAGGGGCATGCGTAGTAGTACTTTGCTTCGAGGGCTAATAAATTTTTGCAATAAGTATATGAGTTCTTTATGACTAATAATGAGTCCATGGATATACGCACACTTACCCTTCCACTTTGCTAGCCTCTATTATGCCGCACAACTTTCGTCGGTATTATTAACCAATTATTTACCTTCCTCAAAACAGCCACCATACCTACCTATTATGGCATTTCCATAGCCATTCCGAGATATATTGCCATGCAACTTTCCACCATTCTGTTTATTATGACACGCTCCATCATTGTCATATTGCTCTTTGCATGATCATGTAGTTGACATAGTATTTGTGGCAAGGCCACCTTCATAATTTTTCAAACATGTCACTCTTGCTTCATTGCATATCCCGGTACACCGCCGGAGGCATTCACATAGAGTCATATTTTGTTCTAAGTATTGAGTTGTAATTCTTGAGTTGTAAATCAATAAAAGTGTGATGCTCTTCATTATTAGAGCATTGTCCCAAGTGAGGAAAGGATGATGAAGACTACGATTCCCCCACAAGTCGGGATGAGACTTCGGACTTTATAAAAAAAAAGAGGCCAAAGAAGCCCATGAAAAAAAGAGGCCAAAAAAGCCCACCAAAATAAATAAAAAATAAAAAAAATAAAAAAAATAAGAAAAAAAAATAAATGAGAGAAAAAGAGAGAAGGGACAATGCTACTATCTCTTTTTCCACACTTGTGCTTCAAAGTAGCACCATGGTCTTCATGATAGAGAGTCTCTTATGTTGTCACTTTCATATACTAGTGAGAATTTTTCATTATAGAACTTGGCTTGTATATTCCAATGATGGGCTTCCTCAAAACGCCCTAGGTCTTCGTGTGCAAGCAAGTTGGATGCACACCCACTTAGTTTCTTTTGTTGAGCTTTCATATATTTATAGCTCTAGTGCATCCGTTGCATGGCAATCCCTACTCACTCACATTGATATCTATTAATGGGCATCTCCATAGCCCGTTGATACGCCTAGTTGATGTGAGACTATCGTCTCCCTCTTTGTCTTCATAACCACCACCATATACCACACATATTGCTATGTCCATGGCTTGCGCTCATGTATTGCATAAGAATTGAAAAGGCTGAAGCGCGTTAAAAAGTATGAACCAATTGCTTGGCTCGTCATCGGGGTTATGCATACAGGGAGTATTTTGTGTAATAGAGATGAAGCATGGCCTAACTATATGATTTTGTAGGGATGAGCTTTCTTTGGCTATGTTATTTTGATAGGACATGATTATTTGTTAGTATGCTTCAAAGTTACTATTTTTATGTTTTATAAGATTTTATCTTGAATCATTTGGATCTGAACAACCATGCCACAATAAAGAAAATTACATTGAGAGTTATGCTAGGTACCATTCCACATAAAAAAAACTCTGTTTTTATCATTTACCTACTCAAGGACGACCAGGAATTAAGCTTGGGGATGCTTGATACGTCTCCAATGTATCAATAATTTTTTATTGTTACATGCTATTATATTACCCGTTTTGGATGTTTATGGGCTTTACTTTACACTTTTATATCATTTTTGGGACTAACCTACTAACCGGAGGCCCAGCCCGAATTGCTGTTTTTTTGCCTATTTCAGTGTTTCGAAGAAAAGGAATATCAAATTGAGTCCAAACGGAATGAAACCTTCGGGAGCGATTTTTTTGGAACAAACATGATCCAGAGGACTTGGAGTGGAAGTCAAGAAACAAGCGAGGTGGCCACGAGGGTGCCCGGCGCACCCCCTACAGGTGGGCGCGCCTCCCACCCTCGTGGCCCCCTCGAGCGTCCACCGACCTACTTCTTCCTCCTACATATACCCATGTACCCCGAAAACATCAGAGGCGACCACGAAAAAATATTTCCACCACCGTAACCTTCTGTATCCACGAGATCCCATCTTGGAGCCTTCGTCGGTGCTCCGCCGGAGGGGGAATTGATCACGGAGGGCCTCTACATCATCTCCAAGGCCTCTCCGATGAGTTGTGAGTAGTTTACCACAGACCTTCGAGTCCATAATTATTAGCTAGATGGCTTCTTCTCTCTCTTTGATTCTCAATACAAAGTTCTCCTTCTCTTCTTGGAGATCTATTCGATGTAACTCTTGTTGCAGTGTAGTTGTCGAGATCCGATGAATTGTGGGTTTATGATCAATTTTATATATGAGAAATATTTGAATCTCCTCTGAATTCTTTTATGTGTGATTAAGTTATCTTTGCAAGTATCTTCGAATTATCAGTTTGGTTTGGCCTACTAGATTGATCTTTCTTGCAATGGGAGAAGTGCTTAGCTTTGGGTTCAATCTTGTGGCGTCCTTTCCAAGTGACAGCAGGGGCAACAAGGCACGTATTGTATTGTTACCATCGAGGATAAAAAGATTGGGTTTATATCATATTGCATGAGTTTATCCCTCTACATCATGTCATCTTTTTTAATGCGTTACTCTGTTCTTCATGAACTTAATACTCTAGATTCATGCTGGATAGCAGTCGATGTGTGGAGTAATAGTAGTAGATGCAGGCAGGAGTCGGTCTACTTGTTATGGACGTGATGCTTATATACATGATCATGCCTAGATAATCTCATAACTATGCGCTTTTCTATCAATTGCTCGACAGTAATTTGTTCACCCACCGTAATAATCATGCTATCTTGAGAGAAGCCACTAGTGAAACCTATGCCCCCGGGTCTATCTCTTATCATATAAGTGTTGGGGAACGTTGCATCAAATAAAAATTTCTACGTTCACCAAGATCAATCTATGAGTTCATCTAGCAACGAAAGAGAGGAGTGCATCTACATACCCTTGTAGATCGCGTGCGGAAGCGTTCAAGAGAACGGGGTTGAGGGAGTCGTTCTCGTCGTGATCCAAATCACCGGAGATCCTAGCGCCGAATGAACGGCACCTCCGCGTTCAACACACGTACGGTCAGCGTGACGTCTCCTCCTTCTTGATCCAGCAAGGGGGAAGGAGAGGTTGATGAAGATCCAGCAGCACGACGGCGTGGTGGTGGATGCAGCAGGGTTCCGGCAGGGCTTCGCCAAGCAACTACGAGAGGAGGAGGTGTAGCAGGGGAGAGGGAGGCGCCAAGACTTCAGGGTGTGGCTGCCCTCCCTCCCCCCTTTATATAGGCCTCCTGGGGGGGCGCCGGCCCTGGAGATGGGATCTCCCAAGGGGGGCGGCGGCCAGGGGGGTGGAGTGCCCCCCAAGGCAAGTGGAGGCGCCCCCCCACCCTAGGGTTTCCAACCCTAGGCGCAGGAGGGGGGCCAAGGGGGGCGCACCAGACCACTAGGGGCTGGTTCCCCTCCCACTTCATCCCACGGGGCCCTCCGGGATAGCAGGCCCCACCCGGTGGACCCCCGGGACCCTTCCGGTGGTCCCGGTACAATACCGGTGACCCCCGAAACTCTCCCGATGGCCGAAACTGCCCTTCCTATATATAATTCTTTACCTTCGGACCATTCCGGAACTCCTCGTGACGTCTGGGATCTCATCCGGGACTCCGAACAACTTTCGTCTTGCTGCATACTCATATTCATACAACCCTAGCGTCACTGAACCTTAAGTGTGTAGACCCTACGGGTTCGGGAGACATGCAGACATGACCGAGACGGCTCTCCGGTCAATAACCAACAGCGGGATCTGGATACCCATGTTGGCTCCCACATGCTCCTCGATGATCTCATCGAATGAACCACGATGTCGAGGATTCAAGCAACCCCGTATACAATTCCCTTTGTCAATCGGTATGTTACTTGCCCGAGATTCGATCGTCGGTATCCCAATACCTCATTCAATCTCGTTACTGGCAAGTCACTTTACTCGTACCGTAATGCATGATCCCGTGACCAGACACTTGGTCACTTTGAGCTCATTATGATGATGCATTACCGAGTGGGCCTAGAGATACCTCTCCGTCATACGAGTGACAAATCCCAATCTCGATCCGTGTCAACCCAACAGACACTTTCGGAGATACCTGTAGTGCACCTTTATAGTCACCCAGTTACGTTGTGACGTTTGGTACACCCAAAGCACTCCTACGGTATCCGGGAGTTACACGATCTCATGGTCCAAGGAAAAGATATTTGACATTGGAAAAACTCTAGCAAACGAACTACACGATCTTTGTGCTATGCTTAGGATTGTGTCTTGTCCATCACATCATTCTCCTAATGATGTGATCCCGTTATAAATGACATCCAATGTCCATAGTTAGGAAACCATGACTATCTGTTGATCAACGAGCTAGTCAACTAGAGGCTCACTAGGGACATGTTGTGGTCTAAGTATTCACACATGTATTACGATTTCCGGATAATACAATTATATCATGAATAAAAGACAATTATCATGAACAAGGAAATATAATAATAATCCTTTTATTATTGCCTCTAGGGCATATTTCCAACAGTCTCCCACTTGCACTAGAGTCAATAATCTAGTTACATTGTGATGAATCGAACACCCATAGAGTTCTGGTGTTGATCATGTTTTGCTCGCGGAAGAGGTTTAGTCAACGGATCTGCGACATTCAGATCCGTATGTACTTTGCAAATATCTATGTCTCCATCTTGAACATTTTCACAGATGGAGTTGAAACGACGCTTGATGTGCCTGGTCTTCTTTTGAAACCTGGGCTCCTTGGCAAGGGCAATAGCTCCAGTGTTGTCACAGAAGAGAGTGATTGGCCCCGACGCATTGGGTATGACTCCTAGGTCGGTGATGAACTCCTTCATCCATATTGCTTCATGTGCTGCCTCCGAGGCTGCCATGTACTCCGCTTCACATGTAGATCCCGCCACGACGCTCTGCTTGCAACTGCACCAGCTTACTGCTCAATGATTCAACATATACACTTATCCGGTTTGTGACTTAGAGTCATCCAGATCTGTGTCGAAGCTAGCGTCGACGTAACCCTTTACGACGAGCTCTTCGTCACCTCCATAAATGAGAAACATGTCCTTTCTCCTTTTCAGGTACTTCAGGATATTCTTGACCGCTTTCTAGTGTTCCTTGCCGGGATTACTTTGGTACCTTCCTACAAAACTTACGGCAAGGTTTACATCAGGTCTGGTACACAGCATGGCATACATAATAGATCCTATGGCCAAGGCATAGGGGATGACACTCATCTCTTCTTTATCTTTTGCCGTGGTCGGGCATTGAGCCAAGCTCAATCTCACACCTTGCAATACAGGAAAGAACCCTTTCTTGGACTGATCCATTTTGAACTTCTTCAAAATCTTATCAAGGTATGTGCTTTGTGAAAGACCTATGAGGCGTTTCGATCTATCCCTATAGATCTTGATGCCTAATATGTAAGCAGCTTCTCCAAGGTCCTTCATTGAAAAACACTTATTCAAGTAGGCCTTAATGCTGTCCAAAAGTTCTATATCATTTCCCATCAAAAGTATGTCATCTACATATAATATGAGAAATGCTACAGAGCTCCCACTCACTTTCTTGTAAACGCAGGCTTCTCCGTAAGTCTGCATAAACCCAAACGCTTTAATCATCTCATTAAAGCGAATGTTCCAACTCCGAGATGCTTGCACCAGCCCATAAATAGATCGCTGGAGCTTGCATACCTTGTAAGCATTCTTAGGATCAACAAAACCCTCCGGCTGCATCATATACAGTTCTTCCTTAAGATAGCCGTTAAGGAATGTCGTTTTGACGTCCATCTGCCATATCTCATAATCATATTATGCGGCAATTGCTAACATGATTTGGACGGACTTCAGCTTCGCTACGGGAGAGAAAGTCTCATCATAGTCAACCCCTTGAACTTGCCGATATCCCTTAGCGACAAGTCGAGCTTTATAGATGGTAACATTACCATCCACGTCCGTCTTCTTCTTAAAGATCCATTTGTTTTCAATCACTCGCCAATCATCGGGCAAGTCTGTCAAAGTCCATACTTTGTTTTCATACATGGATTCTATCTCGGATTGCATGGCTTCAAGCCATTTGTTGGAATCTGGTCCCGCCATCGCTTCTTCATAGTTCGAAGGTTCACCGTTGTCTAACAACATGATTTCCAGGACAGGGTTGCCATACCACTCTGGTGTGGAACGTGTCCTTGTGGACCTACGAAGTTCAATAGCAACTTGATCCGAAGTACCTTGATCATCATCATTAGTTTCCTCTCCAGTCGGTGTAGGCACCACAGGAACATTTTCCTGAGCTACACTATTTTCCGGTTCAGGAGGTAGTACTTCATCGAATTCTACTTTCCTCCCACTTACTCCTTTCGAGAGAAACTCTTGTTCCATAAAGGATCCGTTCTTGGCAACAAAGATCTTGCCTTCGGATCTAAGGTAGAAGGTATACCCAATGGTTTCCTTAGGGTACCCTATGAAGACGCATTTTTCCGACTTGGGTTCGAGCTTTTCAGGTTGAAGTTTCTTGACATAAGCATCGCATCCCCAAACTTTTAGAAACGACAACTTAGGTTTCTTTCCAAACCATAATTCATACGGTGTCGTCTCAACGGATTTAGATGGAGCCCTATTTAAAGTGAATGTAGCTGTCTCTAGAGCGTATCCCCAAAATGATAGCGGTAAATCGATAAGAGACATCATAGATCGCACCATATCCAATAGAGTGCAATTACGACGTTCGAACACACCATTACGCTGAGGTGTTCCAGGCGGTGTGAGTTGTGAAACGATTCCACATTTTCTTAAGTGCGTACCAAATTCGTGACTTAAATATTCTCCTCCACGATCTGATGGTAAGAACTTTATTTTTCGATCACGTTGATTCTCTACTTCATTCTAAAATTCCTTGAACTTTTCAAAGGTCTCAGACTTGTGTTTCATCAAGTAGACATACCCATATCTACTTAAGTCATCAGTGAGAGTGAGAACATAACAATATCCTCCGCGAGCCTCAACGCTCATTGGACCACACACATCAGTATGTATGATTTCCAATAAGTTGGTTGCTCGCTCCATTGTTCCGGAGAACGGAGTCTTGGTCATTTTGCCCATGAGGCATGGTTCGCATGTGTCAAATGATTCATAATCGAGAAACTCTAAAAGTCCATCAGCATGGAGCTTCTTCATGCGCTTGACACCAATGTGACCAAGGCGGCAGTGCCACAAGTATGTGGGACTATCGTTATCAACTTTACATCTTTTGGTATTCACACTATGAATATGTGTAACATTACGTTCGAGATTCATTAAGAATAAACCATTGACCATCGGGGCATGACCATAAAACATATCTCTCATATAAATAGAACAACCATTATTCTCGGATTTAAATGAGTAGCCATATTGCATTAAACGAGATCCAGATACAATGTTCATGCTCAAACTTGGCACTAAATAACAATTATTGAGGTTTAAAACTAATCCCGTAGGTAAATGTAGAGGTAGCGTGCCGACGGCGATCACATCGACCTTGGAACCATTCCCGACGCGCATCGTCACCTCGTCCTTCGCCAGTCTTCACTTATTCCGCAGCTCCTGCTGTGAGTTACAAATGTGAGCAACAACGCCGGTATCAAATACCCAGGAGTTACTATGAGTACTGGTAAGGTACACATCAATTACATGTATATCAAATATACCTTTAGTGTTGCCGGCCTTCTTGTCCGCTAAGTATTTGGGGCAGTTCCGCTTCCAGTAACCCTTCCCTTTTCAATAAAAGCACTCAGTCTCAGGCTTGGGTCCATTCTTTGACTTCTTCCCGACAACTGGCTTACCGGGCGCGGCAACATATTTTCCGTCCTTCTTGAAGTTCTTCTTACCCTTGCCCTTCTTGAACTTGGTGGTTTTATTGACCATCAACACTTGATGTTCTTTCTTGATTTCTACCTCTGCTGACTTCAGCATTGAAAATACTTTAGGAATAGTTTTCACCATCCCCTGCATATTGTAGTTCATCACAAAGCTCTTGTAGCTCGGTGGGAGCGACTGAAGGATTCTGTCAATGACCGCCTCGTCCGGGAGGTTAATGTCCAGCTGGGACAGGCAGTTGTGCAACCCAGACATTTTGAGTATGTGCTCACTGACAGAACTGTTTTCCTCCATCTTACAACTATAGAACTTATCGGAGACCTCATATCTCTCGACCCGGGCATGAGCTTGGAAAACCATTTTCAGCTCCTTGGACATCTCATATGCTCCGTGTTGCTCAAAACGCTTTTGGATCCCCGGTTCTAAGCTGTAAAGCATGCCGCACTGAACGAGGGAGTAATCATCAGCACGTGACTGCCAAGCGTTAATAACGTCTTGGTTCTCTGGGATGGGTGCTTCACCTAGCGGTCCTTCTAGGACATATGCTTTCTTGGCAGCTATGAGGATGATCCTCAGGTTCCGGACCCAGTCCGTATAGTTGCTGCCATCATCTTTCAGCTTGGTTTTCTTTAGGAACGCGTTGAAGTTCATGTTGACATGAGCGTTGGCCATTTGATCTACAAGACATATTTTGCAAAGATTTTAGACTAAGTTCATGATAATTAAGTTCATCTAATCAAATTATTTAATGAACTCCCACTCAGATTTGACATCCCTCTAGTCATCTAAGTGTTACATGATCCGAGTCGACTAGGCCGTGTCCGATCATCACGTGAGACGGACTAGTCATCATCGGTGAACATCTCCATGTTGAACGTATCTTCCATACGACTCATGTTCGACCTTTCGGTCTGTGTGTTCTGAGGCCATGTCTATACATGCTAGGCTCATCAAGTTAACCCTAAGTGTTTTTGCATGTGTAAAACTGTCTTACACCCGTTGTATGTGAACGTAAGGATCTATCACACCCGATCATCACGTGGTGCTTCAAAACGACGAACTTTAGCAACGGCGCACAGTTAGGGGGAACACTTTTTTGAAATTATTATAAGGGATCATCTTATTTACTACCGTCGTTCTAAGTAAACAAGATGCATAAACATAATAAACATCACATGCAATTATATAGTAGTGACATGATATGGCCAATATCATATAGCTCCTTTGATCTCCATCTTCGGGGCTCCAAGATCATCTTCGTCACCGGCATGACACCATGATCTCCATCATCATGATCTCCATCATCGTGTTTCCATGAAGTTGCTCGCCAACTATTACTTCTACTACTATGGCTAACGGTTTAGCAATAAAGTAAAGTAATTACATGGTGTTAAATCATTGACACGCATGTCATACAATAATTAAGACAACTCCTATGGCTCCTGCCGGTTGTCATACTCATCGACATGCAAGTCGTGATCCTATTACAAGAACATGATCTCATACATCACAATATATCATTCATCATTCATCACAACTTCTGGCCATATCACATCACATAGCAATTGCTGCAAAAACAAGTTAGACGTCCTCTAATTGTTGTTGCATCTTTTACGTAGCTGCAATAGGGTTCTAGCAAGAACGTTTTCTTACCTACGAATAACCACAACGTGATTTGTCAACTTCTATTTACCATTCATAAGGACCCTTTTCATCGAATCCGCTCCAACTAAAGTGGGAGAGACAGACACCCGCTAGCCACCTTATGCAACTAGTGCATGTCAGTCGGTAGAACCTATCTCACGTAAGCGTACATGTAAGGTCGGTCCGGGACGCTTCATCCCACAATACCACCGAAGCAAGATAAGACTAGCAGTCGCAAGAAAGTTGACAACATCTAAGCCCACAACAGATTTGTGTTCTACTCGTGCAATAGCGAACTACGCATAGACCTAGCTCATGATGCCACTGTTAGGGAACGTTGCATAAAATAAAAAAATTCTACGTTCACCAAGATCAATCTATGAGTTCATCTAGCAACGAGAGAGAGGAGTGCATCTACATACCCTTGTAGATCGCGTGCGGAAGCGTTCAAGAGAACGGGGTTGAGGGAGTCGTTCTCGTCGTGATCCAAATCACCGGAGATCCTAGCGCCGAACGGACGGCACCTCCGCGTTCAACACACGTACCGCGTGACATCTCCTCCTTCTTGATCCAGCAAGGGGGAAGGAGAGGTTGATGAAGATCCAGCAGCACGACGGCGTGGTGGTGGATGCAGCAGGGTTCCGGTAGGGCTTCGCCAAGCAACTACGGGAGGAGGAGGAGTAGCAGGGGAGAGGGAGGCGCCAAGACTTCAGGGTGCGGCTGCCCTCCCCCCTTTTATATAGGCTCCCTGGGGGGGTGGCCCTGGAGATGGGATCTCCCAAGGGGGCGGCGGCCAGGGGGGTGGAGTGCCCCCCAAGGCAAGTGGAGGCGCCCCCCACCCTAGGGTTTCCAACCCTAGACGCAAGGGGGCCCAAGGGGGGCGCACCAGCCCACTAGGGGCTGGTTCCCCTCCCACTTCAGTCCATGGGGCCCTCCGGGATAGGTGGCCCCACCCGGTGGACCCCCGGGACCCTTCCGGTGGTCCCGGTACAATACCGGTGACCCCCCGAAACTCTCCCGATGGCCGAAACTGCACTTCCTATATATAATTCTTTACCTCCAGACCATTCCGGAACTCCTCGTGACGTCCGGGATCTCATCCGGGACTCCGACCAACTTTTGGTTTGCTGCATACTCATATTCATACAACCCTAGCGTCATCGAACCTTAAGTGTGTAGACCCTACGGGATCGGGAGACATGCAGACATGATCGAGACGGCTCTCCGGTCAATAACCATCAACGGGATCTGGATACCCATGTTGGCTCCCACATGCTCCTCGATGATCTCATCGGATGAACCACGATGTCGAGGATTCAAGCAACCCCGTATACAATTCCCTTTGTCAATCGGTACGTTACTTGCCCGAGATTCGATCGTCGTATCCCAATACCTCGTTCAATCTCGTTACCGGCAAGTCACTTTACTCGTACCGTAATGCATGATCCCGTGACCAGACACTTGGTCACTTTGAGCTCATTATGATGATGCATTACTGAGTGGGCCCAGAGATACCTCTCCGTCATAGACAAAACCCAGTCTCGATCCGTGTCAACCCAACAGACACTTTCGGAGATACCTGTAGTGCACCTTTATAGTCACCCAGTTACGTTGTGACGTTTGGTACACCCAAAGCACTCCTACAGTATCCGGGAGTTACACGATCTCATGGTCTAAGGAAAAGATACTTGACATTGGAAAAGCTCTAGCAAACGAACTACATGATCTTTGTGCTATGCTTAGGATTGGGTCTTGTCCATCACATCATTCTCCTAATGATGTGATCCCGTTATCAATGACATCCAATGTCCATAGTCAGGAAACCATGACTATCTGTTGATCAACGAGCTAGTCAACTAGAGGCTCACTAGGGACATGTTGTGGTCTAAGTATTCACACGTGTATTACAATTTCTGGATAATACAATTATAGCATGAATAAAAGACAATTATCATGAACAAGGAAATATATAATAATCCTTTTATTATTGCCTCTATTGCATATTTCCAACAATAAGCTTTCAATATACTTTTATTTGCATCTTTACTTTTCCAATCTATATCATAAAATACTAAAAATATATTTATCTTATCATATTATCTTTATCAGATCTCACTTTCGCAAGTGGCCGTGAAGGGATTGACAACCCCTTTATTGCGTTGGTTGCGAGTTCTTGTTTGTTTGTGTAGGTGCATGGGACTTGTGAGGAGCCTCCTACTGGATTGATACCTTGGTTCTCAAAAACTGAGGGAAATATTTATGTTATTATTGCTGCATCACCCTTTCCTCTTCAGGGAAAACCAACGCAAGCTCAGGACGTAGCAACCACCACCTCCCACCTTCGGGCCCGCGGTGGTGGAGAAGGTGATGGCCATGGTGGCCGGTAGTGGTGTGATGGCCACGGCGGCGGAGCGGGTAATGGCCACGATGGTCAGCAGTGTGGTGATAGCCGCGGCGGTAGAGCGGGTGATGGACACAGCGGCGGAGCGGGTGATGGCCCTGGCTTTCGACAGAGCTATGGTAGCACTGGCGGCCAGCAACAGCTGCCGACGGGCACCTGCGGCCGAGCGTGTGGTGCGTGTTCCGTGCACACCCAACTGGGACGTTGCGCGCACTATAGTATGCCAGGGACTGCGCCGCCGCCGTGGTGCAGCCTCCCAGCTTGAGTTGTGCTCTGGTGACGGCGGAGTGGCTGAGCGGCGACGATGGTCCGGTGCCATTGCTGATTTTGGGAGAAGCAGATGAGATAAGCTACAGGAGGGAGGGGAAAATGCGATGCAGGACTCGCTGGCTGTGAGGGTTTATATAGTAGGCTGATAAGCATTGGGATTTTGGGGTATTTCAACGAGTCGGGCGGGAAGCTTGCGCGGGGACGGGCTTAGCACCGTTTGGCCAAAAGAACGCCCCCGCGCGCTGCTCAAGCTTGCGCTCGAACCATCTGCGGCAGCAGGGTGACAAGACGTGCGAGAGAAGGACGAAAGGACACGTACACATATGTTTAATAAAAAAATGTTTGTGATTTAGTTAACTACTATACGCCCGTCCTGGTTTATAAGTAGGATTTAATTAATAAAATATGAATGCATGTCGCCAAAGATTATATCGTCGGATTCGTATTTGAACATAGTTTCCAGTTATATAATTTTTGTGACATGCATTATCATTTTGTTGGTTAAATTTGACGTTATATACCAGCAAGCGTTTGCCCACAACACACACGGCGCCAACCTCTACTCGCGTCCCTCAGCAAGCTCTGCTCGCCGTTAGGTGCCACGGCGCGCTCTGCTCGCGTCCGTCGGTGCGCTCGGATTGTGGACAACTTTTCCTTGCGTGTTCAACTGCTATTTGCATATATATGGTTGCTCTCCATTGAGGCGCCCATGGAGCGCTCTGCTCGCGTCCCTCTGCCCGTGCTCTGCCAGCGGTTGGGCCTGCACATGATCATGTCGGGGCCCCATATGCATGCGGTTGTGCCGCGCGCGTTGCCACATGATGCAGTTACGTGCGACACGATGGAGTTATGCACTGCGAATTAGAACTGCCATCAGGGCGTGCCGATCGATATTCCAGGTCGTCCGGCTTTCCCTTTAATTCTCGCGGCCGTTATAACCTTAGTCTCTTCAATCTTTCGATCGCGCCCCACAACACAACAAGCACACCCACGACGACACATAGAGAGGGGATGTCTAGCGGCGCTCCAATGGAGTTCGGCGAGCATAAAGTGGATAGCCGCACAAGGGAGATAGATCTCTCGGTGGTGTACACCATCGACCCAGCCGTGGTGGACGACTACATCAACACCGTTGAGCAGTTGCTTGCTGGATACAAGTACAAGGTGGTCGGCATCAACCTCTAGTACACCGCCGGTAGAGAACATACCCCGTATCCTAGCACAGGGCCTGGATGCGGGGACTGGATGAACCTCACCTCAGGTTCGCGGCCAAGAGCGTCTACACATGCTACGAGATGCACATGCGGATCATTGACATGAGGAAGTGCCTCCTTACCCAAGGATCGAGCCACAAGCAGAGCAAGTGTCACAAGAAGTAGATGATGATCAGATGATTGTTTATGCTAGTTGATCATGCATGTAATATATAGTTTACTTTATTGGTGTGTGGAAGTGCCATGTATGTAGTAGCCACCTATGAAATTATGCATGTAATAGTTTACTTTGGTGTGTGCAAATGCCATGGTTGTAGTAGCCACCTATGTAATTGGATGTTTAATTTGGTTAATCATGCATGTAATATATATGTTGTTGTTCTGTATGCAATCCCATCGCACAACACACACGTCATATTAGCAGCAACCGTTTGTGTTATTATTGGTCTCCGCACACATTTATGATTACAGACATGTTTGTCGCGTATCACACACATCTTGTTATATTGAACCGTTTATGTTCCCTTGTCTCAACACAAACAGTTCATCCGAGTGAACCGCATGCTGTATATCGCACACACCTTGATCTGGCTGACCATTTCTTTGGTGTTTCTTAATCACAAACAGTTCATCCGAGTGAACCGTATGGTGCGTATCACACACGCCTTCATCTGGCTGTCCGTTTCTTTTGTTACTACGCATCAAAAATAGTTAATTGAACCGAACCGTATGCCCTGCATCGCACACGCAACTAAAATCTGAACCGTATTTGATGCATCCGTCATCACAAATGTTTTGCACATTTTTTACGGTTCTCTTACACCGTCGTTTGCGATTATTCCATCGCACACAGTTTCCCGAAGGGTCTCTGATCATAGTGTTGGGGTAGCAGCATCCTGCACTAGTGCGTTGATAGTCAAGGTAGAAGTGGTGGTATGGGGTTGTTTTGGAACAATGCAATAAAAGTTGATATTCTTGGTTATTCTCGTTATCACCTTGATTTCTCGATTGACGAACAGGGAAGGGACAAGTGGAGGATCACATGCATATATGGTGAGGCACAAACACACTTGAGGCATGAAACTTGGACTGACTTGAAAAACATTAGCACTTTGAGCTCCCTCCCATGGCTCTGTATGGGGGATTTCAACGAAGTACTGCATCCAGATGAAAACCAAGGGGTGGTTCAACGTAGTAATGCTCAAATTTCAAGCATTCTGGGAGACTATAGATGTTTGCATGTTGCTAGATTTGGGGTACAAAGGCAATTTTTGGACTTTCGAGAAAAAAAATCTGGAGGAAGTTACACTAAGTGCAGACTTGACAGGGCACTTGTGAACACCGAGTGGATGGCATTAAATCCTATGGTGTCGGTCACACACCTAACCGGTGTCACTTCTGATCATTCACCCTTGCTACTCGATTTTGGAAACACTGAAGGGGAACGACGAAGGAAGTCATTTAAGTACGAGTTGATGTGGGAGATACATGAGGGACTCCGAGACACAATATCAACGGGATGGGGCGAGGGACTGCCTTGTACATCTGTGGAAGGGATGCGTAAGAAACTGAGTGATCTTGCGAAGGGCTTGGGAAAGTGGAGTACGGACACATTTGGCAGCGTGAGGAAGGAGATCAAACAGTTAAATCAGGCTCTGGAAGGACTAAAGGGAGACCCGCTGAGGACCAGACCATCTCATGTGGAGCTAAAAATTAATGAATGTTTGATTGAATTGTACCATAGGGAGGAAATAATGTGGCGGCGATGGGCTAGAATGCAGTGGCTTTCAGCGGGAGACAAGAATACAAAAAAATTTCATCTGCGAGCTAGCCTTCGCCTCAAGAAAAATATGATCAAAGCTCTACAAAACTCGCTTGGAGTTGAGATATCAGACCCGGCAGAATTGAGGGCGCTAGCCAATAGTTTTTACCAAGCTTTATACCAGTCTGAAGGTGTTCAGAATATCAATGAGGTTTTGAACCATGTAGCACGCAAAGTGACAGATGAGATGAATACATTACTTTGTGCTCTGTACACAAATGAGGAGGTTAAGGTTGCCTTGTTCCAGATGTTCCCCACCAAAGCCCCTGGCCCCGACGGTTTTCCTGCTCACTTCTATCAACACCATTGGGATGTATGTGGGGAGGAGGTCACAAAGATTGTTCTGAGAATAGTCTGTGGAGAGGAGAGCTCGGAGTGCATCAATGACATTGTGCTAGTGTTGATTCCTAAGGTAACGAACCCCACGGTGCTATCTCAATTTAGTCCTATTAGCCTCTGCAATGAGTTGTACAAGATTGCTTCGAAGGTGCTTGCTAACAGATTAAAGGCTATTCTGCCTAATATAATATCAGAAGAGCAGTCAACTTTTGTGCCTGGAAGGTTGATAACTGATAACATAATATGTGCATATGAGTGTTTGCATTTTATGAAGCGCTCAAGATAAAAAATGAACATCTTCTGTGCCCTGAAGCTGGACATGATGAAAGCTTATGACAGGTTGGAGTGGACATATCTGAGGGCCATCATGACCAAGCTTGGGTTTGCAACACAGGGGATTGACATTGTTATGGGCATGGTCTCATCAGTGTCCTTTTTGGTCTTATTCAATGGAGAGAAACTTGATTCTTTCAAACCTACGAGAGGTATTCGGCAGGGAGACCCAATCTCCCCCTATTTATTCTTGATAGTAGCAGAGGGCCTTTCGTGCCTACTCAAAACCAGTTCTCAGTCATCATTGGCAGGTATTCAGGTGGCCCCAACGGCTCCTACCGTTAACCACCTTTTATTTGCAGATGACAACCTGCTACTTTTCAAGGCAAGTGGGGAGGGATCTTCAGCAGTGTCAAACCTGCTAGCTACTTATTGTAGTGCATCGGGACAAAGGATTAACAATGAGAAATCATCAAAAATTTTTTAGCAAAGGTTATCCAAGATCGGTAAGGGACATTGTCAAGAACAATTTGAAGGTACATAATGAATCATTGAGTGATCGCTATTTGGGCATGCCTACTGATGTTGGCCACTCGAAGAATGATACTTTCAAATATTTGAGGGACCTTGTTTGGGAAAAGATAAAAGGATGGATGGAGAAGCTCCTTTCATCGGCAGGTAAAGAGATTTTGATCAAGTCTGTAGCACAGGCTATACATGTCTATTCCATGTCGTGTTTCAAGCTGCCGAGGGGGCTATGCGAGAACATAACCTCAATTGTAAGGCAGTTCTGGTGGGGCAGCATGCAAGGAAGAAGAAAGCCTAGCTGGGTGGCGTGGGATGTTATGACCCGGCCTAAACATTTGGGAGGGCTGGGTTTCCGTGACTTGGAGATCTTCAACCTGGCACTCGTAGCACGTCAAGTGTGGCGGACCTTGACCGACGAGTCATCTCTCAGCACACGTATGTTGAAAGCAATATATTTCCCGGGCAACTCATTGTTGGAGGCGGAACTAGGTCATCATCCGTCTCAAATTTGGAGGGCGATACTTGATGGTCGAGATATTCTAGCACAAGGGCTTGTATGAAGGATTGGAGATGGGGATGCTAAAGATATTTGGTTGCATAATTGGATTCCAAGGGATAGTTATAAAAGGCCTATCACGTCACTCATACAGAACCCTCCAACCAAGGTGGCGCAATTGATCAATGCAGCTACGGTATCATGGAATGAGGAGTATATACGTTCTATCTTCACGCCTTTTGATGATGTTGAGATCATGAAGATACCCTTGTGTACACGCAGGGTTGCAGATTTTTGGGCTTGGCCTGAGGAGAGACGAGGTAATTTCAGTGTGCGTTCCACCTATCAGATGGTAATGCGGACGAAGCTTAACCGGGAAGCATGGATACAGGAAGAGGAGGGTTCCTCGTTTGAACAGACTTAGAGCAACAAGTGGAGTATGATCTGGCATATTCAGGTTCCATCGAAGCTGAGAATGTTTGTGTGGCGCCTTGCTAGGCAGTCCATGCCTTGTGGAGAGGTTCTGAAGCATCGAAACATGGCAACGGAGGACACATGCATGCTATGTGGGGAAAGGGATACTTGGAAACACGCTTTGCTGAAGTGCCCAATGGTGGCCGATGTTTGGGCGCTCGCCCCGGATGGTCTACTGGAGTCTTTGATTGAGCGACAGGAGGAAAGTGCTAAGGACTTGCTTTTTTGCAATACATGAAATACTGCCTGCATATTTGTTTGAAAGGCTCCTAGTGACACTTTGGGCAATTTGGGGAGCTCGACGAAAGGCTATCCATGATGATATTTTTCAGGACCCGCACTCCATTAATGGATTCATCAACAACTACTTGGGGGATCTCCAGTTTATGAACTCCATGCATCAGAGACCAAGGGGTGCTGCAACCACAAGGTCTACTCAATGGGTTAGACCAGATGAAGGTGCTGCAAAGGTAAATGTTGACGCCGCTGTCTCTCAATGTGGTTATGGCGCTGTTGGCACAATTTGCATAGATCAAGAAGGAGCTTTCTTGGGAGCTTCCACCCTCTTCTTCAGACATATCGATGATCCACAAACCCTCGAGGCACTTGCGATAAGGGAAGCATTAGCTCTCTCGGATGACCTTTATCTTCGGAGGATCCATGTCACATCGTATTGTAAAGGGGTGGTCGAGGACGTCAAGAAGGAAAATGCAGCAAGCTATGGAGCAATTATCCATGAAATAATAGACCACTCTTTGTCTTTTGATTTTTGTAAATTTAGTCATGAGTTTAGTAGCTCAAATTTTGAAGCTCACAACTTAGCGAAGCATGCTCTTACTCTCAGTGGTGGTCGCCATGTTTGGTTAGGACATCCCGGGAATCTCTCGTTCGTCCCTCTAAATGTGGTGACGGTTTAATAGAGTTTCGCGAGATTGCCTAAAAAAACTAAAAAAACATTTGCCTTTGTTTTTCTCAAATGATAAGTGTGTGTCACGAAGCACTCCGGTTCTTACGTTTTATATACAACTAAAGTTTCCATCCGAAAAAAAGAAAAAAAACTGAAACTTGCCATCCAAAAAGAAAGTTGGCATACGTGACAACTAAAGTTGCCATCCTCGCATCAGTAAGCTTGCAATAAAAAACGTTCGGAATTGCCATGTGTTTGTCTCACACGTGTGGCATTTATCTGGGTCCTTATTTTTTTCCATTGTTGTTTTTCATTTCTTATTCATTTTTTCCTGCTTTTAAAACTTTACAAAATGTTCATGAATCCCAAAGTCAGCACAAAATGTTCGGGATTTTTTTCAAATTTCCAAAAAGACAACGAATTAGAAAAATATTCATGCATTTGGAAATTGTTCATAGAATTTGAAGATTGTTCCTAGATTTCAAAAATTGTTCCAAATTTTAAAAAATTCCAGATTTCAAAAGGGGCGTGCAACACGTTCATCGACTGATCTTTTTAAAAGTGGCTGGCTCGCAAGCCGTCAGATCTCGCGCATCGAGCGGCCAAGGCATCCTCCACCATTGCAACACATGTCTTGTTATAGATATTTTTGCAAATAAGCTCTTCTTGGAGATTTTTTTTGCAACAAAGTCTTGTTGCAGTTTTTTTCCTTTGGAACAAAGGCCTTTTTGCAAAAACTTCGTGCCATAGTGCTTCACCTCATGGCATGCATGCATCAAACTGTGACCGCGGTCGATAGCACACCTGCCGCACCCCTCACATGGCGGAAAGTGCCAGTGTGCCCCCCCAGGACACGTGGGAGGCGACGGTGTGCGGGTGCTATTTTCAACTAGGTGATTTGAATCATTTCCCATGTAAAAACTGTTCATGGTTTTATTTTATTTCCATGAAATTGAAAAATGTTTCCAAATTTCAAAACATGTTCAAAATTTTGGAAAAAAAACTCAGAATGTCAAAAAAATCATGAATTTCAAAAATGTTCTTGAATTTTAAAAAATGTGAATATAAAAATATTCCGAATTTCAAAAATAATATTCACGAATTTGAGATGAATGTTCCTGGATTTCAGAAACGGTCACAAATTTGGAAATAGTTTCATGAATTTAAAAATTGTTCCAAATCTGGAAATAAGTTCAAAATTTTAAGAAAATATAACCATATTTGAAAAATTATTCTTGAATTTAAAAAAGTACTCAGATTTTTCTCGAATTTGTAAATGGTTCAGATGTAAACAATCATGAAATTAAAAATGTACTCCATCTATCTCATAATATATGACATTTTTGCAAGCTGACATAACTTGTAAAAACGTTTTATATTGTAGTTCAGAGGTAATAAAAAATAAAGAAAAATGAAACAAAAAATTGCAGGAATATTAGCAAACAGAAGAAAAGAAAAAACCAGTCGATCGGCCATTCCCCGCGGGCGCGGGTGCGTGTTTGATCACTATCTCCCGACCGGGTACAGGGAGCTCCTAACCAGCGCCTTCAGCGCCGGTTTCGCGTTCTGGCGCTCGAAGCGTCGCGCTACTGGGCCGGCCCAGGTGAGTTTCGACCACGACGTGAAAAAAGTGAACGTGAACAAAAAGCGCGAAAGCTGGGTTTCAAACTCAGCTCCGCATGCCTTTTTCTCCCCTAAAGCGATAACCACTAAACCGAATACGTTCTGCTGTTCTGTAACAAGGAAAAAATATTCTATTTAACCGTTCTTTAGTGAAACATTAACGTAAATCTGAAATTATTCAAAAAGTTCATTGATTTTTATAGACAAGTTCATCGATTTTGAAAACTAGTTCACCATTTTTTTAAAGTTTGTAAATTTAAAAAGTTTCATCGTTTTTGAAAAAGTTCAATGATTTAAAAAAAAGTTCATCAATTTAGAAAAAAATATTCATGAATTTTTAAAAATGTTCATCGGATTTAAAAAAAGTTCATCGATTTTATAAAAGTTCATCAATTCTAAATAAAGTTCATCAGTTCTGAAAAAAGTTCATCAGTTTTGAAAAACAAAACTCAACGACTTGAAAAAAGTTCACGAATTTTGATAAAGTTAACAGATATAAGAAAAATAAATAAAAAGAAAGAGAAACGAAAGGAAAAAGTAAGAAGAAAAAGAACAAGACAAGAGAGAAGAAAGTAAAAGAACGGAATGTAAGAAGTTACCAGTAGAAGCGGTGTGGTTGGGTGGTTACCGCGGGTTATCTAGGGCCCGTTCGGAAGCTCTCTAGCTTCCCAAACATGCCAGCTTCTCAGCCAACCAGCAATAGCCAGCTTCGCATGGGAGCTGCGAAGCGTTCGGCAGCAACTGCAGCTTCCGCTCCTTCAGCTTTGGCGTGGGCTGGTCTGGCTGTGGGGTCACGAGGCAGCTGGTTCGCTCATTATGTTTTCTTTAGATCGAAACGTTACGTAGGCCATTTCGGAAGGGCATTCCTGCTGTAAATTCAACCAACTCCCTCTTCTTCATTTCGAGGAGCTGCGCATGCCCCTTTCATTTTGGTGAGGGCAACGATGACCTGAGCATGCGGAGAAATCTCCCAAACCCTGGAGTACCACGCAAGATGGAATTCCTGAAGCTGCGCACCGTCCGCCTCTTGCCCAAACTACGCCGATGGATCTGGACGGACGGCGGGGCTAATCATCTGCCAGCCCGGTCCGCGAGCTCCGGGTCCGGCCTGCAGGCGCTCGCTCTAGCCCTCAACAAGCGCCTCGCCGATGACGCTGGCAAGAACAACAGCAACCTCGTCTTCTCGCCGTCATCCGTCTACGCTGCGCTCTCGCTGGTGGCAGCCGGCGCCCGCGAGCGCACACTCACAGAGATGCTCGGCGTCCTCGGTTCGCGGTCCCGGGACGACCTCGCTGGATCAGTCCGTGCGCTGGCCGAGCAGGCCCTCGCCGACCAGTCACAGACAGACTGGCGGACCGCGCGTCAACTTTGCGTGCGCTGTGTGGCACGACAAGACGAGGCCTCTCAAGCCCGACTACATCGACGCCGCCGTCAAGTCCTACAAGGCGCGGACGGGCGCCGTGGACTTCCACGAGAAGGTCAGTATCAATCTCTCGTTTCCTGTACGTGATCGATCTGTATAGGGCACACATAGCAGATCGATCGATGCTAACCCTATATATATGTGCGCTCATATATGTTTACGTTGTGCGGCAGCCGGAGGAAGCAGCAGACAGATCAACGCATGGGTGGCCACGTTGACAAACGACCTCATCCCCTCCATCGTTGATCCAAGCGAGCTGTCCCGCCCGACCGACCTGGTGGTCGCCAACGCCATCTACTTCAAGGGCAAGTGAGGCAAGCCTTTCGACAAGAGACTCAGGCCCAGTTCTTTTGCCAGAATCAGGGGATTCTTTCAGAATCCGACCCTTACCCAGCTTTTCCGAGAATCTTTGAGCCTCATTTTTTTTACAATCCTATCTGATTAGACCAGGATTGTAAAACAAATGAGGCTCAAAGATTCTGGGAGAAGCTGGGTCGGGGTTGGATTGGGAGAATCCCTAGCAAAAAAACCGAGCCTCACTAAGGAGGACAAGTTCCACCGCCTCGACGGCAACACCGTCGACGTGCCCTTCATGCAAGACTACAGGCAGCTCATTGCCTGCCACCATGGGTTCAAGGTGCTCCACCTTTATTACCAGAGAGGTCGGCTGTTGCCCGCTCAGCCGCGGGCGAGCTACTTGATGTGCGTCTTCCTCACCAACGCCCGTGATGGACTGTGACGACTGGTCAACAAGATCGCGCAACCCCGACTTTATACACGAGCACCTGCCACGAGCACTGTCTTGGTCGGTGACTTCCGTGTGCCCAAGTTCAAGCTCAAATTCTCCACTAAATTGTTCGGCGATCTCCAGGAATTGGGACTCAAGGACGCTTTGAATCCGGGGAAGGCCGACCTGTCTGACATGGCAGAGGGCCCCGGAAGGTCTCTAGCGCTGCAGGACGTATTGCGCAAGGCAGTCATCGAGGTGAACGAGGAAGGCACCAAGACGGCTGCTGTTACCTATGGCAAGGGGATGGTGGGATGTGCACAGGGCTATCGACGGCCACCGAGGGTGTACTTTGTCGCCAATCACCCGTTTGCCTTCTTTGTGAGGGAGGAGGTGTCGGATGCAATGTTGTTCGCGTGCCACGTCCTTGATCCATCAATGGAGTGACACTCATGACCAGCCTTTGCATCGAGTAATATCTATTACTTCTTAATTAGGTATATTTCTATGTTTGTGCTATAACTGCCATTTCATTTTCATAGTTAATTTCGTGATCTATATGCCTAGCTTGTTCAATACGACGTCAGAACAAAGCTTGTTCAAGGCGTCAAGCAGCTTTTCTCACATATTTTGTGTCACCCACCCAGTACCATGTCATCATGATATGCAGTCGTGGTTCAAAATTTGCTTAATGTTCTAGTGCTTTTTGTTCATTTCAAAAGAACAATAGAATGGTAGCATTATGACGGCTTTTATTAATTTGTTTCTGCGCCCCTTCACCCCCAATGTATGTATCGATGTATTGAGTGGAGTTACCAATATGTAAGGCATGATCGGAAAGGAGATCTGACAGCTAATGTGACATGGTGTAGGGTTTCCTAAGTTCCCATGATTTCATACACTCAGAATGGGAAAGCACATGAAATAGATGTCATGATATGTTAACCCCCTCAGGTCATTTTTCTTGAAGCTCGACATACTTTTCCAGTTTCATCCCGAATAAATAGGCTCCTGCTGCAATTATATTAATTCGAACATACAAATGGCTTCCCCTCCGTTTCATCTGGCTTGTGGTGTGTAAAAGATTTCGAACCACAGATCGCCTCGCCAAATGTTGGCTTCCTCACTTGCTTGTTGGTTGTTCCATTGCAAATATCATCTGGTACGACGCCCTTCACGAGCACTGCTTTCCCGAACTCCACCCCTTGACATGTTTTTTCTGTAAAACTTGTTTAGGCTGGTGCTACGGTGTTTGGAATCGTTGTTTATACTTAGGGCCGCTTGTGGTTTGCTTGTCTTTCTCCTACTGGTTGGTTTCTGTTGATGTTTGTATCGCCTTGTCGTTGTAGGATGTTGCTCATACTCTTTGGGCCTCGTATTTTCTTTCCTCCTCTATTACGATGTAGTTCTCTTGCATGGTTCGGAAAAATAAATATGTAACACTATGTTGAATCTTACATGAAAACACTGCGTTTTTTTAATACAGCCCTCCTGCAAATCACACAAGAACATGTAGGGGGAGATTGAATCTTGACGAAATTGACGACACAACACAAATTCATGGGTCCTCGCCCCGTTGAAGAGCACCGCGAAAGATAGCATCCTCACTCCCCACGCCACTTGATTCACAAAACTGCAGCAGAACCTAAGCTTCATCATCATCGCCTCAAGATAGGGCCATTCAATTCTATCATAGGCTTTTTGCATGACCAATTTAACCACACAGTAAGCTTTCTTTTTTACTGTTGCGTTGTTTCAAATAGTTTAAACACTCATATGTCGTGATAGCATTGTCCCTACTAAGGCGTCCCTGCATGAGGGCCGACTTTTCTTCACAGATGATCTCAGGGAGAATATGTTTCAGATGGTAGTGAGCAATTTGGATGCAATTTTCAACATCAAGCTAATAGGCGGGAACTAAGACAGGAGTTTATTACCTTGCGGATAATAACGATGAACGTCTTGTTTATCTTCGCAAGGGAGTCTTGTCCCTTCAAAACTCGAATTACAACTTTGGTTGCCTCCTTGCCGCAAAGATGTCAATACTTCTAAAAAATGGGTCAAAATGGCATATGGCTCCGACACTTTTGTCGGGAAAATATGGAGAAAAGCCATTTAAACCTCGGCTTCAATATTTATATGGTCGTTGCAAAATCTCAATCATCTCTTGTGTCACTTTGGTCGGCACATGCAATTATACCTCCTCTATGTCTATTACACCTTCAGAAGCATATATATTTTCATAAAATTCTACTGTTATTTGCTCTAGAGTAGCAAGGTCCTCATAAGCCGACCCATCCTCATGAACAATCATGGTAACTCTATTCATGTTTCTTCAGTGTGAGGCATTTTGATGAAAGAACTAGGTATTTTGGTCCCCCTCCGCTAGCCGCGCAAGCGAGCACATTGCATCCACATAACCTCTTCTCTTAATCTTATCTCAAAGATGCATTCTTCCACTTTGATTTCTTCATATGTTGGCCTCACTTTCCACAAAACAACACACATCTTGGTCAGCCTCTTCAGGAACGACCGTAGTTCTTTCCGGAATGTGATGGGCTGTAAGTGCACAAGGTTTGGTTGTACATTTTTTCAAGTAAGAGTACCAACCCCACAGAAACACGAGAAATGGACTTTGTCTCTTGTATATATCAATAATATTATGTCTGCAAGTTAGTTGCGGCCGAAAATAAAGTGGAAACAAAAGTTTGAAATATTACAAGTAAATTGTAACCACGGAAATAAAGTGCAAGACTAAAATAGAAGTGTGCAAGCGTGAAATAACGGTTGTTGAAGACAATATGCTAAAGCATTCTCAGGGAGTCCTGGTTCTTTCGTATTGTGTATCTAATCCTGGCGACATCCTGACAATATGCTAAAGCATTCTCAGGGAGTCCTGATTTTCTTTTTACCTATTTTCACCAGGATGTAGTCTTCGGATGTTTTTGGGAGTTTAAGAAAATAACATTAAGAAATGGTAATGAAATCACGCCAATCAATATGATGTTGTATTACATAAAAGAAATAAATTAAGGGAGAAGATAGGAACTGCAATGAGGCAACTGATGTCGAGCTTCTCGTTCTGTCGATGTCTCATGGCAACGCCTAGACTGGTAGATCGTCCTACGAGGCTCTTCCTCGGGTGAGATCTGGTGCCTCTCCTTGGTGAGGGAACTTGAACCTGGCTTCGAGCTGCCAACATTGCCGGATGCGTTGGTGTGGCTCTTTATATGATGTGTCCCATCACCTTGGGAGCATATTTGTCGGTATCGGTTCGCTGGCCCTCCCAGCGGGGAGGCCGCTCTTTCGCATCTCGACATAGGTCTTTTGCCCATGTGTGTTTGAAAATGCACTATGGTCCGCGGTGGTGTCCATGTCCTTGAGTAGGTTTCCTGCCACAGTTAGATGACACTTTGTTGACGGCTTTTGATGGTGTCCCAGATTAAGGGTCACTTACCACATCATCTCCTAGCCAGGTGAGTCGGGCTGTGCACCCTCATACCGGTTCACGTGCGGACCACGTCAAGGCGGCCCGCACGTAGAAGGAATGCTTATGAAAACTTGGCGCGTACTCCAAGATTTAGAGATCGTCTACAACATGATTACCTTATACGTAACCGACCTCATTGTAACCCAAGACCCATGGTACCTATATAAACCAGGGGTAGGGATCGTAGACAACACACAACGATCTCGTGGTAGATCAACCTATACTTTGTACTCCATCCCAAATCAATACAACACAAGCAGGACATAGGGTTTTATCTCCTAGTAGAGCCCAAACATGGGTAAAATCCCTTGCCTATGTTACCGTCACATACATGCTACCGGTTAGGGACCCCTATCCGAGATCTGCCAGAATCAACTCCATCACTGGTGGCCCACATAGGTTCCCACTGAGTAGCTGCATGGATTCTATGGGGATTAACATGGGCAAGTAGATCGGTGCTGACATGACTTTTGTGTTGGGCCAAATCTTCATCTTCGACATCATTGCTCTTTTTGCTGACTTGACCAACCACCTAGGCCAAGTCAAGACTTCTGATCCAAGCCAGGTCGTCAAGTTCAGCAACCTGTAGTACACTACATAATCTCGTGGAGAGCTAGTATTCTCGATCTAGGTGTCAGACTAGATCGAGGAGCAGCAAGACGTAGCCATGCCAATGTTAGATCAGGCTCAAGATGAGTGAAAATATCTCTCGTTGGAACTGAGTCAGGATTAGACGACCCACCCTGAGAGCCAGACAATGGATATGGCCATGCATGAAGACCCTGGTTCCATGTCAGACCGGATCCTTGGAAAACTACTCCTACCATTGATGTCAGATTGATTCCAACAGGAGTGCAAGAAATCCCTCCTGAACGAGATGTTAGATCGAATTCAGAAGCTTGCAATATCAAATGACCAGCCCTTTGCCTATGATCGGATCCGGGACTCAACCGGGAATGTCGAAGTTTTTGACCCACCGACCATCCACCTTGTCGCCAACGTTGGAAACCTAACTGAGGTCCTCACAAGAAGCTCGGATGAAGTCGATTGAGGATATGAATGAGTAAATAGGCGAGTCCCCGAGCAGCCTACCGACGGCCACCGTGCCCACGGGCAAGTGGGCAACAACCTCCATGCAGGACATCTACATGGTGGATACCCTACATAATAGTGGCGGGGTAATACCTACTATGGCGGAGTGAGTCTAAAACGTATCTACAATTTTTTATTGTTTCATGCTATTATAATATTATTTTTATAAACTTTCTATACTACTTTATATTATTTTTCTGAACTAACATATTAATTTATTGCCCAGTGCCAGTTCATGTTTTCTATATGTTTTTGGTTTCTCGAGAAATCAATATCTAGGAAGGTCAAAATATAGTGCCAATTTTACATGGTTTTTTAGGCAAGAAGGACCCAGGAAGCTTCGGGGAGAAACGAGAGGGGCCACATGGGGGCCACACGGCCAAGTGGCATGCCCATGCCCTAGGGCGCACCACCAGAGCGTTTGGGGCACACCTGCACTGCCTTAAGTTGATTCCACGGCCATAAATCCCCATAAACACTGAAACCTCTCAACGTATCTTTAGAAGAATTTTTGTGCCGCCGCAAGTTCTTGTTTCATGAAGATCCAATTTGCAGGTCTGTTCCGTAGTTCTGCCGGAGGGGGAATCCATTGGCGAAGACTTCTTCATCAACCTTTCTTCCTCTTGACCATGTGTAAGTAGTTCCTTCAGGACCTTAGGGTTCATTCATGTAGCTATATGGTTCTCTCTCTCTTTTGGATCTTCAATACAATGTTCCCGTGAGCCGCCTCATATGATCAGAATCAATTCGATGTAATCGGTGGCGTGCTTCTTGGGTATGATGAATTCTCACTTTATGATCAGATTTTTTATCGAAATCAATTAAATCTTTTGAAGTTTCCTTTCTGTATAATTAAATATCTTTGCATACTCTTTGATCTATCTATCATCTTTGGTAAAGTTTGATGGGTTTATTTATCTTCAAATGATGTAGTGCTTTGCAGTTGGGTTCAATCTTGCGGTGCTCTAACCCAGTGACAATAAGGGAAAAGACACATATTGTATTGTTGCCACTAAGGACAAAATGACGAGGTCTCTTCATATTGATTGATGTTATTCTGTCTACATTATGTTGATGACCCACAAGTATAGGGGATCTATCATAGTCCTTTCCATAAGTAAGAGTGTCAAACCCAACGAGGAGTAGAAGGAAATGACCAGCGGTTTCAGTAAGGTATTCTCTGCAAGCACTGAAATTATCGGTAATAGATAGTTTTGTGATAAGATAGTTCGTAATGGGTAACAAGTAACAAAAGTAACAAGGTGCAAGCAAGGTGGCCCAATCCTTTTTATAGAAAAGGACAAGCCTGGACAAACTCTTATATAAAGCGAAGCGCTCCCGAGGACACATGAGAATTATCGTCAAGCTAGTTTTCATCATGCTCATATGAATCACGTTCGTTACTTTGATAATTTGATATGTGGGTGGACCGATGCTTGGGTACTGCCCTTCCTTGGAAAAGCATACCACTTATGATTAACCCCTCTCTCAAACATCCGCAACTACGAACGAAGAATTAAGGTAAACCTAACCATAGCATGAAACATATGGATCCAAATCAGCCCCTCACGAAGCAACACATAAACTAGGGTTTAAGCTTCTATCACTCTAGCAACCCATCATCTGCTTATTACTTCCCAATGCCTTCCCCTAGGCCCAAATAATGGTGAAGTTTCATGTAGTCGATGTTCACATAACACCAATAGAGGAGAGACAACATACATCTCATCAAAATATCGAACGAATAGCAAATTCACATGACTACTTATAACAAGACTTCTCCCATGTCCTCAGGAACAAACGTAACTACTCACAAATCATATTCATGTTCATAATCAAAGGGGTATTGAATAGCATAAAGGATCTGAACATATGATCTTCCTCCGAATAAACAAACTAACATCAACTACAAGGAGTAATCAACACTACTAGCAACCCATAGGTACCAATCTGAGGTTTTGAGACAAAGATCGGATACAAGAGATGAACTAGGGTTTGAGAGGAGATGGAGATGGTGAAGATATTAATGTATATTGACCCCTCGATGAGAGGATCGATGGTGATGATGATGGTGATGATTTCCCCCTCCCGGAGTAATGTTTCCCCGGCAGAACAGCTCCGCCGGAGCCCTAGATTGGTTCCACCAAGGTTCCGCCTCGAGATGGCGGCGCTTCATCCCGAAAGCTTCCTTATGATTTTTTTCAGGGCAAAAGACACCATATAGCAGAAGATGGGCATTGGGGGCCTTCCAGGTGGCCCATGAGGCAGGGGGCGCGCCCAGGGGGTAGGGCACGCCCTCCACCCTTGTGGACGGCGGGTGGCCCCCCTCTGGTGCTTTCTTCGCCCAATATTTTTAATATATTCCAAAACTGACTTTCCTGGAGTTTCAAGACTTTTGGAGTTGTGCAGAATAGGTCTCTAATATTTGCTCCTTTTCCAGCTCAGAATTCCAGCTGCCGGCATTCTCCCTCTTCATATAAACCTTGTAAAAAAAGAGAGAAAAGGCATAATTATTGTGACATAATGTGTAATAACAGCCCATAATGCAATAAATATCGATATAAAAGCAGGATGCAAAATGGACGTATCAACTCCCCCAAGCTTAGACCTCGCTTGTCCTCAAGCGGAAGCCGATATCGAAAAATATGTCCACATGTTTAGAGATAGAGGTGTCGATAAAATAAAATATGGACATGAGGGCATCATGATCATTCTTAGAACAACAACATATATGTTGTCATATGATTTCTTATGCTAAAGTAACAATCTATTCACAATGTAAAGTATGAATCAGAAACTTCATTGAAAACTAGCAAACTATAATCTCAGTCATTGAAGCAATTGCAATTTATCATAACATCGAAAAGAGTCAATATAAGAGCTTTTCAGCAAGTCCACATACTCAACTATCATTTAGTCTTTCACAATTGCTAACACTCACGCAATACTTATGGGTATGAAGTTTTAATCGGACACAGAGAAAGATAGGGGCTTATAATTTTGCCTCCCAACCTTTTACCTCAAGGGTAATGTCAACAATAATGCTTTATGAAAACCTACATCCAATTGGATATATATATCAGGATCTTTCCACCACATAGTGCTTGCCAAAGGATAAAGTGTAAAAAGGAAAGGTGAAGATCACCATGACTCTTGTATAAGGGAGAAGACAAAAATAAAAGATAGGCCCTTCGCAGAGGGAAGCAGAGGCTATCATGTGCTTTTATTGTTGGATGCACAAAATCTTAATGCAAAAGAATGTCACTTTATATTGCCACTTGTGATAAAGACCTTTATTATGCAGTCCTTCGCTTTTATTTCTTCCATATCACTAGCTCGTATAAAGCTTATTTTCTTCACACTAATAAGTCATACATATTTAGAGAGCAATTTTTATTGCTTGCACCGATGGCAAAAGTGGACTCTCATGGCAAAAGTGGGTTTAGGGATGTTTGGAAGCACAAGTAGTATCTCTACTTGGTGCAAAGAATTTAGCTAGCATGAGGGGGAAAGGGAAGCTCAACATGTTGGATGATCCATGACAATATAATTTATTTTGGATATAAGCAAACATAACTCATTATGTTGTCTTCCTTGTCCAACATCAACTTTTTAGCATGTCATATTTTAATGAGTGCTCACAGTCATAAAAGATGTCCAAGATAGTATATTTATATGCGAAAACCTCTCTTTCTTTATTAATTCCTATTAATTGCAACGATGACCAAAACTATGTTTGTCAACTCTCAACAACTTTTATTCATCATACTCTTTATATGTGAAGTCATTACTCTCCATAAGATCAATATGATCTTTTTATTTCTTTTCATTCTTTATTCTTCTTTTATTCCCTCAAGATCATAGCAAGATACCAAAGCCCTCAACTCAAAACTAATATTTATTATATATAGGTCATGGACTCGATTACACAGATAGGGATCAACACAAAAACTCAAAGCTAGATCATACTAAAACTTTATTCTACTAGATCAAGATATAACCAAAAGGATAAAACTAAGAAAATGGTAAAGATAGAAGTGTGATGGTGATACGATACCGCGGCACCTCCCCCAGGCTTGGTAGTTGCCAAGGGGAGTGCCCATACCCATGTGTTTATGTCTCTTTCTTCGGAGGTGGTGATGATGGAGTTGTTGATGATGTAGGCTTGTCTTCCATCTTCCAAGGCATAGGCTCACCATCATAGAAGGATTATCGAGTCTCCGGGATCCTCAAATCTGCAACCAAACTCATCCTCTTGAATCTATATTCATACTCATAGTTTTGGTTTTGCAGGTCATAGATCTGGGCTTGGAGGTGCTCGATTTTCTAGTGAAGCTTGAAGATGGTCTCCCCAATGTTCTTGGCATCCAGATTGTGGTTGTTGGTGAACTCTGCGATCAGCATGTGGTTGGTGTTGAGTCCGCATTCCACCATCCCTTGGAACTTGAAAACTTGTTGCTCCATTGCTTCATGTCTTGTCTCCATGCTTCCGGTCCTCCTTGGTCCCTCAACATCACGGATGTGCAGCACCCCCTCACGCATCTCAATGGTTTGAGGGTGTTGCAGCACCTTCGCGAGGTAAGGGTTGATGAACTTCTCGAAAAACTTGTCCTGGGGGCGCTTGAAGACGTCATGGTGATCTAGATCTTTCAGAAAAACAACTCGAAACAAAAGCAGAGGATTTCGTCGTGGTACGGTGGTCAAAACCTTCAGGAGATTATATAATGAATTTTTACCGACCAAAAGAAGTATTGTACAAGAAAAAGGAGTCCATAGGGCACACGGGGTGTCCACGAGGCAGGGGCACGCCCAAGGGGGTAGGGCGCGCCCTCCACCCTCGTGGATACCTCATGTCCCTTTCAGACTACTTATTTTCCTAATTTTTTAAATATTCCAAAATGGAGAAAAATTGCTATTTGAGAAGTTTTGGAGTCAGTTTACTTACCATACCACATACCTATTCCTTTTCGGAGTCTGAAACATTCTGGAAAGTGTCCCTTATGTACTCCTCTGAGGTTACGGTGTCAATAACATTGGTTTCAACATTTATGGGATTACTTGAGATATAATGTTTGATTCTTTGACCATTCACCACCTTCGGATTTGTGCCTTCGGCGTTGTTGATTTTGATGGCACCGGAATGATAGACCTCCTCGATAATGTAAGGACCTTCCTATTTAGAGAGAAGTTTTCCTGCAAAAAATCGTAAACGAGAGTTGTATAGCAAAACATAATCACCTACATTAAACTCACACTTTTGTATCCTTTTGTCATGCCATCTTTTAACTTTTTCCTTAAACAGTTTGGCATTCTCATAGCCCTGGGTTCTCCATTCATCAAGTGAGCTAATATCAAATAACCTCTTCTCACCGGCAAGTTTGAAATCATAATTGAGCTCTTTAATAGCCCAATATGCCTTGTGTTCTAGTTTGAGAGGTAAGTGACATGCTTTTCCATAAACCATTTTATACGGAGACATACCCATATGATTCTTATATGCAGTTCTATTGGCCCATAATGCATCATCAAGTTTCTTGGACCAATTCTTTCTAGATCTATTAACGGTCTTTTGCAAAATTAATTTAATCTCTCTATTACTCAATTCTACCTGACCACTAGACTGTGGGTGGTATGGAGATGCAATTCTATGATTAACATCATACTTAGCAAGCATTTTACGAAAAGCACCATGAATAAAATGTGAACCACCATCAGTCATTAAGTATCTAGGGACTCCAAACCTTGGAAAAATAACTTCTTTAAGCATCTTAATAGAGGTGTTATGATCAGCACTACTAGTTGGAATAGCCTCTACCCACTTAGTAACGTAATCAACAACAACTAAAATATGTGTATACTCATTAGAGGAAGGAAAAGGTCCCGTATAATCAAAGCCCCAAACATCAAATGGTTTAATAACAAGTGAATAGTTCATAGGCATTTCTTGACGTCTACTAATATTACCAATTCTTTGACATTCATCACAAGACAAGACAAACTTACGGGCATCTTTGAAGAGAGTAGGCCAATAAAACCAGATTGCAATACCTTATGTGCAGTTCTATCTCCCGCGTGGTGTCCTCCATAAGCCTCAAAGTGACACTAGAGTAGGATCTGTTCCTGTTCATGCTCAGGTACACAATGTCTAATAACACCATCTACTCCTTTATAAAGGTGTGGGTCATCCCAGAAATAATGTCTTAAATCATAGAAAAACTTTTTCTTTTGCTGGTATGTGAAACTTGGTGGTATAAATTTAGCAACAATGTAATTAGCATAATCAGCATACCATGGAGCAGTACGAGAAGCATTTATGACAGCTAATTGTTCATCAGGAAAACTATCATCAATAAGTAGTGGGTCATCAAGAACATTTTCTAACCTAGACAAGTTGTCTGCAACGGGGTTCTCAGCTCTCTTTCTATCAATAATATGCAAATCAAATTCTTGTAGCAAGAGAACCCATCTAATAAGTCTAGGTTTAGCATCTTTCTTTTCCATAAGGTATTTAATAGCAGCATGATCAGTGTCAACAGTTACTTTGGAATCAACAATATAAGGTCTGAACTTATCACAAGCAAATACAACTGCTAAAAATTCTTTTTCAGTAGTAGCATAATTTCTTTGGGCACTGTCTAGAGTTTTACTAGGATATCGGATAACATTTTAATTCTTATCAACTCTTTGTCCTAGAACAACACCTATAGCATAATCACTAGCATCACACATAATTTCAAAGGGTAAATTCTAATCAGGTGGCTAGACAATAGGTGCAGAAATCAAGGCTTTCTTAAGTATTTCAAATGCTTCTACACAATCGTCATCAAAGACAAAAGGAACATCTTTTTGTAGGAGATTAGTGAGAGGCCTAGAAATTTTTGAGAAGTCTTTAATGAACCTCCTATAAAAACCGGCATGACCAAGGAAATTTCTTATACCTTTGATGTCCTTAGGACACAACATCTTTTCAATAGCATCAACTTTAGCTTTATCAACTTCGATACCTCTTTCAGAAATTTTATGCCCCAAGACAATACCTTCATTAACCATAAAGTGGCACTTCTCCCAATTCAAGAGAAGATTAGTTTCCTCACATATCTGCAAGACTCGATCAAGGCTGCTTAAGCAATCATCAAAAGAAGTTCCATATACGGAGAAATCATCCATGAAAACCTCAACAATATTTTCACAAAAGTCAGAGAATATAGCAGTCATACATCTTGGAAAGGTAGCAGGTGCATTACATAAACCAAAAGGCATTCGTCTATAAGCAAAGGTACCGAAAGGGCAAGTAAAAGTGGTCTTATCCTGATCCTCTTTTGACACAGGTATTTGAGAGAAACCATAATAACCATCTAGAAAGCAAAAATGTGTATGTTTGGATAGTCTTTCTAGCATTTGATCAATAAAAGGAAGATTCTAATGATCTTTTCTAGTAGCTTTATTTAATTTGCAGAAATCAATTACCATTCTATTACATGTAACAATTCTTTGTGGGATCAATTCATCCTTATCATTAGGAACAATAGTGATACCTCCCTTCTTAGGGACAGAATGGACAGGACTTACCCACTGACTATCAGCAACAGGATAAATTATACCTGCCTCTAGAAGCTTTAGTATTTCATTTCTTACCACTTCTTTCATCTTAGGATTTAACCGTCGTTGGTGATCCACAACTGGTTTAGCATCTTTCTCCAGTTTTTGTGCTGGCATAGAGTGGAACTAATGCCCTTAAAATCATCCAGAGTATATCCAATAGTAGCATAGTGCTTCTTCAGAGTTTTCAACAATTTCTCTTCTTCATGCTCTAAAAGGTTAGCACTAATAATAACAGGATATATCTTCTTTCATCCAGATAAGCATATTAAAGACTATCTGGTAGTTGTTTAAGCTCAAACCGGGATCACCCTTGGGTGGAGGAGGATCCCCTAGGTTTTCTACAGGCAAGTTGTGTTTCAAAATGGGTCCCTGTTTAAAGAATACTTCATCTATTTCTCTTCTTTCATTCATAAACATATCATTTTCATGGTCGAGTAAATATTGTTCTAAAGGATCATTAGGGGGCACGGCAATAAAAGCAAGACCAACAATTTCATCTTTACTAGGCAATTCTTTATCATGTGGTTGTCTACGAAATTTAGAGAAATTAAAATCATGAGACATATCCCCTAAACCAACAGTAACAATATCCTTTTCGCAGTCAATCCTAGCATTAACAGTATTCAAGAAAGGTCTACCAAATATAATGGGACAAAAGTCATCTTGTGGGGAACCAAGAACAAGAAAATCAGTAGGATAGTTAACTTTCCCACACAAGACTTCAACATCTCTAACAATCCCAGTTGGTGGAATAGTATCTCTATTGGCAAGCTTAATAGTAACATCAATACCTTCTATTTCAGCAGGTGCGATATCACGCATAATTTCTTCGTATAAGGAATGAGGTATTGCACTCACACTAGCACCCATATCACATAAGCCATGATAACAATGATCTCCTATTTTAATAGAAACAACAGGCATGCCAACAACCGGTCTATGTTTATTTTTAGTATCGGGTCTAGCAACTCTAGCGGCTTCATCATAGAAGTAAATAACATGCCCATCAATATTATCGACCAAGAGATCTTTAACCATAGCAATACCAGGTTCAACTTTAATTTGCTCAGGGGGTGTAGGTGTTCTAGCATTACTCTTATGAGCCACAGTTGAAGCTTTAGCATGATCCTTTATTCTAACAGGGAAAGTTGATTTCTCAATATAAGCGGTAGGAACAATAGGATCAACATTATAAGTGATAGTCTTTTGTTCAAATTTAATAGGTTCTACTGCTTTTACTTCAATGGGAGGATGATATTTAAACAACTTATCCTTAGGGAGATCAACATAAGTAGCAAATGATTCACAGAAAGAAGCTACTATCTCAGAGTCAAGTCCATATTTAGTGCTAAAATCACGAAAAGTATCGGTATCCATAAAAGATTTAACACAATCAAACTTAGGTTTTATACCTGACTCCTTACCTTCGTCGAGTTCCCAATCTTTAGAGTTGCGTTTAATTCTTTCTAATAAATCTCATCTGAATTCAATAGTCTTCATCATAAAAGAACCAGTACAAGAAGTATCGAGCATGGAGCGATTATTGAGAGAAAGCCGAGCATAAAATTTTTGAATAATAATTTCTCTTGAGAGCTCATGATTGGGGCATGAATATAACATTGAATTAAGCCTCCCCCAAGCTTGAGCGATACTTTCTCCTTTGCGAGGCCAAAAAATATATATATATATATATAATTACGATCACGATGAACCAGCTGCATAGGATAAAACTTCTGATGAAATTCCAATTTCAATCGGTTGTAGTTCCATGATCCAATATCATCACATAGCCTAAACCATGTCAATGCCTTTCCCTTCAAAGATAAAGGGAAGACCTTCTTATTGATAACATCCTCGGGCAGGCCTGCAAGCTTAAATAATTCACAAACTTCATCCACATAGATTAGGTGCATCTCCTGTAAAAGGATTAGCTAGCAGTTTCTCTATCATACTTGAAGGAATTTCAATGTAAACATTTTCAGTAGGTTCAATAGGTTGAGGAACAACTATTTTCTCTTCTGGTCGGGGTGAAGATACCCCGAACAAGCCCCTCAAAGGATTATTTTCCATAGTAACAAGTGATAGTAAATTTCAGCACACTATATATAGTTTTCGTTACCAAATTCCACCTACCAAAGGCGCTTCACTCCCCGGCAACAACGCCAGAAAAGAGTCTTGATGACCCACAAGTATAGGGTATCTATCGTAGTCCTTTCGATAAGTACGAGTGTCGAACCCAACGAGGAAGAAGGAAATGAAAAGCGGGTTTCAGTAAGGTATTCTCTGCAAGCACTGAACTTATCGGTAACAAATAGTTTTGCGATAAGATAGTTCGTAACGGGTAACAAGTAACAAAAGTAACAAGGTGCAGCAAGGTGGCCCAATCCTTTTTATAGCAAAGGACAAGCCTGGATAAACTCTTATATAAAGCAAATCACTCTCGAGGACACATGGGAATTATCGTCAAGCTAATTTTCATCATGCTCATATGATTCGTGTTCGTTACTTTGATAATTTGATATGTGGGTGGACCGGTGCTTGGGTACTGCCCTTCCTTGGACAAGCATACCGCTTATGATTAACCCCTCTCGCAAGCATCCGCAACTATGAAAGGAGAATTAAGGTAAAACTAACCAGAGCATGAAACACATGGATCCAAATTAGCCCCTCACGAAGCAACACATAAACTAGGGTTTAAGCTTCTGTCACTCTAGCAACCCATCATATACTTATTACTTCCCAATGCCTTCCCCTAGGCCCAAATAATGGTGAATTGTCATGTAGTCGAAGTTCACATAACACCACTAGAGGAGAGACAACATACATCTCATCCAAATATCAAACGAATACCAAATTCACATGACTACTTATAACAAGACTTCTCCCATGTCCTCAGGAACAAATGTAACTATTCACAAATCATATTCATGTTCATAATCAGAGGGGTATTGAATAGCATAAAGGATTTGAACATATGATCGTTCACCGAATAAACCAACTAGCATCAACTACAAGGAGTAATCAACACTACTAGCAACCCACAGGTACCAATCTGAGGTTTTGAGACAAAGATCGGATACAAGGGATGAACTAGGGTTTGAGAGGAGATGGTGTTGGTGAAGATGTTGATGGAGATTGACCCCCTCTCGATGAAAGGATCGATGGTGATGACGATGGTGATGATTTCCCCCTCCCGGAGGAATGTTTCCCTGGCAGAACAGCTCCGCCCGAGCCCTAGATTGGTTCCGCCAAGATTCCGCCTCGAGACGGTGGTGCTTCGTCCCGAAACCTTCCTTATGATTTTTTCAGGGCAAAAGACACCATATAGCAGAAGATGGGCATCGAGGGCCTACCAGGTGGCCCACGAGGCAGGGGCACGCCGAGGGGGGTAAGGCGCGCCCTCCACCCTCGTGGATGGTGGGTGGCCCCCCTCTGGGGCTTTCTTCGCCCAATATTTTTAATATATTCCAAAACTGACTTTCGTGGAGTTTCATGACTTTTGGAGTTGTGCACAATAGGTCTCTAATATTTGCTCCTTTTCTAGCCCGGAATTCCAGCTGCCGACATTCTCCCTCTTCATGTAAACCTTGTAAAATAAGAGAGAAAAGGCATAAGTATTGTGACATAATGTGTAAGAACATCCCATAATGCAATAAATATCGATATAAAAGCATGAAGCAAAATGGACGTATCATATGCCATCTTGCTTATTGCAATGATGTGTTTCTTGCGAACTTAATACCTCGAGTTGAATGTTGGATAGCGGTTTTGGGATGGAGTATAGTAGTAGATACAATTGGATTAATAGTCTACTTATCACAGATGTAATGACTATATGAGATTATAGCATGAATGATCATAATCATAAATATTGCAATTTAATAGCTGCCTAACTGGAATATGTTTATCATGCTATTTGCTTATTTTCAAGAGAGATGCCACTAGTGAACCTATGGTCCCTTGGGTCTATTCTCCATTATTGAATTCTTCTACACAATTGATGTTGGTATTGTTCGACCTTGCTACTATTTATCTCTATCAATTGCATTTAATCTTGTAATTAGCAAGACAAGGGGCTTGACAACCCTATTTCCATATTGGGGACCAGTGTGTTTGTGTCGTGTGTGTAGGTGATGTTCACTTTGTAAGCATGTGAGATTTCTACTAGATTGATAACCTTAGTTCTCTTAATGAGAGAAATACTTGCTACCGTTCTGCTTCACCCTTACACATTGGGAATCCCACCAACTTCTGCTAGAGCAAGCAAGATTTATAGCATAGTTGTCAGCGTGTGAGGGAGTCCTGGATTAGGGGGTGTCCGGATGGCCGGACTAGGACCTTTGGCCGGACTCCTGGACTATGAAGATACAAGATTGAAGACTCCGTCCCGTGTCCGGATAGGGACTTTCCTTGGCGTGGAAGGCAAGCTTGGCGATACGATATGAAGATCTCCTCCATTGTAACCGACTCTGTGTAACCCTAGCCCTCTCCGGTGTCTATATAAACCGGAGAGTTTTAGTCCATAGGACGAACAACGATCATACCATAGGCTAGCTTCTAGGGTTTAGCCTCTCTGATCTCGTGGTAGATCTACTCTTGTACTACCCATATCATCAATATTAATCAAGCAGGAGTAGGGTTTTACCTCCATCGAGAGGGCCCGAACCTGGGTAAAAACATCGTGTCCCTTGTCTCCTGTTACCATCCGCCTAGACGCACAGTTCGGGACCCCCTACCCGAGATCCACCGGTTTTGACACCGACATTGGTGCTTTCATTGAGAGTTCCTCTATGTCGTCACCGTCAGGAAGGATGCCGCACCCCATCTTTAAAGACGGCGCCGTTGCTAAAGGAGCTTTGGCTGTCGGCCAAACTCTCTGGCTAGGCAGGTTTTTGATGACCACCTGTTCGGCCGCCGCGCCGACGATGACCTCTCGGGCCATCAAAGCAATCTTCACATCAGCTCAGAGCTTGCCGAGCAGTTAGATCCAACAGAGCTCCTCTCCCTGAATGAGCTCTTGGATCGCATTACGGCCCTGGGAGTCGCTACAGATTACGGCCAGATTGGGCTTAAACCCAATCAGAGAGAGATCGACTCTCCCCAGGTCACCCATCACGTCGAAGTGGTGGAAGAACAATGCGGCGAGTCTTCGCCCGCCCTAAGGACCAGATGTGTCCGGATTCCCGATCCCTCCAAGCCGGACACCCGCGGAGGGGAGGATGTCGCCCAAACCCTGAACCTAAAGTCAGACAGCAGGCCTGATTCATTGAATAATGTCCAAGAAAGAAAGCTTCCGAATTCAGAAACCTCTTGGCCCTTGAATCTTACATCGGGCAAGGCTCCGGATTTAAATCCACCCGCCCACCCAACTATGCGGGATTTATCCCATATACGGCAAGAGCCCGGGGAAACAGTACACCACTACTGGGCTAGATTCCTCCTGGTTATGAACAGGATAAAGGACTGCCGCGAGAAAGAAGCAATTTCATTCTTCTGTAACAACTGCATGGACATCGGAATACTCAACGCCATAAGTCGCCGCGAAATTACATGATTCGCCGACTTAACATCCATAGTACGAAAGTACTGTGCGACTAAAAGTGTTCGGAAATCCAAAGATAAATTCTAGGACAATCCGGCCCCGAATACAACACGAGTCCGAAACAAAAGGGCGCATTATCGCCAGGCATCTGAGACAAACATCAAAAAACAAAAACCCTCTACAGAGTATGGGGCCGTACTGGAGGGATGGCTCAATGAACCCTGTAAAATTCATAATTCAGGGGAAGCCACACCAACTCACAGCCTTCGAGCATGTTGGATACTCCGGCAGGTGGCCCGAAGTGGCGAGGAGCTTCTAACTCCAGCACCCGAAGAATACCTCCCAAGAAATGCCAGTATGGTGTCGACAGTCTTTGAGACCTTCACATCAAACAATGCAAGGAAATGAACGCTCCGCAACCTTGCCGAAGTCTACCAAGTAGCAACAATAAACCCATGGAGTGACACGGCTATTACCTTTAATGCCAGTGACGAACCTAAATTCCGGACAGCCCGAGCACCAGCCGCATTGGTCCTCAGTCCGATAGTGGACGGCTTCGGACTTACAAAGGTACTCATGGACGGTGGCAGCGGACTCAACCTCATCTACGAGGAAACCCTGCGAAAAATGGAAATCGACTGGAGCCGCATTGAGCGAAGCAACACAACCTTTAGAGGAATAATTCCAAGCCGGGAAGCGTGCTGTTCAGGAAAAATCACACTGGATGTGGTGTTCGGCACGCCGGATAATTACAGATCCGAGGAGGTCACGTTTCAAGTGGCCCCGTTCAGCAGCGGATACCATGCTCTGCTAGGGCGAGAAGCATTTACAATTTTCCAAGCCATACCCCATTACGGGTACTTGAAGCTCAAAATGCCTAGACCCAACGGAATCATCACTCTCGCAAGTGATCCGGACATAGCGCTCCGCGCCGAGAACAAGACAGCCGCACTGGCCCTGGAGGCATTATCCGAGGCCCTAGCGGTCGAGGAACTAACTGCGTTGCGCTCCATGGTGGACAGGGACGATGTGATACTAGACAAGAGATCCAAGTCCACCTCTTTCAAACTAGCGTACGAAATAGTCAAATTCCAAGTCCATCCAACAGACCCCACAAAAACGGCCTCCATCGGGGCACAACTAAAACTCGATGTAGACGCTGCACTCAGAGAATTCCTGCGAGAAAATTGGGACATTTTCGCCTGGCACCCCTCAGATATGCCAGGAATCCCACGCAGGTTGGCTGAGCACAGCCTTAACATCGTAAAAGGGTTTAAACCCGTCAAGCAGACTCTACGGCGTTTTTCCGAACCCAAGAGACAAGCCATGGGAGAGGAGCTAGCAAAACTGCTGGAAGCCGGATTCATTAGAGACATAAAACATCTGTACTAGCTAGCAAACCTGGTGATGGTACCAAAGAAGGACAAATCTTGGCGCCTATGTGTCGATTTCAAAGACCTAAATAAGGCCTGCCCAAAGGACCCTTTCCCACTCCCCCGAATTGATCAAATCATCGACACCACCGCAGGACACGACTCATTGTGTTTCCTCGATGCATACTCTGGCTACCACCAAATCAAGATGGCAGAGTCAGACCAAGCCGCAACGGCATTCATCACCCCATACGGCCCATTCTATTTCAACACGATGCCCTTCGGGCTCAAAAACGCTGGTGCAACATATCAGCGCATGATTCTGACATGTCTGGCCAACCAGATCGGCAAAACAGTTGAAGCATACGTAGATGATGTGGTCGTCAAAACAAAACACGTCGATACTCTAGTAGACGACTTGAGGCTCACGTTCGACAATCTCCGAACATATGACATTAAGCTCAACCCGGAAAAATGCGTTTTCGGCGTACCAGCCGGAAAGATCTTGGGCTTCATCATATCCGGTAGAGGAATTGAAGCAAACCCAGCCAAGATCCGAGCTCTGTCACAATTGGATACCCCAAAGGACCTCAAACAAATACAAAAATTGACAGGATGCATGGCGGCTCTAAGCCGCTTTATCTCCCGCTTAGGAGAAAAGGCATTACCCCTCTATCGCCTCCTGCGGCGCACCGAACACTTCGAGTGGACGGATGTCGCCACGGCCGGACTCGAAGAAATAAAAGCTATACTGGCAACAAATCCGGTCCTGGCCGCGCCCAACACGGGCGAACCAATGCTATTATACATCGCGGCAACCCATCAAGTTGTAAGCGCGGTGCTCGTCATCGAACGAGAAGCGGACGGACACAAGTTCCCCCTCCAAAAACCAGTGTACTACGTGTCCACTGTACTAACTCCATGCAAGTCACGGTACCCGCATTATCAAAAGATAGCGTACGCGGTGTTCATGGCATCCCGGAAGCTGCGACACTACTTTCAAGAGTGCTCAATAACAGTGGCATCCGAAGTACCCCTTAATGGTATTATAAACAACTGCGACACAATGGGACGGATTGCCAAATGGGCCATCGAGCTCCTCCCGTTCAACATAACTTACAAGCCAAGGCGAGCTATTAAGTCGCAGGTTTTGGCCGACTTCATCACCGAATGGACTGAAGCCGAACTCTCTAAAGAGTATGGTGCATACTCCAACTGGATCATGCACTTCGACGGCTCCAAAATGTTGGCTGGCCTGGGGGCTGGCGTCGTTCTGACGTCCCCAACCGGAGATACAGTCCAATACGTACTTCAGATAATGTACACGGATTCCAACAACGCAGCCGAATACGAGGCCCTTTTACATGGTCTCCGGATGGCAATCTCCATGGGCATTCAGTGCCTAGAGGTCCGCGGGGATTCAAACCTCGCAATATCCCAAATAAATGGAGACTTCGACACCAAGGATCCGAAAATGGCAGCTTACCGCAACACCATCTTAAAGATGTCAGCTCGGTTTGAGGGGCTCGAATTTCATCACATAGCCCGGGAAAATAACCAAGTAGTAGACGTGTTGGCACGCATTGGCGCCAAGCGCGAGGCCGTCCCTCCCAACATCTTCCTAGAGAGGCTGTTCAAGCCATCCGTATCATGGGAAGGAGAGTCCGAAAACAATAGCCCGAACACAACCACACTGCCCCTCACCGAACATTCTGACACACTTGGGGGCTCCGCCAACGAAACAACGCCGTCAACCCACGCAATAATGGCAGTCATTGCCCCTTGGACAGAACCATTCCTAGCCTACCTAACTAGGCAGGAAGTTCCCGAGGACCAAAACGAGGCCCGCTGCATAGTGCGGCGATCTAAAGCCTACAAAGTCCACGAGGGAGAGCTTTACAAGAAAAGCACAACCGGAGTCCTTCAAAGGTGTATCTCCGAAGAGGAAGCGCGAGACCTTTTGGCTGAAATTCATGCCGGACTCGGCGGGCACCACGGCGCAGCCCGGGCCCTTGTAAGCAAGGCCTTCCGTACCGGATTTTATTGGCCAACGGCCCGGGCAGACGCTCAGGACTTAGTGCAACGATGTGTTGGTTGCCAGTTATTCGCCAACCAAAGCCACATGCCGCCTACCGCCCTACAAACTATACCCATTACCTGGCCTTTTGCGGTCTGAGGGCTTGACATGGTTGGACCCCTTAAAGGAGGAACCCACAAGCAAAAATATCTACTGGTCATGGTGGACAAATTCACCAAATGGATAGAAGCCAAGCCTGTAAAGACGGTCGAATCCGGACCAGTGATAGACTTCATATCCGAGATCGTACACCATTACGGCGTCACCCATAGCATCATAACCGACAACGGCACAAACTTCACGACCGATGAAGTCAAACTTTGGTGCAACAACATGGGCATCAAGCTCGACTACGCTTCAGTCTATCACCCTCAAACTAACGGTCAAGTCGAACGGGCCAACGGTCTCATTATCAGAGGCATCAAACCCAGACTAGTGCGATCCCTCAAGGAATCTAACACACACTGGGTAGAGGATCTTGACTCCATACTCTGGGGGCGGCGGACCACACCGAATCGCACTACCGGATTCACACAATTTTTTATGGTATACGGCGCAGAGGCAGTACTGCCATGCGACATAATCCATGACTCACCTCGAGTGCGCATGTACGAAGAAAGAGAAGCCGAGCTCGATCGGCAGGACAACTTGGACGCATTGGAAGAGGAGCGCGACGTGGCAAAAGCTCGTTCCGCATTCTATCAATAGCAGGCTCGAAGATACCAAAGCAGAGAAGTACGGGCCAAAACTTATAACGTTGGCGAACTAGTTCTACGCCTGCCGGACAAGAAAAATGATAAATTAAAGCCCAAATGGGAGGGTCCCTTCATAATCGACCAAGTACTGACCGGCGGAGCGTACCGTCTGGGAAACGCATCGGACAACCGACTCGAGCCGAACCCATGGAACACAGCACGCCTACGAAGATTCTACGCCTAGTGCCGGACACCGTGTTCGTTTCCTTCCTCTGTCCCTTTGTTTTATTTTTATTTTTATTTTTTATTAGCTGTCCGGGATTTTGTTCCTTCTCCCTACCCTTTTTCTTCTCCCAAGCCCTTAGGGGCTTGCCTGTGCATTGTTCGCACATACCCAACGCGCTACCCGCGCTCATAATACCTGGGGGCTTCTTTACCAAGAAGTTTATATAAAACGGGCCTCATGCCCAAAACATGTGTGACACTTCCGCATGAACCTTTTATACACCATTATATGCATCGATATGACTTAAGTTTTGGCCAAGCTGGGTTGCCTAGCTCCTGTGCTTACCCCTACGTTCCCATTCGTTCGGCTAGGTAGTAAAGGGAGCACCTCTGCGATTGTTACTGCCGGGTCAGCCGGATGTGTACCTTAGACTGGGTGAAGCCGAAAGCTAGCGTTCTTAAGGGAATATTCGGTCGGTGAACTAAAAGATTATCTTTCATATTTATTCATCTGCCCCCAGATGCTTTTCTGCTCTTTCTGGCAGTCCGGACATGCACTTTAGGGCATGCCTCCTAGGGAAAGGAACCCCTAACGGAACTATTCTCCCTGGAAGATGTTTCTTACTAACCATGTAATATAACATAACTAGTCGGGCACTTGTCTGCTAAAGCACTTATGACCCCTACGCCTTGTCTCCATGCATGCCGCGGTTCTTACATAATCGAGAGGGTATTCGGACACACTCCGGACTATAGGGTCCAGAGGTCGAAGCGAAAAGGCCCGCAATGACAAACGATCTACAATCCGGCTAGAAGGCATTTTCCATGTCATTTTAAATTACAGAGTCAATCCGACTCGGCATATTCTTCTTCAATACCATCCAACAGGCGGTCTAATTTACAGTCCTGTTGGGAATACTTTGCAGCCAGCTCCACCTGGCCATATACTAAGCTGACTGGGATCTCCTTTCCATCCGGACCTATAGGGCCGACCTCGGCCATGTGGTTTGGGTCATCCTTCGTGTACCGAGTCTTCACCATGGCCCAGGCCTCCCTGGCACCTTGACAGCAAGCCGATATCTTCCACAACCGGAAGCACTGCCGCACTCCCTCCAGCTTCTTTTTAAGCTCATCAAGGCCTTCGGGCACGGAGAGGGACGACCACATAGCCTGGATGACGCTTTGCATTGCCTGCCGAACTCGTTCGTGTAGTTGAAATAGCTCGGGAAGAAGGTCTCCCGTTGAACCGGACATTTCCTACGTAGGACGACCTGTCAGCAGACCTACAGACATAGCTCTGTCAATCGTCTTCCTCGCCGAATTCTTTTTTCGAAGATTCGTTCAAGCACTTACTAAAAATGCTGCGTCGAAGTCGCCGATTCTCCTTCACGGCAGAAGACAGCTGGATACGAACATCTTTCAGTTCCTCGCCCAGCTGGGTATTGGCGTCTTGAAGCTTGTTCTTCTCTTGCCTCACCCTCGTCAGCATGCTCTCGCCAGCCTTTAGTTGGCGTAGGAGTTGTTGCTTGTCCGGATTTACTCTGGCTCCATCCGCACTATTATCGTCAGGATTGCACACCTGCTGCATTTCAAATCAGAATTATCTTTCGAAGCATATATTACTTGCGGGCGTCCCCTTGGCATTTTCTGAAGTGGCCAGTGCGGCCTCGAGTTGGGCCTTGCACTCTTCAAGCTCCTGGGTCAGTTGCGTATTCTTCTTTGTAAGACACTGCATAACACATGATCCTTAAAACAGTTATCTTCACTGTTTCAAGTCTCGGGGGCTACTGACATATATAACCTTCAATTCTACTCACCTGTATGTCTTTTACATACTGCTCCGTGGCTCTGGCTAGACCATTTTGAGCAGCACGGAGATATGCATCTCCTGTATTAAAGGCGTCCAACGCCTCTAGGGAAAAACACGCGTCAGGAAGAACAGTCCGGCGACGCCTGTGGTTCAGGGCGCTATCCACCTCTGAATTGGTGGCAGACAGCCCGTCGGCGTCCTCTGTCGGAGGAGCGCCAGAGGCGCCCCCCGTGTCCGTCTCCGCTTCCGGACCCGGCCTTGAACCTTGGCCGGCGGACATAGTCCGGCGGGCTCTCTTCTTTCTAAGAAAATCATGAGCATTAGTAAGACTCAAGGGCATAAACCCTAGGCGTTAAATTCGCATGCCGTACTGTTGCGCCGGAATCTCGATCTGGTCCGCACTTCTTTTTGGCCTGCCTGGCTTCAGCGGCCCTTGTTGGCTGCCCACCATGGGCTTGACCTTCCGCATCAAGGATTTACCCTGCGAAACGCTATTAGTTTACGGCATGCAAGATAAAGCATGAGAATGCTGGGACTTCGGTCTTGGTTACCTTTGAGGCTGGAAGTAGTCCGGGATAGTCGGCCATGATGGCCACTAAGGCGTTGTCCTTGCTCAATTGATGAAATACTCCATCAATTAACTCCACACATAAGTCCGGATCTTCTTGGGAGTCCGGATCGATGGACCGTTCAGGGTCCTCGGGTTGTGGAGGAGGGCTGTTTATTTCCTTCACAGCCTGGCGCAGCTCCTGCGTTTAAACATTACTAGACTAAGTACTCAACTACGGGAATTTCAAAAGTGGATAGGCAAGTGAAAGTGTCCGCTCACCCAACTAGGTGGATTGTAAATCTGCCCTCCAGGTTGACACGGAGGAATTCTTCTTCTTCTCCCTTGTACAAAGCGGATAAGATTCTCGTTAAAGTGGCGGCCAAATCTGGCCCCTTGCGACCGCACCGGGTGGCGTCATCCTCCCTGTTGAAATCCCACATGGGGTGGCCTCTGTATTGAAGCGGCTGCACCCCTCGCGTAATGCATATGGCCATGACCTTGATCATGGTCAGTCCGGAATGAGCCAACAACCTTATCCGGCCCATCAGGTATAGGACGTCCCTGTCAGCTTCCCTCTGAGGGTTCCACGGGCGCCAACTCAGGCGCTTCTTCAACGGAGCATTACTGAACTCGGGGAGGCCGATCCGTACAGGGTCCGGCAGGGGGACGTCATCTATATAAAACCATTCCGAGGGCCAGTCTTCGGACACCCTCTTTGGGGTACCGGATAGATATCCGGTCCCGGCGATGCGCCATAGTTTGGCTTCGCCCACCTGATAAATAGACCCCTCCTGAGAATGGGGCACAAGGCAAAAGAACCTCTTCCACAGCGTGAAATGGGCCTCAACGCCCAAGAACAGCTCGCAGAGAGCCATGAAGCCCGCAATGTGCAGAATGGAGGCGGGCGTGAGGTTGTGTAGCTGGAGGCCGTAGAACTCCAGCAACCCTCGGAGAAATGGATGAATTGGAAATCCTAGTCCTCTCATCAAATAAGGGACTAAGCATACCCGCTCTCCTTGAGAGGGATTGGGGACGCTCTCCGCCTGCTCTCCGCCGCTATAGGTAGCAATCCCTGCTCGAACTGGGACCATATATGCCGGGGGCAGAAGCCCCTTGGATTGAAGCACTCTAACTCGCTGTGCGGGACGGAACACCGCCCCCAATCTCCGGGCCGAGGGCTGGAGAGGCGAGAGGAGGAGCTGCACCGACCGGCCATGGTGGAATGGATCCCTGTCGGAGGCGCTCTGATGAAGACTCGCGGAGGGAAGATGGTGCGAATTGGATCTAAATCCCCGTCTCTTTTATGGGCGGCTCATTAACGCAACCGGGGGGGGGGTAAATGAAAAAAAATCCCCTAGCTTTTCGCATTCATTTGACACGTGGAAGATGGTCATTATGGGACACAGAAGCCGAGGAGGACAACACACACTAGAAGCCGGACACAATTCGACGGGTACAGGGAATTCGGAGGAGGAACCCGCCTTGCAATGCCGAAGACAATTTGCGCGCCGGACTCGTCGTCATTGAAGCCTGGTTTAGGGGCTACTGAGGGAGTCCTGGATTAGGGGGTGTCCGGATGGCCGGACTATGACCTTTGGTCGGACTCCTGGACTATGAAGATACAAGATTGAAGACTCCGTCCCGTGTCCGGATAGGGACTTTCCTTGGCGTGGAAGGCAAGCTTGGTGATACGATATGAAGATCTCCTCCCATTGTAACCGACTCTGTGTAACCCTAGCCCTCTCCGGTGTCTATATAAACCAGAGAGTTTTAGTCCATAGGACGAACAACAATCATTCCATAGGCTAGCTTCTAGGGTTTAGCCTCTCTGATCTCGTGGTAGATCTACTCTTGTACTACCCATATCATCAATATTAATGAAGCGGGAGTAGGGTTTTACCTCCATCGAGAGGGCCCAAACCTGGGTAAAAACATCGTGTCCCTTGTCTCCTGTTACCATCCGCCTAGACGCACAGTTCGGGACCCCCTACCCGAGATCCGCCGGTTTTGACACCGACAGCGTGTCTTCTACTTAATAAATAGGCGCCTTCGTACCATCACACTGCATTCTTTTTATCTATCTTGCATAGTTACCTTTGCTTCTTTTGTTTGCTTGCAAAAAAATCTTCAAAAAAACCTTTTGTTGTTATTTCTTATCTTGTTGCAATCATATCTACTGCTAATAATACTAAGTTATGTGATTTCACTAGTACTATAATAATTATTTGATTAGTACTCCTATTGGTCCTCCCGCCACTAGTGCAGAGTCTTATGAAATTAAGCTGCTTTGCTGAATCTTGTTATGAAAGAACAATTTTCTGGAAATTACAATGAAGATGCTGCTTCTCATCTCAATACTTTTATTGAACTTTGTGATATTCAAAAAAATAAAGATGTGGACAATGATATTATAAAACTGAAATTATTTCCTTTTTCCTTAAGAGATAGAACTAAGGAATGGCTAGTGTCTTTACCTAAAAATAGCATTGATTCTTGGACTAAATGTAAAGATGCTTTTATTGGAGAACCATCCTCGTTCCTTGATCCTTTACAAGAAAATAATAAGGGTCAATTTCAAAAAAGTATCATTATCAATGGCAAGGCGACTGGGAAAAAATCAAACTCTTAGTAGCCTCAGGTACATGAAGTATGTTGTTTAGATGAAGGTCACAATAAGAGGTATGACTATTTGAATGACCAATATGATTGATAGTCATACCTGATCCACCAGCTGTGTGATTCGTTGGTGTACTTTTCATGGACCATTAGCTTCTCCAGATTGTTGGTGATATGGTCAATCACCCCATTGTCCATATACTAGTTGGTATTTACCCCGTACTGGGGTGTAGCAACATTGGTTGACCTTTATTCTATCCTTTGGTAGGAAGAGTCGAACCTTTTCCAGCACTTCCACGCCAGATTCCCTCCCTTGCCAAAAATTTGATAGATGACCTTGGTTGTGATGGTATTGTTGTTGTAGTTACCACCATGCCATTGTAGTTTCCAACACCTCTACTGTTGCCACCGCCGCCGCCTAGCTTGGAGAAGTTGCGACAATGACCATCGTTGTTTCCGCCGATGCTGGATTGTTTGGTGAAGTGGCCGTGAGCAATGGCATTGGTGGATTGAAATCCCCCACCGCGGAGGTTCATGCGCGTCTCAAAGCTGAGGAACTGAGAGTACAACTCGGGGATGATGACTGGATCCACCCTCAAATACATGGTGGAGACGACCGGGTCGAATTCTTCATCAAGCCCGTCAAGGACGATGTGAGACACGATGTCTTCCTCTTCTACTTTCTTTCCCGCGGACATTCGTTCATCACATAGAGACTTGATCTTACCCACGTACATTGTGATGGAGGCATTGCCCTCCTACAGGTTTGCGAGCACCATTCGTACATTGACAATCCTTGCACGGGTTTGGGAGGTGAGCATGCCCTCCATGGTGTTCAACAGCTTTGCCGCCGTGTGTCAGGAAGCCACCTTTATTGCCATCTCTTGTGGCATCATGGTCAGCAAGTAGGAGAAAACATGTTGATCTTGCGCATACCATGTTTGGAGGTCAGGGTTAGGCGCCTTGGGCGTTGTCTTGCTGTCGGAGAAGGTGGCATTAATGGTCGTGGGAGGGGGCTTCTTCGTGGTGTCAAGGTAGTTCACCATCTGCGCTCCTCTGATGCCAAAGAGGACGTTCACCCGCCACAAAACCTGATTCCCCTTGGTGAGCTTCTCGAATGCTACGTGAGCATCTCGGATGCGACGTGAGCAAATGGAGAGGAGGGGAAGGAACTTGAAGAACTAGCCATAGATGCAATATTGGAATAAGGAAGCGCAAGTTGGCGATCGGAGCAAAGGAAAGATGATTGCGAGGCCAGCTCTGATTACCATGTAAAAGTCTATCCTTGAGGCATATGCATCACCAGCACAGACACGTGTGTGTTAAATAGATTGACAAGATTACAATGTGCGACAGGTTGTTGGTAGTCTTGATCCCAGCCTTGTACTCCCTCCATCCGAAATTGCTTGTCGTATAAATGGATGTGTCTAGACGTTTTTTTAGTTCTAGATACATCCATTTCTATTTATTTCTGTGACAAGTAATTCTAGACGGAAGGGGCACAACACAACGCACACGCACACATACAACGTAATTGTCAGAGTATAATGTTTGACCTTCTCCCATAGCTAGCATTTTTGGGTTAACTTTCTGGTGCGTGCAGTTCTATATGGTATCGGAGCCGAGATGTCTTGAGTTCAAGACCCGGCTGACACAATTTAAAAATAAAAAATTTCAACCCACTTTCGGTCCATGTTTAGGCCTGAGGGACGTGAGGGAGAGTGTTGAAGTAAAAATGCATAGCCTACCTTTCCTCATCAGCTTGAGCTTATGGGTGAAATTATTGGGTGCATAAATTTGCAACCAAGAGATTCAGAGTTCAACTCCTAGTAAATGCAATAAATAATTGCGGCATTCCCTCGCTTCCGCTGCCCATGTCATAAAATCTTAAGGAGCATAGACGTGAAGGGGAGTATTGGAGTATAATGCCCGACCCTATGCCATAGCTTGAGCTTTTGGGTGAACTGGCTAGTATACAGTTCTACAATAACACACACGCCTTCCGACGACGCCAGATGCACCTCCAGGATAGGGCTTAGACAGGAAAAACCTTCGTCTCGTCTTTTTGAGCAAGACACAAACCTAACTAAACTCAAAAACACACCTAAAAATGGGGCCCTCGCGTCGGCAAGGTTTGGGATTCACCGCGTTTCCAAGGCCCTAAAGCAACAAGAGAGAGAGATTGAACGACGATGGCATGGACGTGAGGCTGGAGACAACAACCCTAAGTTTTTCTTTCGAAATAAGGAAAGCATGTGCTTCCGAGAGCTGAAAATCCACTCTCTCATGTAAAAAAACACGAAAAATAATCAATCTGTACAAAACCAATCTTGAAAGGTGGTGATTTCTGCAAGTGGACATGGCTCGCTGGCGCTCGTGCGCTCGTATGCGGGAGCGAGCGCTCTCCCATATAAGGAAGGATCGCCCTGCACCAACAAGGATAACCAAAAAATGAAGCTGAATGCGCGCATAACTATCCCACCTGCATTTATTAGGCGATCAAAAACTTTAAAAACTTGTAACTTTTGATTAGAATGTCAAAATTCAAATCTGTTTTCACTGTCGAGTTTCTCACAGTGAGTGCTTCAAAACTAGATCCCATATGAGTAGGTTTCGACAAACTTTTTTTTCCAAGCAACTTTGTGTGCTACAGAGGCAACTTTAGTGATATAGAAAAGCAACTCCCTTTTCCCCTAGTATGACTACCTATCAATGGAGGATCCTTGTAAGTTGGTTACCATGACTACCAATTGTCTAGCTTCACGCCTAAATCGCCTACCATAAGGACAACTCCAACGTGGATCACCAATACGCCCCAAATATTGGAATCAGCCTATCTAGACACTTTTAACCATCCAATGAGTCCAACTACTATCAGTCATGTAAAAAAACGTGTGCTTCCCCATATGAGTTCCTTGCAGTAAAAAATAGCATGCATCCCCTATGCAAAAGTAAAAACATTGAGAAACTTTGTTATGATTTCAGACAACTCTAGTAAAATTTGAAGCAACTAGTGTCATGCATTAAAAGAGGGGTTGTTGACCCATAAGCTCCTTGCAGTAATACCAGACAACCCTTGTGCAAAAAAACCCCGACAAAAACAACAAACAGAGACAACATATATAGGTGGCACTAATGCATATATATTCTCTAACATAGGCAACTGTAGTGTGATTCATGGGAAACTATTAAAAAACAAAAATGTGTTCCAGGCATTTTTATGCAACTATTGATGTGAACTGAGCAGCTCCATATATATTCTGATGCAACTTATGTTGGGAAACATTGCATGGAAAACAAAAAAATTTCTACTCACAGACAAGATCTATCAAGGAGATGCATAGCAATGAGAGGGGGAGAGTGTGTCTACGTACCCCTGTAGACCGTAAGCGGAAGCGTTTTACAACATGGTTGATGTAGTCGAACTTTCTTCGCTATCCAACCGAACGTACGACACCTCCGTGTTCAGCACACATTCAGCTCGGTGATGTCGATTGCCTTCTTGATCCAACAAGATGGCAAGGTAGTAGATGAGTGCCGTCAGCATGATGGCATGGTGACGGTGATGGTGAATTGATCTCCGCAGGGCTTCACCTAAGCACTATGAAAATATGACCGGGGTGTAAACGGTGGAGCGGAGGGGAGGCAGCCTGGTGCACCACGTAGGTACCCGGCCGGACCTAGGGCTCCTGCCCTAGCCGCCCCCCTTTCCTTGTATTAAAAAGGGCAAAGGAAAGAGGGGGGGAGGGAAGGAAGGGACAGTCCTACTCCGAACTTTCCTTTCCTTCTCCTCCGCATAGGGACGACCACTATAGGGGCGCACCAGCCCCTTGTGGGCTGGTGTGTTCCCTCTCTTGGCCCATAAGGCCCATGATGTCTACTATGCAATTTTATTCTTGTAGACACGTGTTGGGCCCCCAAGCGCATAGTTTTGTAGGACAATAGCAATTTTCCCTCAAGTGTATGACCTAAGGTTTATCAATCCGTGACACTAGTAGAAAAAGGGTCAAACGTGAAGCACATTAGTGCTGGTTTGTATTTGAGCCGGCACAAATGTATACATTAGTGCCGGTTCCAATGGCTAGCCGGGCCGCTCTCATTAGTACCGGTTCGTGGCTAACCTTTAGCACCGGTTCGTGCCACGAACTGGTACTAATGAGAGTGGTGGCATGATGTTGTCAGTCCGGGCCCCCTCCAGCACCTTTAGTACCGGTTCTTGGCACGAACCGGTACTAAAGGTCGTCCTACATAAACCCTTCGTCCACCCGAGCTCGCTCTGTTCTTCCCCTTTCCCCTCTCCTCTCTGTTCTTCCCCTCTTCCTCTCGAGCTCATCACACATTTTGCCCAAAATTTGTCAAGATTTGAAGGCCCCCATCCATTCAAATGATCACAAAGGTTAGCAACTTTGTCCCTTGATCTCTCATTGCTATATTAGCTCTTGCAATGCTTTATATAGTTATTAATTTGTGAGTTTAGTAATTTGGGAGGAAATATATATATGTGCTAGTATTTGATTTATATGCAATTTGAGGTTAAAATAACACTTAGTTTGCATATGTAGGTGTGGCTTACTAGTGCCTTCTAAATCTCCGTCGTAACCACCGTCGATCGCCCGCACCGTCCCGTCGCCGGCACCACCTTGTGGTGAGCCTCTTGTTCATGAAATTTTATATAAAAAATTGATGTTTGTGTGATTTGGATATATAGTTACTCGTATAATAATTATCTTACCCGTACGTTGTTTGTTATACATAGTGCCATGGTTTTGATATCCGTCCCCGTCGGCCCTCGTCCTTGTTATGATTCGGATGTGGTATATTCTCTTTTAAAACTATTTGTTGCATTTCGTGTTTATGACAAATTATGCCCATCAAGTTGACATAGATATTTTTATCTAGGAGGTATGTGAACCGGAAATTCCAACCGACCCTATTGTCGAGAGGTTAAATTTAGTTGAAAGAGAAAACGAGTACTTGAAAGAAAAACTGAAAAGAATTGAGGGGGAGAAGATGGAATTGGAGTTGCATGTTGCCGATGTCATCGATGATCACAAGATCAAGAAGGAGAAAATGCGCTTGAAGATTAGAAAGATTAGAAAATATGCCATCGATAGTGAGGCTTGGTATCATTATGCTGTTGGATCAATTGTTACCTTAGTTGCGATCTTGATCGCATTTGTTGTTGCATTTAAATGCTTTAGCTAGAGAGTTATTTGTTTGTTGCATTTAAGTGTTGTATGAACTTGTATTAATTTGGTCTATTCGGTGTTGTGTAATGAAGATGAGCCGACAATGGATGTATGATGACCAATGCTCTCCCCAGTTCGTTGAGGGCGTGCATACTTTTCTGCTTGCGGCTGAGGCAAACAAGCGGGCGGATGGTTTTATGCCTTGTCCATGTGCTGGCTGTAAGAATGGTCGCAATTACTCTACGTCAAGAACCATTCACGTCCACCTGTTTGAGTCCGGTTTCATGCCCCACTATCATGTTTGGACCAAGCACGGAGAAAGAGGGGTTATGATGGAAGACAATGAAGAAGAAGAGGACGACGACAGCTATCCTGGCCATGGGTTCCCTGAATACGATGATACAACAATGGGGGAAGAAGCTGAGCCGGTAATGCGGGAAGAAGCTGAGCCGGCAATGCGGGAAGAAGCTGAAGAAGAGGCATCAGATGAGCCCGTTGATGATCTAGGTCGGGCCATTGCCGATGCAAAGAGAAACTGCGCAAGTGATTTGGAGAAGAAGAAGTTGCAGCGCATGTTAGAGGATCACAAAAAATTGTTGTACCCGAATTGCGTAGGTGACAAGAAAAAGCTGGGCACCACACTGGAATTGCTGCAATGGAAGGCAGAGAATGGTGTATCTGACAAGGGATTTGGAAAGTTGCTGGTAATGATAAAGTATATGCTTCCAAAGGACAATGAATTGCCCGAGAGTACGTACGAAGCAAAGAAGGCTGTCTGCCCTCTAGGGTTAGAGGTGCAGAAGATACATGCATGCCCTAATGATTGCATCCTCTACCGCGGTGAGTATGAGGATTTGAACGCTTGCCCGGTATGTGGTGCATTGCGCTATAAGATCAGCCGCGATGAGCATGGTGATGTCGAGGGCGAGCGCCCCAGGAAGAAGATTCCTGCCAAGGTGATGTGGTATTCTCCTATAATACCATGAGTTGAAACGTTTGTTCCAAAACAAAGAGCATGCCAAGGCGATGCGATGGCACAGAGAAGACCGTAAGAAAGACGGAATGTTGAGAGTACCCGCTGACGGGTCGCAGTGGAGAAAAATCAAAAGAAAGTACGGGAAGGAGTTTGCAGATGATGCAAGGAGCGTATGGTTTGGTCTAAGCACAGATGGCATTAATCCTTTTGGGGAGCAGAGCAGCAACCATAGCACCTAGCCTGTGACTCTATGTTTGTATAACCTTCCTCCTTGGTTGTGCATGAAGCGGAAGTTCATTATGATGCCAGTGCTCATCCAAGGCCCTAAACAACCCGGCAACGACATTGATGTGTATCTAAGGCCATTAGTTGAAGAACTCTTACAACTGTGGAATGGAACAGGTGTACGTGCATGGGATGAGCACAAACAGGAAGAATTTGACCTAAAGGCATTGCTGTTCGTGACCATCAATGATTGGCCTGCTCTCAGTAACCTTTCAGGACAGACAAACAAGGGATACCACGGATGCACGCACTATTTGGATGATACCGACAGTATATATTTGAATAGTTGTAAGAAGAATGTGTACCTGGGACATCGTCGATTTCTTCTGAGCAGGCATCCCATAAGAAAGAAAGGCAAGCATTTCAAAGGTGAGGCGGATCACCGGACGAAGCCTCGCCACCGTACTGGTGCTGATGTACATGATATGGTCAAGGATTTGAAGGTGATATTTGGAAAGGGTCCTGGCAGACAATCTGTTCCAAAGGACGCTGACGGACGCACACCCATGTGGAAGAAGAAATCTATATTTTGGGACCTCGCATATTGGAAAGACCTAGAGGTCCGCTCTGCAATCGACGTGATGCACATGACGAAGAATCTTTGCGTGACCCTGCTTGGCTTCTTGGGCGTATATGGGAAGACAAAAGATACACCTGAGGCACGGGAGGACCAACAACATATGCACGGAGAAGACGGCATACATCAGGGTCATGCAAGCTACGCTCTTACCAAAGAAGAGAAGGAAATCTTCTTTGAATGCCTGATCAATATTAAGGTACCGTCTGGCTTCTCGTCGAATATAAAGGGAATAATAAACATGGCAGAGAAAATGTTCCAGAACCTAAAGTCTCATGACTGCCACATGATTATGACGCAACTGCTTCCGGTTGCATTGAGGGGGCTTCTACCAGAAAACGTTCGATTAGCCATTGTGAAGCTATGTGCATTTCTCAATGCAATCTCTTAGAAGGTAATCGATCCAGAAATCATACCAAGGTTACAGAATGATTTGGTGCAATGTCTTGTCAGTTTCGAGTTGGTGTTCCCGCCATCCTTCTTCAACATCATGACGCACGTCCTAGTTCACCTGTGCCAAGAGATTAACGTTTTGGGTCCTGTATTTCTACACAATATGTTCCCCTTTGAGAGGTTCATGGGAGTCTTAAAGAAATATGTTCATAACCGTGCTAGGCCAGAAGGAAGCATCTCCAAGGGCCATCAAAATGAGGAGGTCATTGAGTTTTGTATTGACTTTATTCCTGACCTTAAGCCGATTGGTGTTCCTGAATCGCGGCATAAGGGCAGACTGGATGGAAAAGGCACGCTAGGAGGGGAACAAATAATATGTATGGACGGACATTCTCTCACTGAAGCACACTACACAGTTCTACAGAATTCCGCCTTGGTGGCTCCGTATATGGATGAACACAAGAATTTGCTACGCTCCAAACACCCGGAGCGGTCTGATGACTGGATTACACGTGAACAAACCAGGAGTTTCGCCTGCTGGTTGCAGACACGTACCATGCATGACACCTCTATTGAAGATGACCTGTACTTGCTGTCCCAGTTACCATCTTCGAATATAATGACTTTCAAAGGGTACGAGATAAATGGTAAGACATTTGACACGATCGCCCAAGATAAGAAGAGCACCAACCAAAACAGTGGTGTCCGCTTTGATGCAGAAACCAAGACGGGAAAGGAAACATATTATGGTTATATACAGGACATATGGGAACTTGACTATCGACGTGGTTTAAAGGTACCTTTGTTTCGGTGCAAATGGGTCAATATGACACGAGGCGGGGTAACGGAAGACCCGCAGTACGGAATGACAACAGTGGATCTCAACAATCTTGCGTATGCAGACGAACCATTCATCCTAGCCAATGATGTGGCACAGGTTTTCTATGTGAAGGACATGTCTACCAAGCCAAGAAAAAGAAAAGATAAGGAAGCGAATGCATCGTACGATGAGCCAAAGCGGCACATAGTTCTTTCTGGGAAGAGAAACATCGTGGGAGTGGATGACAAGACAGACAAGTCAGAAGAGTACGAAAAGTTTGATGAAATTGCTCCATTCACAGTGAATATTGACCCGAGCATCCCGTTAAATGATGAAGATTTTCCATGGTTACGGCGCAAAGGGACACACGCGAAGAAAAAGTTTCACACCCAAAGATCTGGGATGTGATCGGCTTCACTAGCTATCATCACTTTCTTCTGTGTTTCGCACCGAGAGGGGAATCTCTGTAATAGTTAGGGTAGTATTATGTTTTGGCATTTGAAACGCGAAGAAATTTTATGTGCAAACAAATTCTTTCATGCCTTTACTGATTTTTAAAGTTAAGTTATTCACAAACTAGTGATTCACACTCATTTCAAATAATTCAAAATTTAAACTATTCAAATTTGAAAACTACGGGCACTAACAGAAAGTTTGTAATTTTTTGTACCTAAAACAAAAATGTTCACAAAGAAACTCTAAATACACAAAAAACGACACAAAAATAAATAAAGCAAAAAAATAATAAAAAAAAGCCCTAACAGAAAGTTTGTAATTTTTTGTACCTGAAACAAAAATGTTCACAAAGAAACTCTAAATACACAAAAAAAACAACACAAAAATAAATAAAGGAAAAAATAAAATAAAAATAAGCCCGCCTACTAGGCCAGAGCGGCCTGCATACGACTAGAAACCCAACCTGTAGTTGGGCCAGGATGCAAGCCCGCAAAGGCCAAGTGGGCCCACAGGGCTGCAAAGAACACGTAGGCCCAGTAAGCCTGCTTTGAAGAGGAGCTCGAGAGAATGACCGCACGGGGGTTTATAAACCAGTGCGGTCGCCCCTCGGCTAGCGAGGTGGGACTAAACTTGCCGCACCGCACCTGCGCCAGTGCACCCCCTTTAGTACCGGGTCGTGGCACAAACCGATACTAAAGGGGGGCCTTTAGTACCGGTTTGTGCCACCACCCGGTACTAAAGGGGGTCGCTTCCCGCCGCTTGGCCTGGCCAAAACAGGCCTTTAGTACCGGTTGGTGGCTCCAACCGGTACTAAAGGTGCCTTCTATATATACAACAACTACGAAAATTTTAGTTTCCCTCTCTGTTCGTTCCTCTGTTTCCATCTCGGTCGCCGTTGCCGCCGCCCTCGATCGTCTCCGTCGCCGCTCGTCTCCGTCGCCGCCCCCATCCCCGTCGCCGCCCCCGTCCCCGTCGCCGCCCTCGTCTCCGTCGCCGCCCCGGGCCCGTCCCCGTCGCGCCGTCCCCGTCCCCGTCGCGCCGTCCTCACCGTCGCCTCGCCGTCGCCTCGCCGTCCCCGTCGCCTCGCCGTCGCCTCGCCGTCGCCTCGCCTCGCCGTCGCCTCGCCGTCGCCGTCGCCCGCTGTGAGCCCTCCCCGAGCCCGTACACACACACACAAGCATGTTTAATTAATTTAGATAATTAGTCTTTAATTAGTTTAGATTATTTAGATTATTATTTTGTATGTTTAATTAGTTTAGATAATTAGTGTTTAATTAGTACACACACACACGTATTTTGTATTATTAGTTTAGATTATTTAGATTATTATTTTTTCACTATTATATATGTATGAATGCATGTTAATTAGATGGATATAATTAGTGTTTAATCAGTTAGAAATTAGAGTTAAATAGAAATGTTAGAAATTAGTGTTATATAGAAATGTTAGAAATGTTAGAAATTTTAGTGTTATTTAGATTATTTAGATTAGCATAATTAGTGTTATATAGAAATGTTAGAAATTTTAGTTATCAAAATCCAATCATTAAAAAATTGTTACTTTTTGCGGGCATATAGCTAGTATTTGTTCTCGACGATGCCCGGCCCGCATCCTCACCGTCGACCCGTCCGCAACGACGTCCAGCCGACCCATGTCCGGGACTGGGCTCCGCTGGGCTGGCACTGGGAGGTGCTGCCTGGAGGGGCGCGCCGCTTGATGAGGAACCCGGCCCCGGGTCCCGTCGTCGACCCTGATCTCGTTTGGTGGCGTTCGCGTGGGCCAGTTTCGGTGCGGAGGGACCCGGCCCCGCCGGAGGTGGTACGTCGCCGTGTCAGGGAGGAGGACGAGCACGTCCATCGCTACATGGTTGCGTTAGAGGGCGGCAGGTTCTCCAATACCTGGCAGTATCTTCGGGGATCTCACTTCAGCTATGATCCTGTGAGGGTTCCTTCTCTTTGGGTGTCCACCGCCCGCGCCGCAGGAACCGCGAGTGTCCTAGATTCTTCTGTAGTATTCAATCTTTAATTAGCTAGCCAGTGATGTACTATTCAATATTATATATTATTCGAGACGATGTATTCGAGATTATATCTATTATTCTAGACGAAGTATTCGAGATTATATCTATTATTCAAGATGATGTAATTTGAATACTAAATTGTTTTATATTTCTTTTGAATTAGTTAAATAAAAGCTATGGCAGACAATACCGACAGAGAGGGAGAACAGACCATGTTCGATATGATACGCGGGCCAAATGATGATCAGAATGAAGAAGATTATGATGGCTCCGAATTTCTAAACAACACCGGAGAGGGTGATATGATATTCGATCGCGACGACCGAATTGATGAAGTCATGAACTACGATTATGACGATGACGAAGAACATGTTGATCCTGAAACAACAAAGACCGGCGAGGTATATATATTTATATAAGCAGGTATCTGGTGATCATCACATGTTTTAAATGACTTGAAGATATATTAACGAATCGATCTTTGTTCTTTCAGCCATCCGGATCGAGCAAATCTTCAGGCAAAAGGACGAAACGAGGCCCGAACAAAAAGTTGAAGTAGGGCGTAAAGTACAATATCGAGGCAGTCAGACCTAATGGCGAACCATTAGCGCCTAAGAAGATTGCGGACAAGTTCATTCGTCAGTGCGGAGTTCTTGTGAAGGACCAACTCCCGATCTCCCTTCAAGAATGGAGAGAGCCAGCAAAAGACAAAAGACAAAAAGGCAAAGAGGACGCTGCTCCACGTTCAGATGTTACTTTTGTCGACAAGAATCAAAAAGATCTGCTTTGGGATACTCTCATGGAACATTTCACCCTACTAGATCATTTCACAAAAGCATATGTGCAGAAAGTCAAGGACACTGCTCTTAGGAAGATGGCGGTTGCATTCAAGAACCACAAGAATCATGAATGGGACAAGTACGTCAAGGGAGGAAGGAAGACTCCAGTATTCGAGGGAACACTAGAGAACCAACGTGCTCATTGGGACGATTTCGTGAAATTCAAGGATTCGGAATTAGCTAAGGAACGGTCGAGAATAAACAAGAAGAATGCCGAAAAAAGGATAAGTTCCATAAGCTGGGGCCAGGTGGCTATGCGGTGGCAATGCCTAAGTGGGATAAGTCTGAGAAAGAGATGGAGGATGCAGGTGCCACTCCGGTTACTAAGAGCTGGCCCCCCAGGGTCAGGACTTGGTTCTATGCGCATGGGGGGGAGTTGGACCCGAAGACAGGCAATGTTTCGACGAGGGCAAGTCTGAAGGGAGCCGACGATGCGATACTTGTTGCAATAGAAGAGGCATGATCGGGGGTGTTCCAGCCCAACAGAGAGAACAACGAGCTTACGCGTGCCCTGGGAAATCCTGAACACCCGGGAAGAACACGAGGCAAGGGCGCTATTCCGTGGTATGAGGGGTTCTCAGACTGGAACACCGACTATAGAACCCGTGCGAGAAAGAAGATTGCGGAGGAGAAGAAGAGGAAGATGGAGGAGGAGCAGAGGAAGCGGGACTATGAACGCCTTCAAGGCCTAGAAGCAAGTCAAGCGGAATTGGTAGTCAAATTCCAGCGGCAGCAGGAGCAGATCGACTCACTTACCCAGCAAAGGGGGTCTCAGCAGCTGCAGCAGCTAGCGAATGATCCAGCATTGGATAGCACCGCCCCATCCATGCCGAGAAGCTGCGTGGGTTCCACCCAGACGACGCAATGCTGGGTAGATACCCCGTGGATGACATCACGGAGAACACTAGCTGCGAGCTACACGTCAAAATGAAGAACATATCCATGAAGGTGGCGGACGCCGTTGCTTTTACAAATCCCCCCGAGGCAACCTTCCATTGCAACCCGATTCCAGTGGGATATGCTCGTGTCTTGGTTGATGAGGTGGTGGACCCATATTAGGAGCTAGAGCTTGACTATCCTGGAGGTGACGACGAGCGCTTTCTCGGAGACACCAAACATCGTATCATCCTATGGAAAAAGGATTGCATCATCATTCGAAGGCCACCGACACCGCGTCAGCCGACTCCTCGTCGAAGTCCGCCACCGAGTCAGCAGTCTCCCACTCCTGCAAGTCCACCAAGTCCGGCAAAGTGTCAGGCCACTCCTCCTCCATGTCCGGCAAAGTGTCAGGCCACTCCTCCTCCTCCAAGTCTGCCACAGCGTCAGACATCCACTCCTCCTCCAAGTCCGGCACAACCTCAGGCCACTCCTCCTCCAAGTCTGGCACAGCTTCAGGCGGCCACTCCTCCTCGTCCAACTCAGTCCCGTCAGCCGTCTCCGCCGCCTCAGCAATCACAGAAGAGACACCCCGCAGCTATGGTGCGTAGCGGTACGAGTCGAGGTAGTACAGGAAGTACAGGCGGAGGAAAGCGATATAAATATGGTCCAAGCCTCACGCCTCTTCCGCAGAGGGCTTATGACAGGTCCGAGGAGGAAATCGCAGCCATATCGAACTCCGAGGTGGAAGCCCATTTTGCACCGAAACCGCCACCGCCGCCAAGGGAGAAAGTGCCTGAGGAAACGATTGACCACTTCATTCGTATGGCTCAACCACCAGCTCCCAAGCCTGTTGACACAGACTATGAGCGCCACATCAGGAAGTTAAATCGAGCACGTCTACGTAAGGAGGCGAGCTCGGGATCGAGCAAACAAGAAGCAACTGTCAAAAAATGCGGGAAAACCATTCCCCAGCTGGGAGAACAGGCGGCGCAATCGATCCCCTCGCTTGTTGTGCCAACAACACGTGACAGTACGCGCGCCCAATATTATTGTGGGCAAACAGTTTACGTTCCTGAGGTGGGCAATGTGGTAATAACGGAGGAGCATATAATGCAGGCTGAAGTTCTCAAAATCACTGTTGGACAACTCCTCGAGATCGAGCCGATGCCTGTGCTTAGAGAGGATGAAATAAAATGGAAATATGTCCGGGGCCAACATTTGGTCGAGCCAGACAAGGTCAAGAACCTCCCAACGAGAATGTATGAATTGCACGAATGGTACATGAACATTACCAAGATTTCCGATCGATTGTCCCTCATGGTGAATGTCAAGAAGGAGCATTACTACCATGAGAAAGTTGTGTCCGTTGAGTATTCTGAACTGTTTCAGTTATACAATCAAGACGCACTCGACAAATCTATCGTCAGTTGCTATTGTCTGTAAGTGATTTCTTTCTGTAATTTAAGTCTCAAGCTAGCTGTAGTGATCCTTTTGATCAATCATTACCTGTAATTATCCTCACTATATTCTTTTCTATGGTATTATATGCAGGATGAAGATGTATGAAATGAGAAAAGGTGGACGCTATGGCATTGGGTTCATTGACCCAAACACCGTTAATGAATACACATGGAAAATAGATGCACGTCATCAAAAGGCCGTAGAGGACCGCATGCTAGAGTTCTTGAAGCGCCTCAAATACAATGAAGATATACTACTTCCTTACAACTTCCAGTGAGTCACACTGTCTTGTACGACAAATTCTCTGTTTTTGCCTACTAGCTAGCTACATGTTTTCGCTTACATATGCCCGCTTAGTTAAGACATGCAAACGTGTGTGCATGCAGATTTCACTGGGTCTTGTGTATCATTAAAGTTGACGCCAGAACAGTTGAAATACTGGACTCACTACTCAAAAAAAACTGACTATAACATCTTGTTTGGGATAGTCAACAGGTAATTTCAATCATTATTAACTATATATCTTGGCCTATTTAGTTCGTCATTTCATGATATGAACTATTTAATAACCCCTTTATTCATTTTCTTTGTCGGTGGGCAGGGCTTGGGCAAGGTTCATCAGTGTCACGGAAGGCGAATGGAAACAAAAGCTTCAATGGGGAAGACCCAAGGTAAGTAATTAAGTAGTACTAGCTAGCTAGCTAGCTGCCATCTCTTTAATTATCATGCTTGATTAATTATTATCTGATCTAATTCCATTCTCGTAAAGGCCCTGAAGCAGGCGCAGGGGACTGATCTGTGTGCATTCTGCGTTTGCGAGAACATTCGCATGATGGCGTCCGAAAGGAGCAGATCTCAAAGACAGGAATGGGTACGCTTGTCAAAACACTATTCACAATTTTTACACCATTATCGATATCTAGTCACACAACTAATACACATGCATATTGATCTCCTTCTTAACAGTTCAGAGAGGTGCGGGAGAAACTCCTAGAAACGGAGCGCGTAGAAGCACTTCAATAGGAAATAGCGGGATTTTTGCTCGACCAAGTCATAAATCCGAAGGGAGAATACTATTACCCGCTACCGCCCTCATGAAAACCACTTCCAATTGTCATCGTGCTCCGAAGGCACCAATTAGGCTAATGCCACTGGCTCCGAAGGCAACATGCATATGTAGGAGAAATTGTATATAGCTATACATGTGTGTATGTGTGAATTAATTAATATGATGGTTTGTGAGACATTGATGATATATATATGCATGATTGGTTCTACTAGAAATTCTATTTATATATATATATGCATAACGTGTACAATGTGTAGTATCGTAAAATACCAGCAAACGAAAAAGAATTAAAATGGAAACACAAAATTAAATGAAAAAGAAATCATAAAACTAAAAACCCCCCAAACCTTATAGTACCGGTTGGTCTTACCAACCGGTACTAAAGGGCTCCAGGCCCCTGGAGTTGGCTCGTGCCACGTGGTTTCCCTTTAGCACCGGTTCGTGCTGAACCGGTACTAAAGGGGGGGCCTTTAGTGCCCACACTTTAGTGCCGGTTACGGAACCGACACTAAAGGGCCTTACGAACCGGTGCTATTGCCCGGTTCTGCACTAGTGTGAGAGGTGTAGGATGAATATGGTCTCTCTCAAACGACCCTGCAACCAAATACAAGAAATCTCTTGTGTCCCCAACACACCCAATATAATGGAAAATTGTATAGGTGTACTATTTCGGTGAAGAGATGGTGATAAAAGTGTAGTATGGATGGTAGAAATATATTTTTATAATCTGAATAAATAAAAACAGCAAGGTAGCAAATAGTAAACGGGCACAAAAATGGTGTTGCAATGCTTAAAAATGAGGCCTAGGGTCCGTACTTTCGCTACTGCAACCTCTCAACAATGCTAACATAGTTGGATCATATGATTATCCCTCAAAGTGCAATAAAGAATCACTCCCGAGTTCCTATTAGCGGAGAACAAAATATAGGAATTGTTTGTAGGTCACGAAACCACCTCAAAGCTTTTCTTTCCGTTCGATCTATTCAAGAGTTCGTACTAAAATAACACAAAGCTATTTTTTCCGTTCGATCTATCCTAGAGTTCGTACTAGAATAACACCAAAGCAAATTCATATTCATAATACTCAATGCACACAAAGAACTATAAAGAGACCCCAAAGTTTCCATCGGAGAAAAACATGCATCAACCCCTATGCATAGATTACCCCAATATCACCGCGGGAACCCGCCAGTTGAATGCCATAACACATATCAAGTGAATCAATAAGATACCTCATTGTCACCTCAAGTATTCATATTGCAAGACATATATGATGTGTTCTCATCTCTGAGTATTCAATCCGACAAGAAAAAACTTTGAAGGGTAAAGATTCAATTCATCATAACAAGAGTATAGAGGGGAGAAACATCATATGATCCAACTATATTAACAAAGCCCATGATATAGATCAGGAGAGAGAGAGATCAAACACATTGCTACTGGTACAAACCCTTAGCCCCAAGGGTGGACCACTCCCTCCTCATCGTGGTGGCCGTCGGGATGATGAAGATGGCCACCGGAGATGATTCCCCCCTCCGGCAGGGTGCCGAAACGGGGTCCAGATTGGTTTTCACGGATATAGAGACCTTGCAACGGCGAAACTTATGATCTAGGTTAACCCCAAAGGGTTTCAGAATATTTGGGAATTTATAGTGCAAAGTGGGGGTGGGGGAGGCCAACGAGGTGGGCACAACCCACTTGGGCGCACCAGGGGGGCTAGCATGCCCTGGTGGGTTGTACCCCCCTCGGGGCACCCCCCAGGTGCAGCTCAAGCCCATTGGGTTCCTTTTGGTCCAGAAAAATCTCTGTAAAGTTGCGTTTCATTTGGACTCCGTTTGATATTGATTTCGTGCAATGTAAAAAGAAGCAAAAAACGGCAACTGGCACTAGGCACTGGGTCAATAGGTTAGTCCCAAAAATTTATATAAAGTTTCTATAAAATGATTGTAAAACACCCAAGAATGATAAAATAACAGCATGAATACTTCATAAATTATGGATACGTTGGAGACGTATCAGCATCCCCAAGCTTAATTCCTACTCGTCCTCGAGTAGGTAAATGATAAAGAAATAATTTATGAAGTGTGAATGCTAGCAAAGTGCATAAGTTTGATCAATGATAATTTCAATCACTTTTTCTAGCATCATAACAACAATTCCTTCTTATTAAACTTCTCATGTTATAGTAGCAACCAATTCACATGTTAAGGTTCAAATAATGAACTCTCTTGAAACTCAACAACCTATGTTCTCAGTCACCAATCAATTGCAATTCAACTTATTCAACAGATTCCAAGTAAGATATCCACATACTCAACCATCTTATAGTCTTCTATGATTGCTAACACTCACCGCATACACATGAACAAAATTAAGGATGGGAATGGGTCGGGTCGGCCCGCCGGGTCACTGACCCGGCCCAAAAAATCGAGGCCATTGGGCCGTGTGGGTCGGCCTCGAACAATAGTTGGGTCAGTGGAGCCAGCACCGACTGACCCAATGGGTCAGCAGGGTCGACCCACCTCCGAGGCCTCAACTTCATCGTGTAGTACGACTGCTTTGCCCTTGGCGCCCCGTCCATGCCTCCCGCTTGGTCCGTTCCTGGCGCACCTGCCGCTCGTCGTCTCGCGTTCCAGCTCGCCACTGTTAGAAATAATCTTGACCGGGATGTGTCCCTGGTCGATGCGTGAGTTAGCTAGTCACTGGGGCATGCATGTGTTTTGTTGCGGTGGAGTGCCGTTAGTTCGTTAGCGTAAGTGCCCATGGGCGTAGCTAGCTAATTCGTTTGAACATATAACATGCATGCATGTAGGATCTGCTGGCAGGCCCGCGTTGTGCACGCGGACGCGGCCGGGCTGACGGATCACAGCGCGCGCCGTAGGCGCTTGTGAGCGCGGCCTTGCGTATGCATGCACCCGTAGCTGCAACATAGATTTTCCTCAAAAAAAGAACTAGATAACAACTATAATTTGGGCCGACCCGAGATACCCATCTGGCCAGCAAGGCCATTGGCATTTCAAAAATGGGTCGACCCGTGGCCTCATAAATTGGCCTCGAGACCATGAGGGCCAGGTCCAAGGCCAGGGCCGGGCCGGCCCATTCCCATCCTGAAACAAAATGTTTCAACCGGACACATAGAAAGATAGGGGCTTATAATTTCGCCTCCCAACGTATTCACCTTTGGGTGATGTCAACAATAATAACTCATGCTACCCATATTCAAATGGACATACGTGCCTAGATCTTTCCTCACCACATGATGCTTGCCAAAGGAGAAAAATAAAAAGGAATAGAGACAAAAACTTTGACTCTTCGCATAAAAGTAAATACATAAAAGTAAAGGATAGGCCTTTGCAGAGGGAAATAGAGGTTTCCATGCGCTTATTTGTTTGTATGCTCAACCCCTTAGTGCAAAAGAACGTCACGTTATATTTCCCCTTGTGATAGCAACCTTTATTATGCAGTTTGTCGCTTTTATTCTTCGCCATCACAAGTTCGTACAACGCTCAATTTTCTCTTACACTAAATGATCTAACACTTTTATAAGCAATTTTTATTGCCTTATTGCACCGATGACAACTTACTTGAAGGATCTTGCTCAATCCATAGGTAGGTACGGTGGACTCTTAAAACAAGATTTGGGTTTAAGGATTTTTGGATGCACACGTAGTATCTCTACTTGGTGCGGATTTTTTGGCTAGCAAGGATAGGGGGCAAGCACCACATGTTCAAGGATCTATGACAATATAGCTTCTATGTGAATATGAACAAACACAAATCATTATGTTGTCTTCCTTGTCCAACGTCAACAATTTTGGCATATAATATTTTGATGGGGGCTCACAATAACAAAAGATTTCCAAGATAGTGTATTTGCATGTGAAAGTTCTCTTCCTTATATTAATCATTTAGGAATTGCATGTATGGCCAATATTGTGATTGTCAAGCTTCAAAAGATTTCACTTTCTAAACCCAATGTGAAGCTACTACTAGGCATTATATGAACATATAATTTCAACTTCATGATATTCAATTCATTCAACAATTTACTCATAGGATATAAGTGAAGCACAAGAGTAAATGAAAAGCTACTCTAAAAAGATATAAGTGAAGATCAAGTGAGTAGTTATGTAAATTGGGTAGCTATTTGAGGACTCTCTCTTAAAAAACAACTTTCAGAGTATTTTATTAAAATAGCAAGCAAAACAAAATGACATTCCAAGGATAGCACATATCATGTGAAGAAGCAAAAACTTAGGCTCAACCGATACTAACCAATAATTGTTCATGAAGAAAGGTGGGATGCCTACCGGGACATCCCCAAGCTTAGATGCTTGAGAATTATTGCAATATTATCTTGGGGTGCCTTGGGCATCCCCAAGCTTGAGCTTTTGTGTCTCTTTAATTCTTCTCATACCACGGTTTTCCTAAATCTCAAATGGTTCATCCACAAAAAACTGAACAAGAACTCGTGAGATAAGTTAGTATAAATCAATGCAAAACCTCTACTATAGAGAATTACTAAAATTATTATTCAACATTGCATACTAAATGCCTCTGCATATTTAATACTCCTATCCTCAAATAGAATCATTAAACAAGCAAACATATACAAACATAACAGCACTATGCCAAAACAGTACAGTCTATAAAGAATGCAAGATTCATCATACTTCCCTAACTCCAAAAATTATGAGAAAATAATACACTGTAAAAAATTTATCAGATCTTATCATTCAAAAAGTTTCAACAATTTATCATATTCTGACTTTTCTAGGGAATTTTTGCAACATCGATAAACTTTCTATTTTGAAACAGCAACATGTATACTAGCAAAATAAGCATGGCAAAGGCTATCATTGCCACTTTTATTGAAGTAAAAGATGCAAAACATTATTATAAATAAGAGCAAGCAGATACTAGCAAAATAGATTGACGCTCCAAGCAAAACACATATCATGTGACGAATGAAAACATAGCTCCAAGTGAGGTTACCGATAATGTTGGAGACGAAAGAGGGGATGTCATTCGGGGCATCCTCAGGGTTAGTTGCTTGGATCTTCCTTGAATATTAACTTGGGGGTGCCTTGGGCATCCCCAAGCTTAGGGTATTGTCACTCCTTATTCTCCTCATATCGACATCTCACCCAAAACTTGAAAACTTCCATCACACAAAACTTAACGGAACCTTGTGAGATAGGTTAGTATGATAAAGAGCAAACCATTTCACTTTTGGTACTGTCAAAGACAAGATTCATAATTTTTTCCACACAATTCCTACTGTAGAATATCATCTCCACAATTTATTTTGAGCAATATAAGCCATAGAAACAAGGAAACAAGCAAACTATGCATTGAAAACAGAATCTGTCAAAAACAGAACCGTCTATAGTAATCTATACTCAAACCATACTTCTACTACTCCAAAAATTATGAAAAAATTGGAACACGTGAGAAATTTATATATCAATCTTTTGCAGAAATAATCAACTCAAAAACACTCTTCTGTTAAAAATTAGAGCTATTTTCGTGAGCGCAAGATTTTCTGTTTTTCAGCAAGATCAAATCAACTATCACCCAACATGATCCCAAAGGCTTTACTTGGCACTTTATTGAAATAAAGACAATAAAACATGATTACTACAGTAGCCTAATCATGTGAACATACAAAAACATTAGGTAAAAATGTTGGGTTGTCTCCCAACAAGCGCTTTTCTTTAATGCCTTTTAGTTAGGCATGATGAGTTCATGATGCTCGCATAAAAGATAAAGATGGAAACATAACAAGAGCATCATGAATCATAAGTTCCTCTCTCATAATAATTTTCAGTAGCATCATGAATAGATTCATCCATATAATCATCACATAAAGCATTCTTTTCATGATCCAAAAGCATAGATAATTTATTACTCTTTATGGCATACATGTCATCATGATAATCATCATAAGTAGCAACTTTGTTCTCATCATAGTCAATTGAAACCTCTTCCAAAATAGTGGATGTATCACTAAATAAAGTCATGACCTCTCCGAATTCACTTTCATCAATATTATAATAAGATTCAACACCCTCCCAAATAGTGGGATCAGTACTACCTAGAGTTGACACTCTTCCAAATCCACTTTCATCATTGTAATCATCATAAATAGGAGGCATGCTATCATCATAATAAATTTTCTTATCGAAAGTAGAAGGAATCAAAGGATCATATTCATTATGCGAAGCATACCCAAGCTTAGGACAAGCATTATTTTCAGCAAATAAATCTTCAAAAATTTCATACTCATCAAACATAGCATCCCCAAGCTTGTGGTTTTGCATATCATCATAATCATTCTTATAAATAGCATGAATGGCACCAATAGTATAGCAAACATTATTATCATATTCTTCCAAGAAAGTGCCACAAAGATTTTTAATATCGTAAGAGACATCATTGTCTTCCCAATCATAATCATCACAACTAGTAGGCATCACAAAACCATACTCAATATCATCATCCTCCATTAACGTACTTGATTCACTTTCATGAGGCACAATGGTGATAGGAGCAATATTACTTGGGAGAGTTACCTTTTTACCTCTACCTTTTCTTCTTTTCTTTTTCTTCTTCACCACCTCACGTGTGGGTTTAATCATTTTTTCTGAGCATCTTGTTGAAGAGATTGATTTGATAGGAAGCTCCTCCTCGTTACCCGATTCATCATAAACACTAGGAGGGTATTGGGAAATATTTTCCCTTTCATTAGTACTCTCTTCATGCTCTATTTGTTTCCTTGTCTTTAGATAGTTGGCAATATAAGTATTCTCAATGCAATTTACCGCACAAAACATATAAATTTCCTCTAGATCAAAATCAAGAATTCTATTGAGATAAAATTTTGGAACATCCTTAGTTATATGTTTAATTTCTTCATACCCCAAAAGAAGACTAAGCTATTTATGATGCTCAAGGGTAATCAAGTTATCACAATTTTTGGACACAATTTTATCATGAAACAAATAGCATTGGAGCTTTAAATGACCACGTTCATTGCAAAGTTCTCAAGGATGGTGAAAGATATTGAATATTTCAGTACAATCATCTCACCTCTCTTGAAACTTTTTTGTTTCTAAATATTTATGCTTCTTACAAAATCTATCTTCCCTTTTTGGTGTGTGTGCACTCCCAATTTACTCCCCAAAAATTGACATTCTTATAGGAGACATGATTATCATGGCTAGTGCACTCATCATTAGCATTTTGGATATTCAAAGAATTCATACTAACAACATTGCAATCATGCTCATCATTCATGCCAATCATTTTATTAAATTATTCTTCTATCAATTGAGCACAATTTTCCGAACCATCATTTTCAAGAAAGATATTATAAAGATGATCAATAATACGATGCAACCTTAATTCCATTTTTTTGTAGTTTTCTTTTATAAACCAAACTAGTGATAAAACAAGAAACTAAAAGATTCAATTGCAAGATCTAAAGATATACCCCTTCAAGCACTCACCTCCCTGGCAACGGCGCCAGAAAAGAGCTTGATGTCTACTACACAACTTTATTCTTGTAGACACGCGTTGGGCCTCCAAGCGTAGAGTTTTGTAGGACAGTAGCAATTTTCCCTCAAGTGGATGACCTAAGGTTTATCAATCCGTGAGATGTGTAGGATGAATATGGTCTCTCTCAAACGACCCTGCAACCAAATACAGGAAATCTCTTGTGTCCCCAACACACCCAATACAATGGAAAATTGTATAAGTGTACTAGTTCGGCGAAGAGGTGGTGATAAAAGTGTAATATGGATGGTAGAAATATATTTTGATAATCTGAATAAATAAAAACAGCAATGTAGCAAATAGTAAACGGACACAAAAACGGTGTTGCAATGCTTAAAAATGAGGCCTAGGGTCCGTACTATCGCTACTGCAACCTCTCAACAATGCTAACATAGTTGGATCATATGATTATCCCTCAAAGTGCAATAAAGAATCACTCCCGAGTTCCTATTAGCGGAGAACAAAAGATAGAAATTGTTTATAGGTCACGAAACCACCTCAAAGCTATTCTTTCTGTTTAATCTATTCAAGAGTTCGTACTAAAATAACACAAAGCTATTTTTTCCGTTCGATCTATCCTAGAGTTCGTACTAGAATAACACCAAAGCAAATTCATATTCATAATACTCAGTCCACACAAAGAACTATAAAGAGACCCCAAAGTTTCTGTCGGAGAAAAACGTGCATCAACCCATATGCATAGATTACCCCATTATCATCGCGGGAACCCGCGAGTTGAATGCCATAACACATATCAAGTGAATCAATAAGATACCTCATTTTCTCCTCAAGTATTCATATTGCAAGACATATATCATGTGTTCTCATCTCTGGATATTCAATCCGATAAGACAAAACTTCGAAGGGTAATGATTTTGTCGGTGGAAACGACACCTATGGGATCAAAACGGGATCCCTACTACGGTTGTGGGGCGCGGGGTTGAGAGGAGAGCGGGGTGAGAGGCCAATTCAGTGGACACAGGGTGTTTACCCAGGTTCGGGCCGCGTCGTGCGTAATACCCTACTCCTGCCTAAGATCTCTATTTGAGTGTTCTTGTTGTTCTTGAGCTAGCTACAACCAGCGTAACTTGTCCAAAGATCTGAATCCTTCTCCTGGATGCCTTGGGCCTCCTTTTAGAGGCAAGGGGATCGCCACAGTGGCACTAGGAGGTGGCATCGGGGTATTGTGTTTAAGCCTATCGATAGCCGTATGGGACAAGGCGCATTAAATACGAACCCACGTCCCGTCCGCTGCCGCTCCACCCTGCTTCGACACGTGCCCGAGCCAGCAAGGCGCGTGGCGCCATGTAGACTAACAGGCAGCTAAGTTGGAGCCATGTAGGCTGGTAGGTAGCTGAGGTGGCGTGGCGGTAGGGCCTTCACAAAGATTGGCATGCAACCGCGTAGGCATGCGCTGAGTTGGCTGAGAAGCCCCCTAATGACACGCAGGTGCCTGCCCAGCTGGTGGGCCTGCAGCTGCATAGGGAACGGGGGCGGGACCATGGCAGGCGCAGGCCTGGCGTAGATGTCACAGATGTCCTCTGCAAGGGCCTTGCCGGGCCCCCGACAAGGGCCTTGCCGCGGCGTTGTAGTCGTCTTTGGCAAGGACATTGCCGGAGGTCTTGTGTGCCTTCTTGGAAAGGATCTTGCTGAGGTTCGTCGCCCTCTATTCCTCCTCTGATTTGGATTATCTCTTGTCTTCACAAAGATCTGCATGCCACCACAAAAGTGCCCCCTAAGCCTTGGTCCCAATGAAGTTGGGGGAACTTGGGATCAAGGGTGGCGCATCCTGTTGGCGTGGGGTTGGGCAAGTTGCCCCGGCAAGACTCTTGTCGGGGTTGTGGATCCTGCCCCGGCAAGACTCTTGTCGGGGTTGTGGATCCTGCCCCGGCAAGGCCCTTGCTGGGCAGAATCGCCTTGTCCTCTTGGTCTTATGGTCTTGGCGCAACGTTGGTTGTTTCTGTGGCTCCGGTCCTCCCCCTTGCCCTGCTTAGTGTGGTCGTGGCCATGCGGCTTTGACTGCATGTGCACTTAGTAAGGGTTACAAAGTAGTGCCCCTATTTTAGTACACCGACCGGAGCCCCCGGGCCTGGGCCATACATAAGCGCAGCGCGGTTGTTGGGCTAGGCCCAAAAACAGTGCGCGGGCCGGCGGGGCGGTTTTTCCATTGCAGTAACTTTTCGCCCACTGCGCTTCCCCATGACCCGCGTTGAATGTGTAACGTGGGGTCGTGCGTGACGTGGGGGGCATGCGTGGAGCGGTTGCTGCAGGAATGCGTCACGTCAAAATTAATGGCAAAGAGACGTCCCGCGCCTTCCCCATAAAAAGGAATAACCGCGGGCGCGCGGCTCATTTACCCTCTGCTTCCCCCCACCCCCAATCTTGGCATCGCCGTTCTCGTCTTCTTCTTCCTCAAGCCCCTATTCATCGCCGCCGCTCCCCCCACTGCCCTCAACCCCTTTCTCCCTCTCCAGCCGCCATGGCGCCCAAATCTGGCAAAGGCAAGGGCACAACCAAGGAGACGAAGGGGAAGGAGGTGCCGGAGAGCGAGGCGGCGGTGCGGTGGGCGCAGTCCACCTATTTTGTCCCGTCGTCGGTTGATGCCCTCGAGCTCAAGGACTATTTCAAGCCCCTGTGGGGGGCGGCGACATCGGCGCATCCCGCCACATGCGCCCTCCCTGCAGATTGCGGCCCAGATGGCCGGGAACGGTACCCATTTTTTGTCGACTTCTTCTATTGTGGGCTCTGCCCTCCTTTTTCCGATTTCTTCAATGACATCATGCACACTTTCGGCTTCAACCTGCTGGACCTCACGCCGAATGCGGTGGCGTATTTGGCGTGCTTTGCCCACCTCTGCGAGGGGTTTGCCAGAGTAGTGCCCAGCACGACACTTTTCAGCCATTATTTCTCCCCCCGCGTCCAGCCTGGGGGCGCCCTTTCTGGAACCATCGCCTGGATCCCGAGGGCCCAGGAAAAGGGGGCGTACCCAGAAGGCGCCACGAAGGAGAGCTGGGAAGAATGGCGGGGCCAGTGGTGCTGGATCATGGAGGAGGACCCGCGGGAGTTCTACCGGAGAGTTCGTCGGGAGCCGCTGCCCCACGGCGCAGACTGGGGCGACCTCGACCCTAACGACAAGAAATTCTTGATTGCCACCACCAGGATCCGCCACCTCATCGAGGCTGGGCTCACCCTGGAGATGATCGCGGCGGATTTCATTCACCGCCGAATTGCTCCGCTGCACAGGAAAGGGAGGCCGGCCTGGGATTTCAGGAACACGGCTGACATCATGAGGCTCCACACCGGCCTGCAGAACAACCTCACGGTGCTGGGGCAGTCCTGGTACTGTTGGAGGCTCTTCCAACTTGACGTGTACGCCGACGGTAGGGTGGAGAGGACCGGCAGGGCGGCGAAGTCCGGCAAGGTCGTCAAAGGACCGTTGTTCGGGCTGCCGCCGGGTGTGGTCCCACTGAGCAACAACACCCGGCAGGCCGAAATCCTTGCCATGATGCCAGCCTTCAATGCACACGGCCTTGACCCAAACTGGGTCGAGCTCCCGGCATAGCAGGTGCAGAACTTCTTCGACAACCTCCTCGTAGAACTTGCTCACGATGAGCCAGTGCTCATCCAGGACACCGCCCAGGAGGAGCTGAACTACATCACCCACAGGGCGGCAAAGGCGGGGCTCGCCAGGCTAGCCGACAAGGCTGGCGGCATGGAGAACGAGGCCGCCATGGCCGCAAAGGAAGAGGAACTCACCCGGTGGGTGAAGGCCGCCCAAGGGGCAGGCGGTGGCAGTGTCGAGGCCCCTCCTACTAGGGATGCGGTTGAAGAATCATCCGAGGAGGAGGTCGAGGCCGTCAACCCCTCAGTCGCAAAGAAGAGACGCACCCTGCGCCGGGACAGCTCTGGTGAGCCGGTCCGACGAGGCAGGGGCGAGCCGCGGCAGGCGGCACCGACGGGAGCCGCGCGCGTGACGTGGGCCGCGGAGGCGAAGAAGAGAGCCGCGGTGGCGAAGAAGACGGTAGCTGCCTCTTCTTCATCCAAACGCTACCGGACTCCATCGCCTTCTCCTCCCCCGGCAAGCGCGAACGAGGACGTCATCTTTGACTTCTTGTCCCTCAGCCCGAGGAGGAAAAGGAAAGCAACAGACGAGGAGACAGAGGAGGAGTGAGCATCATATCCCTGTCATTCCTGTCTTTTCTAGCAGAGTTGTTTGCTTATCTTGACTTGTTTTGTCTTGGCAGGGACGCGAAGACGTTGGCCCAGCGGGTGAGGAAGAGGGCCAGGGCCTCGGCAAGAAGCCAGCCCCCGGCAGGCACCCCAAGTGCACCGCTGGTGGTGGAGAGCAGCCCGGATGACGGCAGCCCGCGGCTCAGCCCCCAGTGTAAGTTTATCACCTGTTCCTTGTCAATGTGTGCTGGGAAGGGTGATCTTTTTGGAACTGACCTTGCTATGGCCGCAGGAGAAGGACGGCAGTAGGAGGACCCACTAGGGACCACCTCCAACACGCCGCCTCCATTGACCACACCGCCCCGTGGGGCGTCCCAAGCAAGGGCGCCAAGCACTGAGCCCATGCACACGGAGGAGGAGGAGGTGAACCTAGGTGCTGGTGGGTCCACCCCGGCAATGAAAGTTGGTGAGGAGAGAGCCACCTCTCCCCAGCCCGGCACAGGTGAGTCCATCCATCCCCTGTTTTTGCCACTTTCTTCTGCTCTCTTTTTCTTCTTCTTGGTTTGGCTCTGCCTCACCCTCTATGCTGGTATCCAGGTGCTCCCTCGGCTGACCGGGGAACCACCGACGCCACCATCGAGGAGATCGCCAAGGATGCGGAGGCCGAGGCCACCAAGATCGCCTCCGATGAAGCCGCCAAGGATGCGGAGGAAGCTGCCGCGGGGTCTGCTGAGGAGCCCGGCAAGGCCACCGATGAGGAGGCCGGCGAAAGGCCTGCCGGGGACACTGGAAAGGGGCCTGTCGGGGACACCGGCAGGGGTGCTACGGCTGAGGAGGAGGCCGGCAAGGGGCCTGCCGGGGAGGCCGACAGGGGCACCACTACCGAGGAGGAGGCGGTCGATGATCAACCCTACTCCTCCGCTGCCTCTAGCTCAGGCAGGTACCTGAAGGTGGGCAACAACTTGTTCGTCCACCTTCCGAGGACGATGAGCACTGGAGCGCCTGTCGAGGGGGAAATTTTTTGATGACGAGGTGCTTGCCGCCGCCGGGCTTGAGCTTGTTGACGAGCCGAGCTCTGGCGGCGGCTCCCAAGAGGAGCGGCTCCTCCAGGCCCTGAGCGCCAACTTCAACAAGCTCCAGGCGCTCCACCGCGCCCGTATGGACCAAGGAAGGACCAAGGAGGCGGTGGTGAACAAGACGGAGGCTGACCTTGAGAAGCACGTCACCGAGGCGCATGCCTAATTCCACCAGGCCCACGAAGAGCTTAAGGCCGCCCAGGAGCAGCTGGCTGAGCGCAAACAAGAGCTCGTATTCAAGCAGTCCGACATCGAGAAGGCCCAGGAGATGGCGAAGGCGCAAGCCGACAAGGACGAGGCCATCCGGCACCAACGCAAGGCTGCACTAAACTCCTATGAGGAGGATCTTGCCGCCTGTGAGGTGGCGCTTGCCGCCAAACTCCGCGGCAAGGATGAGGAGGTCGAGAAGCTTGCCACAGCGCGGACCCAAGAGCTGGAGCATAAGCACAAGGAGGCGCTCGATGCCCAGGCCCTGGCCCACAGCAGCAAGGTGAAGGAGTTGGAGACGGAGCGGGACGGCCTGGTGAAGCGGACCTTAGAGCTATCCTCAGAAAAGAACACGCTCAACAAGGCCCTGGTCGAGGCACAATCCAAGGTCCTTAGCAGAGTTGAGCAGCTTAACACCGCCAACGACACCATCAAGGACCTGAAGCTTAAGCTGGAGGGCCTTGAGGGGGCGCTCGAGGAGGCCAAAACCCGAGAGGGGACCCTGACCCAGCGCTTGGCGGCGGAGGAGTTGCTCCGGGCGAACGCGGCTACCAATTTCAAGGACCAGGTTGATGGCGAGAAACGTTGGACTGGTCGCCTTGTCGCCATTCCCAACAGAATCACCAAGCAACTGGCCAAGATGAAGATGTCGGATGTGAAGTATGCCACAGAACCAAATCTGAGCCCCAACGCCAGTCTGACCATCTTCTTTGAGAGTGTCCTCAGGGCTCTGGAGCAGCTCCACTCCAATCGGGCAATCTCCTTGGCCGATGAGGCCCGGATGCTTTGCCAGGGTGCCATGACCAAGGTCCTCACCAAGCTGGCGCACTGGAACCCCAGCCTCGACTTTGATGCCTTGCTTGATAGCTTGCCGGGTGACGCGTTCCTCGCAGTGCTCGAGGAGGGCATCGAGCCCGTCATCAGCCGCATCAGCAGGATCCAGAGGCTGGAGGGCCACCGTCGGGACTAGAAGCCCCGTTTCTTGCTGCCGCTGCAGGTTCATGACCAAGAGAATTCATATCTCTAGTTAGAACTGCAACAACAATTGTAATATGACTCTGCAGTACTTTTAATATGATGCATGTTATTTCCCTATTCAACCTTTCTCTGTACGTCCACACTACGCCTACTGGGTGGGCTCGCCGGCGCGAAAACCCAAACCGCTATGCTTTGAAGGACGGATCCTTTAGCGGCTGGCAGGGTGTGCTTGCCGCCGTGCGAGCCACCTTGCCGTTCTTAGCACGGACGCCTGAACTACCGAGCGGACTCGAGACAGAGTGAGAGCGTTTCCAATAGCGGAAGGCCACCCTGCCGCCCTCGGCGCAGCCGCTCGATCTATCGAGCGGACTCGAAAAAGACCAAGAGCATTGCCGATGACAGAAGGGCCCCACTGCGTGCAGGTTTCACGTACACAGGAAAGATCTCCGAGGAAGATAACCTTGTATAAGAAAGAATTATTGGAAGTTTTTGTGTGACATAGCTTTTTCGTCGTCGCATGGGCGTTTGCTGCATCTGATGGCAGGGCTACTCGCTCGGTCGCCTTCTTCCTTGGAAGCCATGGAGACGAAGGACCATTGAAACAGCTCGCGAACCAGATTCTCTCAACAAATGCGCCCCCTACCTGGCGCGCCAAAGATGTCGGTGGAAACGACACCTATGGGATCAAAACGGGATCCCTACTATGGTTGGGGGCGCGGGGTTGAGAGGAGAGTGGGATCGGAGGCCAATTCAGTGGACACAGGGCGTTTACCCAGGTTCGGTCCGTGTCGTGCGTAATGCCCTACTCCTGCCTAAGATCTCTATTTGAGTGTTCTTGTTGTTCTTGAGCTAGCTACAACCAGCGTAACTTGTCCAAAGATCCGAATCCTTCTCATGGATGCCTTGGGCCTCCTTTTATAGGCAAGGGGATCGCCATAGTGGCACCAGGAGGTGGCATCGGGGTACTGTGTTTAAGCCTATCGATAGCCATATGGGACAAGGCACATTAAATGCGAACCCACGTCCCGTCCGCCATCGCTCCACCCTGCTTCGACACGCGCCGAGCCAGCAAGGCACATGACACCATGTAGACTAACAGGCATCTGAGGTGGCGCCATGTAGGCTGGCAGGTAGCTGAGGTGGCGTGGCGGTAGGGCCTTCATGAAGATTTTCATGCCACTGCATAGGCATGCACTGAGTTGGCCCAGAAGCCCCCTGTTGACACGTAGGTGCCTGCCCAGCTGGTGGGCTGGTAGCTGCATAGGGAACTAGGGCGGGACCATGGCAGGCGCATGCCTAGCGTAGATGTCACAGATGTCCTCGGCAAGGACGCTGCCGGAGGTCTTGTGTGCCTTCTTGGCAAGGATCTTGCCGAGGTTCGTCGCCCTCTATTCCTCCTCTGATTTGGAGTATTTCTTGTCTTCACAAAGATCTGCATGCCACCAGAGAAGTGCCCCCCCCCCGAGCCCTGGTCCCAATGAAGTTGGGGGAACTTCGGCTCAAGGGTGGCGTGTCCTGCTGGCGTGGGGTTGGGCAAGTTGCCTCGGCAAGACTCTTGTCGGGGCCGTGGATCCTGCCCTAGCAAGGCCCTTGTCGGGGAGAATCGCCTTGTCCTCTTGGTATTCTGGTCTTGGCGTAGCGTTGATTGTTTCTTTGGCTCCGGTCCTCCCTCCTTTCCCTGCTTAGTGTGGTCGTGGCCACGCGGCTTCGACTGCTCGTGCATTTAGTAAGGGGTACAAAGTAGTGCCCCTATTTTAGTACACCGACAGATTCAATTCATCATAACAAGAGTATAGAGGGGAGACACATCACATCATCCGACTATATTAACAAAGCCCATGATATAGATCACGAGAGAGAGAGAGAGAGATCAAACACATAGCTACTGGTACAAACCCTCAGCCCTGAGGGTGGACTACTCCCTCCTCATCGTGGTGGCTGCCGGGATGATGAAGATGGCCACCGGAGATGATTCCCCCCTCTGGCAGTGTGCAAAAACGGGGTCTAGATTGATTTTTGCGGATACAGAGACATTGCAGCGGTGGAACTTCTGATCTAGGTTAACCCCGAAGGGTTTCAGAATATTTGGGAATTTATAGTGCAAAGAGGGGTTGCGGGAGGCCAACGAGGTGGGCACAACCCACCTAGGCATGCCAGGGAGGCCTGGCGAGCCCTGGTGGGTTGTGCTCCCCTTGGGGCACCCCCTGGTGCAGCTCAGGCCCATTGGGTTCCTTTTGGTCCAGAAAAAATCTCCGTAAAGTTTCTCTACGTTTGGACTCCGTTTGATATTGATTTCCTGCGATGTAAAAAACAAGCAAAAAACAGCAACTGGCACTGGGCACTGGGTCAATAGGTTAGTCCCAAAAAAGGATATAAAGTTTCTATAAAATGATTGTAAAACACCCAAGAATGATAAAATAACAACATGAATACTTCATAAATTATAGATACGTTGGAGACGTATCAGGCCATAGCTTTGCTGGGGGTGCCCAAAACTCCCTTCCGGTGACCCGATAAGTACCCGGTACCCCCCGAAACACTTCCAGTGTCTGAATACCATCGTCCTATATATCAATATTTACCTCTCAAACATTTCAAGACTCCTCGTCATGTGTATGATCTCATCCGGGACTTCGAACAATATTAGGTCACCAAATCACATAACTCATATAACACTTTATCGTCAACGAACGTTAAGCGTGTGGACCCTACGGGTTCGAGAACTATGTAGATATGACCGAGACACATCTTCGGTCAATAAACAATAACGGAACCTGGATGACCATATTGTCTCCTACATATTCTACAAAGATCTTTATCGGTTGAACCGTTATGACAACATACGTAATTCCCTTTGTCCATTGGTATGTTACTTGCCCGAGATTCGATCATCGGTATCTTCATATCTAGTTCAATCTCGTTATCGGCAAGTCTCTTTACTCGTTCCGTAATACATAATCTTGTGACTAACTCCTTAGTTGTTTGCTTGCAATCTTATGATGTGTATTACCGAGAGGGCCTAGAGATACCTCTCCGATACTCGGAGTGACAAATTCTAATCTCAATCTATGCCAACTCAACAAACACCTTCGGAGATACCTATAGAGCATCTTTATGACCATCTAGTTATGTTTTGACGTTTGATAGCACACAAGGTATTCTTCCGGTATCCGGGAGTTGAATAATCTCATAGCCGAAGGAATATGTATTTGATATGAAGAAAGCAATAGCAATAAACTGAACGATCATTATGCTAAGCTAACGGATGGGTCTTGTCCATCACATCATTCTCCTAATGATGTGATCCCGTTATCAAATGACAACACATGTCCATGGTTAGGAAACCTTAACCATCTTTGATCAATGAGCTAGTCTAGTAGAGGCATACTAGGGACACATTATTTGTTTATGTATTAACACATGTATTTAAGTTTCTGATCAATATAATTCTAACATGAATAATAAACCTTTATCATGAATAAGGAAATATAAAATAACAACTTTATCATCGCCTCTAGGGCATATTTTCTTCAGTCTCCACTTGCACTAAAGTCAATAATCTAGTTCACACCACCATGTGATTTAACACCCATGGTTCACATTTTGCCATGTGATCAATATCCACAGAGATTACTAGATTCAATAATCTAGTTCACAATGCGATATGATTAACAACCGAAGAGTACTAAGGTGTGATCATGTTTTGCTTGTGAGAGAGGTTTAGTTAATGAGTCTGTCGTATTCAGATCCGTATGTATTTTGCAAATTTCTATGTCTACAAAGCCCTATATGGAGCTACTCTAGCTAATTTGCTCTCACTTTCAATACGTATCCTGATTCAGACTCAGAGTCATCTGAATCCGCATTAAAGCTTGCATCGACGTAGCCCTTTACGAAGAACTATTTATTACCCCCATAACCAAGAAATATCTCCTTAGTCCTCTTGGGTAACTAAGGATAATTTTGACCGTTGTCCGGTGATCCACTCCTGGATCACTATTATAACCCCTTGGCAAACTCATGGCAAGGCACATAACAGATCTGGTACACATCATGGCATACTCTATAGAACCTATGGCTGAGGCATAGGGAATGACTTTCATTCTCTCTCTAACTTCTGCTGTGGTTGGGTTTTGAGTCTTACTCAACTTCACACCTTGTAACACAGGCAAGAACCCTTTCTTTGACTGATCCATTTTGAAATTCTTCAAAACTTTGTCAAGGTATGTGCTTTGTGAAAGTCCAATTAAGTGTCTTGATTCATTCCTATAGATCTTGTTACCCAATATGTAAGCAGCTTCACCGAGGTCTTTCATTGAAAAAATTTCTTATTCAAGTATCCTTTTATGCTATCCAGAAATTATATCTCATTTCCAATCAATAATATGTCATCCACATAGAATATCAGAAATGCTACAGAGCTCCCACTCCCTTTCTTGTCAAAGCATATATTCCAACTCCGAGATGCTTGCACCAGTCCATAGATGGATCGCTCGAGCTTGCACACTTTGTTAGCACCTTTAGGATTGACAAAACCTTATGGTTGCATCATATACAAATCTTATTTAAGATATCCATTAAGGAATGCAGTTTTGACATCCATTTGCCAGATTTCATAATCATAAAATGCGGCAATTGCTAACATGATTTGGACAGACTTAAGCATCGCTACAGGTGATAAAGCTTCATCGTAGTCAAATCCTTGAACCAGTCGAAAACCTTTCACGACAAGTCGAGCTTTGTAGACAGTAACATTACCATTAGCGCCAGTGTTCTTCTTGAAGATCCATTTATTTTCTATGGCTTGCCGATCATCGGGAAAGTCCATGAAAGTCCACACTTTGTTCTCATACATGGATCCTATCTTAGATTTCATGGCCTCCTCAAGCCATCTATCAGAATCTGGGCTCATCATAGCTTCTTCATAGTTCATATGTTCGTCTTGGTCCAATAACATGACTTCCAGAACAGGATTACCATACCACTCTGGTGCGGATCGTGCTCTCTTCGACCTACAAGGTTCAGTAGTAACTTGATCTGAAGTTTCATGATCATTATCATTTGCTTCCTCTTTAGTTGGTGTAGGCATCACGGGAACAGTTTTCTCTGATGTACTACTTTCCAATTCGAGAGAAGGTACACCTACCTCATCAAGTTCTACTTTCCTCCCACTCACTTCTTTTGAGAGAAACTCCTTCTCTAGAAAGATCTATTCTTAGCAACAAAGATCTAGCCTTCAGATTTGTGGTAGAATGTGTACCCAATTGTTTCCTTAGGGTATCCTATGAAGACACACTTCTCCGATTTGGTTCGATCTTATCAGGCTGAAGCCTTTTGACATAAGTGTCGCAACCCCAAACTTTAATAAACGACAGCTTATGTTTCTTGCCAAACCATAGTTCATACGGTGTCATCTCAACGGATTTAGACGGTGCCCTATTTAACGTGAATGCGGCTGTCTCTAATGCATAACCCAAAAACGATAGTGGTAAATCGGTAATAGACATCATAGATCGCACCATATCTAATAAAGTACGGTTACGACGTTCAGACACACCATTACGCTGTGGTCTTCCAGGTGGCGTGAGTTGTGAAACATTTCCACATTGGTTTAAATGAAGGCCAAACTTGTAACTCAAATATTCACCTTCGTGATCAGATTGTAGAAACTTTTTTTCTTGTTACGATGATTCTCCACTTCACTCTGAAATTATTTGAACTTTTCAATTGTTTCGGACTTGTGTTTCATCAAGTAGATATACCCATACCTACTCAAATCATATGTGAAGGTCAGAAAATAACGACACCCATCGCGTTCTTCAACACTCATCGGACCGCATACACCGGTATGTATTATTTCCAATAAGTCATTAGCTCGCTCCATTGTTCCAGAGAATGAAGTTTTAGTCATCTTGCTCATGAGGCGTGGTTCGCAAGTATCAAATGATTCATAATCAAGTGATTCCAAAAGTCCATCCGCATGGAGTTTGTTCATGTGCTTTACATCAATATGACCTAAACGACAGTGCCACAAGTAAGTTGCACTATCATTATCAACTTTGCATCTTCTTTCATCAATATTATGAATATGTGTATCACTACGATCGATATTCAATAAACCCTTTGCATTGAGTGTATGACCATAGAAGGTTTAATTCATGTAAACAGAACAACAATTATTCTTTGACTTCAATGAATAACCATATTGTGATAAACATGATCTAATCTTGTTCATGCTCAACGCAAACACGAAATAACATTTATTTAGGCTCAACACTAATCTCGAAGGTAGAGGGAGTGTGCGATGGTGATCGTATCAACATTGAAATCACTTCCTACACTCATCGTCACCTCACCCTTAACTAGTGTTTGTTTGTTCTGTAACTCCTGTTTCGAGTTACTAATCTTAGCACGGAACAAGTGTCAAATACCCAGGGCTACTACAAATACTAGTAAGGTACACATAAATAACATGTATATCAAATATACATTTGTTCACTTTGCCATCCTTCTTATCTGCCAAGTATTTGGGGCAGTTCCACTTCAGTGACCATTTCCTTTGCAGTAGAAGCACTCAGTTTCAGGCTTGGCTCCAGCTTTGGGCTTCTTCATGGGAGTGGCAACTTGCTTGCCATTCTTCTTGAAGTTCCCTTTCTTTTCCTTGCCCTTTTTCTTCAAACAGTGGTCTTGTTTAACCATCAACACTTGATGCTCTTTCTTGATTTCTACCTTCGCTGATTCTAGCATCACGAAGAGCTCAGGAATTATTTCCGTCATCCCTTGCATATTATAGTTCATCGCGAAGTTCTAGTAGCTTGGTGATAGTGACTAGAGAACTCTGTTAATAACTATCTTATCTAGAATAATAACTCCCACTTGATTCAAGCGATTGTAGTACCCAGACATTCTGAGCACAAGGTCATTGGCTAAGCTATTCTCCTCCATCTTGTAGGCAAAGTACTCGTCAGAGGTCTGTCGGGGGTTGGGTACGACATATGCCAAAGGATGGCTTATCATGATGGGAGCGAGTAGAACGTCGCCGGTGCCTGGAAGCGGGATGAGGCGAAGACATGCATGCCGGCGGAACTTACCCAGCTTCAGGGCTCTCCTAGGAGACAACACCCCTACTGCTGCTCTGCGGGGTCTCCGCATGATCACTAAGGCAAAGTAGCTACAATGGTGCTCCTGGAGCTGTTTCGGGAGGCAGGAGAGGGCAAGGCTAGCTCTTCCTCCCCGTGCTATCTGGTCTATCTCTGTTTAGGTCCAAACCCTTTGCATGGGTGCCCCGGGGGGTTTATATAGGCCTACCCCCCGGGGGTACAATAGTAATCCGGCTGGGCGCGGGTCCCAGCCGTCTGTCTCCCAGGCCGCCGTCTTTCCCGCCGGCTTCTGGGCCCACCGACTGGCGGGTCCCGCGGACAGGCTTGATACTATAGCGGCACTCCTGATGACACAGGCTCGGTCATCGGGTTGTGGCAACAGTGTCGCCGTCTATCGGGCGATCACTGTCGCCATTCCCCATCTTATCTGGTTAATGGCTCGTGGGGCCCTGGGAGGAGTCGGCCGACTCCAGGGAGGCCGACTCCCACAGGTCCGTCTTCGGGTTGCCCAGGCCGCCTTCGGCCCACCCACTGATAGGCGGCCCTACCGCCTTCGAGTCGTACAGGCCGGCGTCGTGGGCACAATGTACTGTGCATTGTGGCTGAGGTTAGGGCAGGCATGGCAACAGTGCCACATCTCGCCGGACAACTTCCAGCGATACGGCTCACTGTAGCCATGCCGGTCCTTCGTAAGCAGGGGGGAAACGGCCATGCCGTGACCATACCCCGCATCGAACTTCGAGATGAGGGAGGAGTCTTGGGCCGACTCTCCATAGTCGGCCTCTCTGGAAGTCGCCTGCGTGGAGTCGGCTTATGTTGGAGTCGCCGTCTGGGACTCGGCCTGAGGGGCGCGGCCTGCCCCGATGTCTTGAAATGTCCTGGGGCTCGGGTTAGCCTACCCGTGGCCCATTACTCTGACAGTAGTCCCTGAAGCTGGTGAAACCCTGCGGACACTGCTTTGTAAGGCTTCAACAGTTTCAACCTTCAAGGAGCAGAGTCAGGAACTCGGCTGCCGGCTTCCCTTGGGCCGACTATCGAAAGTCAGAGGTTTAGTGGAGAGCCGAAGCTTGAAAGTCACGGCGGAAAACCAGGCGGCGTGCCTGATAAGCTTCCCCGCAGCCATCAGGGCGGCCCTATCGCGTGGCGCCACGTGGGGAGAACAGTCTGCCTGCCCACGCGCGTGACGGGACGGGCCGTCAGGCGGGGCCCGCCACTACCGTGCCTCGGCATACGAACGGATCCGTTGCGGCCGCGGACGGTTGGTTTTCCCATGTCCTTACTGCATGCAATAACTTCGTGGGATAAATCATGGGGCGGCGTGGGGCATCGTGCGCAGTTAATCCCACGCCCGCCCCCTCGGCTTCTCAGCCCACAGGGCTATAAGTAGGCGGGGGGAAGCGGAGCGGCATAGCTCGCGCGCCCTTCTTCCCCGCTCCCCGCCTCATCTTGCTTTCTCTCCCTCCTGCCTCCGCCGTTTGAGCAAGAGCAGACCATACCGCGGCGATGAGCTCTTCCTCCGCCGCGGCCCCCGCCGTGCGCTCCGGCGTATGGGACGGCTCGGAGGTAGAAGAAGAACACATCGAGTTCCTCCGCCAGACACGCCGTCTCCCTAGCGTGGACCTCGTGCGTGCCCGCATCGCGCTGGAGGGGGAAATCCGGCCGGCGCCGGAAGAGGGCGAGCGGGTCATCTTCCGCCCGCACCTCATGCGCGGCCTGGGGCTGCCGGCGAGCGGCTTCTTCCACTCGTTCTTGGAGTTACACAGTCTTCAGCCGCACCACCTCACTCCGAACACGGTGGTGTTGCTCTCCGCCTTCGCCACTCTGTGCGAAGGTTTCCTCGGCGTTCTCCCCACCATCGAGCTGTGGGGAGAATTCTTCTCTTCTAAGCTCGGCACACACATCGCCGGCATGCCGGCTCAGTGCGGCGCCTTCATCGCGATGCGGCGCTCGACGGCCGACAACCCCTTTCCTCCCATCATGCTGATCAAGTCGGTGAAGATGTGGCAGCGCTTGTACTTCTACGTGAAGAACCTCGCCTCTGACGGTGACTGGGTCAACTTGCCGCCTTACAACGCCGCTCCCCTGACTGGGAGGCTCCCCAGCTGGTCCCACCGAGTCAAGACGCTGACTCCCGCCGGAGCCGCTGCCATAGCACGACTCCGAGTCTTGACGCAGTCGGAGGGACTCGTCGGGGCCGACTTGCTGGCCGCCTTTGTGGCGCGCCGAGTTCTCCCGCTCCAAGGCCGGCCTCACCTGATCTGTCAGATGAGCGGCCTCCGAGACCCAAGCCGGATGAGCACCAAGGAGATGCCCCGCAAGGAGGTGGCAAACATGGTGAATTACATCGCGCACTGCGAGTTCGAGGAGGACTGGCAGTTCGGCAAGGAGCCGTACTCGCGCGACAACCCTCCACCAGTGGTAAGTCGCGTCCCCTTATTGTTTTGTCTTTTTTCGCAGCCGACTCCGGCTTCTGACTCTTGTTGGCCTCTTTTGAACTAGAATCCTCTTATGCAGCCTGCCGCCGGCACCAGGAGACAACCCCATGAGTATGTTCCCGACCGCGCGGAGAGCGACGTTGACGACCCCGACATGGGGGCGGCGGTGATGGAAGCCGACGCCGAAGTTGGGGGAGGAGGAGCAGAAGGCGACTTCAGGCCCTCGGCCACCTTCGCCGACTGGCCTGACGACGACACCGAAAGCGAAGTCGCTCCGCGCCACCAGCTGAGAATCGGCCCGTGCGAAGAGGCGTGACGCCGGGCCGAGTGCGCCCGGCGGCAAATTAAAGAAGTTCAAGGGGGCGGCCGCTGCTACCAGATGAGAGGAGGCGGCCGTGAAGGCCAACCGCTTCCGAAAGGAAGTGAGAAAGCCGCCGCTAGTCTCTGCGTGAGTCTTTATGCTTTTTTATTTTCCCTTGTTGAATCTTGTCCGAGTCTTTTTGTTATATACTCGCTCCACTCTTCTTCAGGGCCCCTCTTTCCCTTGAGAGAGTCGCCGTCCCCTCCGTCATGGGGTCGGCAGAGATGTCCGCCAATACTCGGCGGCCCGACCCCGCCGCCGACCTCTGGGAGGCGACGGAGCGAAATGCACGGGAGAAGCGCGAGGAGGAGGAGGCCGAACGTCTGGAGAAGGCGGAGGCCGACAGGGCGGCCGCCTCCTCCTAGAAGAAGCTGGATGATGCTGAAGCCGCCCTTGCGGCGAGACGGCATGCCGAGGAGGCCGCGCGTTGCCGATCGGCGATGCTCGTCCCCCCACTATTGTCTGCACCGCCGCCTCTGGAGTTCACGGGGCAGACCGGGGAAGCCGGCATCGAGAACCCCGTCATGGAGAAGGAGAGTGGCGAGGCCTCCTTGTCGGACACTCTCGTGCCGCCACCGCCGCCTCCACCGCCGTCTGGGAGACCGCACGGCAAACAGCCGGTGGGTCCGTCGGAGCCGCCGGCCATGGACGAGGCCGAGGCACGGCTGCTTCTCCAAGTCGCCTCGCCAGCGTGCCGCCGTCTTGAGAGGGCGACCTCGGCGCCGCGACCTCGGGAGACCGGCGCTGCCAGCTCGGCAGCCCTAGATGCCGAGGCCACAAGCGCCGCGCCCCTCGGGTGGGTGCGCGGAGGCGGCACTGGGCCACTAAATCAATTGCTCCTGGAAGTCCAGGCGAAGTTGCGGGCCGAAGGCGACGCCCTTCAAGCCTGCACCAGAGCGCACCTGGCCACACGAACGGCCGTCCGAGTAAGTTTCTTTTCCTTTTTGATTCTTGTTTTTCTCTGTGGGGGCGCGCCAGCGCACCCACTGGGTGTAGTCCCCGAGTTCCGGGCCGGCTGCTAAGCAGGCGGTTCGGAACTCCCTCTGGCGAGTTCCAAACACTAACTTTGTCTTCAATGACTTATTGCAGGAGTATCACAACCTCCGCGCCACTGCCTTCAACCGCAATGTTGAGGAGTTGAGCAAGCGGGCTGCCGACTTGTCGGAAAGCCGGAGTGAGTTCTTCTTCTTTGCGGGGGCGCGCTGGGGCACCCGCGGGCTGTAGTCCCCGAGATTCGGGCCGACTGCTGACGACTCATTTGTTTCCTCTTTCGTTTTTCAGGGGCCAACGCCGCTCTTCAGGAGCAGCTGGGCAAGGCCAATACCGCCCGTCGTGCCAAGGAGGAGGAGTGTGGTAGGCTCGCCACGGAGCGCGACCTGCTGGCGGTGCATCTGGCCGAGCAGAAGGAGCTGCTCAAGAAGGCGCATGACGAGGCCGAGAAAAGGAAGCTGCTCTCCTGGCCGAGTTCGAGAGCGAGCGCTCCTCCTAGACTGACAGGGAGGCGTTGCTGACCTCCGGCTTCCACGAGATCGAGGATATTGTTGATGGTACGTTTCTTTCATTCCTTCGGGCTTCCGACTATGTGTCAGGCCGTCTTTTGATTTTTCGGCTTGCTTTTTTTTGTCTTGGTAGACTTCTTCCCTGGTCACTCGTAGGCGGTCTCTCTGGCCATCAAGGCTGCTCGTGAGGCGTGAAGGGCAAATGGTGAGGAGATCGCCGCCAATGCCCCCCGAACCGTCGATGAACAGCTCCTGAGCATTAAAGCCCGTCTTCGTCCGGCCCACCGGCAGATGCGCCGGCTTCAGCATGCCGGCGCCCAGGCGGTTGCCGCTTTGTGGCTGGACACACCGGCTCTGCGCACCGCCAGTCGGACCGCCGATTGGCTGGAAGTTGCTGCCGGCCGTCTTGAGGCCTGGAAGGGCTCCTCGGCCTGGGCCGGAGCGCGCCGGGCCTTGGAGTTTGTCAAGGCGTGGTATTCAGGGCTGGACCTGGACCGTCTGGCCGCGTTCCGGTCAGAAGCCCAGGCCGAGCTGGAGGCCGTGGAGGGCGCCCTTATCGAGCGTGCGGCGGCCATCGCCGAGTACACGGACACCAGTGTCTTCATGCCCGAGCGGGCTGAAGGCGGCGAGGAAGTGCCGGCAGAGTGGTTTGGGATGAACCCGTAGTATGGCGAGGACTCGGCGGAGGTGATCGACTCCAGCACCGAGGAGGAGGACGAGGCGGAGGCCGAAGGCGAGGCGGAGGTGCCAGAAGACGGAGCAGGCGGCCAGCCTCAGCTCGACCGCGCCTCCAGCAACGAGCCGCGTCAAGAGAAGGCGACTGCCGCCGGAGGCGATCAAACCGAGATCGCCCAGCCGACTGCCCCGGCGCGTGACACCGCCATCTCCTCCGATCCTCCAATCCCAGATGCCGCCTCCTAGGCTGCTGTTTCCGCCTCTGCTTGTCTGTCTTAAGTAATCTTTTGAGAACTATTGTTAGATTTGAACAATTCCACCCGCGGGGTGTATCTTGAACTTCTATTCGAAGATTCGGCCAAGGGCCTATGTAAATATTAATCTGCTTTCTGTCTTTCCTTGCTTACTGCTCTTTAGGCTTTCCCTTTTGCCGCCTTCATTTAGTCGCTGCCTTGCCAGTCGGGCAGCCGCTCTGCGGACTGTCGCTGGGTCAAGTGCTTGGCTACTGCGGGAAGGCAAGTACTTGGCCGTTTAGAGTTTCTTTAGCAAGTCGGATAGAAAGCGACAGGCCGACTACCCAAGAGTCGGCCGTTCTTAATAGAGGCTAATAAAGACGGCGAGCCGGCTACCCATGAGTCGGCTTTCCGCTTCAGAAATGCCGGAGGCCATCTTACGCTATGTTCGTGCTTTAGGTCCTTAGCCATTTTTCATGTGGGCGCCCGTTCTTCCTCGCTCCTGCCCGCCTCACAGTCGCTCTGCGAACTGCGTCTCTGCCAGGAGGCGGATTGGGCACCGCACACTACTTTTCTGACTGCGGGAAGCTCTCACAGCGCAAGGCGGCGAGTCCCCGGGCCGACTAGTCTGGCCCGGTGCCAAGCGGCTTGCAATGAAAGTAATGTACTCGGAGGCATAATTCTTGTCGTACAGATAGCAAAAAGGGCAGTCCCCGAGCTCGTCTCGGGGGGCCCAAAGTCTTAGTACTTTAATACAAAAGGGGTAGTGCGATACATACTGCATCAACTGTAAAATCTTCGAAGAAGATTTGCATTCCATGGGCGCTCTGTATCTTTGCCGGAGTCGTCCCTCTTGCGCGCTCGGGGCTTCTGAGCGTCGATCAGATAGTAGGCGGCGTTCCCTAGCACCTTGCTGATGATAAAGGGGCCTTCCCAAGGTGCCGACAGCTTGTGCTGGCCGGCTGTTTGCTGGATCAGCCGGAGCACAAGGTCGCCTTCTTGGAAAGATCTCGGCCTGACCTTCCTGTTGTAGTATCGACGTAGACTCTGCTGGTAGATGCTGGACCGGCTGAGTGCCAACAGCCGACCTTCTTCCAGCAGATCGACGCCATCTTGACGTGCTTCTTCTGCTTCTTCCTCGGTGTACATGGTGACTCGCGGAGAGTCGAACTCTATGTCCGTTGGGATGACGGCTTCGGCGCCATAGACGAGGAAGAAGGGTGTGAAACCGGTTGACTTGTTCGGAGTCGTGCGCAGACTCCAGAGGACGGCTGGCAGCTCCTCAAGCCAACAGCGGCAGATCGCTCCAGTGGTACGACGAGTCGAGGCTTGATGCCGGATAAGATGAGGCCGTTTGCTCGCTCCACCTGGCCGTTTGACTGCGGATGGGCAACGGACGCTAAGTCCAGTCGGATGCCCTGCGTCGCGCAGAAATGGGCCAAGGCGCCTTTGGCAAAATTCGTGCCATTGTCGGTGATGATGCTGTGTGGGATGCCGTACCGAGTTGTGATGTCAGCGATGAAGGTCACTGCAGTCGGACCATTCAACTTCTTGATGGGTTTCACCTCCACCCACTTGGTGAACTTGTCTACTTCGACAAGTAGGTGAGTCAAGCCACCTCGTGCCGTCTTGAATGGTCCCACCATGTCCAGGCCCCAGACTGCAAAGGGCCAGGTGATGGGGATAGTCTTGAGTGCGGAAGCTGGCTGAAGTGGCGTGGAACGGAAAATCTGGCACCCCTTGCACTTTTGGACTAACTCTTTGGCCTCTTCCAGGGCGGTTGGCCAGAAAAAACCGTGCCGGAAGGCTTTGGCGACGAGTGCCCTGGAGGCCGCGTGGTGACCGCACTCGCCTTCATGGATGTCTCTGAGGATTGCTGGACCTTGTTCTGCCTCGACGCAGCGTTGGAAGACACCGGTAATGCTGCGCCTGACCAGCTCTCTGTTGACTATGGTGTAGGCTGCTGCTCGGTGTTGCACTTGCCGAGCCAAAATTTCATCCGTTGGCAGTTCTCTGTTTACTAGGAACCTGAGGATGGGCTAGGCCCATGAAGGTGCTGCTATTTCTTCAACTGCCACTAGTGCGACTTGGATAAGGGCGGCCGGGCTGGGAGGCGGCGGGTTGGAGTCCGCAGCCACTTGCTGATTTGACAAAGTCCCGGGGCTGACTGGAGCAGTCCCCGGGCCGAGCTCTGGAGTCTTCGATCTTGCCACTGCAGTCCCCAGGTCGGGTTCTGAAGTCTTCGGGCCGGCTTCGACTGTGTGTTTCTTGGAGTCGGATCCGTCTTCCTCAGGCGGAGCCGGCACAAAGATTGAATCTGATTCTGGTGATGGCTTGACAGAAGGCTTGAGGAGGCGCCGGAGGGCGACATCGGATGGTATTGCCTGGCGGGTGGAGCCAATTCGTGCCAAGGCGCCTGCTTGGTCGTTGTCGTTCCTTGGCACGTGGAGGAACTCGCACCCCTCAAAGTATCCGCTGAGTTGCTAGACGAGGAAACGATAGCTCACCATATTCGCATCCTTGGCGTCCCAATCGCCAGATGATTGTTGGACCACTATGTTAGAGTCGCCATAACACAAGATCCGGCGAATGCCGAGTTCTTTGGCAAGCCGGAGCCCGTGGATGAGCGCCTCGTACTCGGCCATGTTGTTGGAGGCGGAGAAGTGGATCTGCAGCGCATATCTGAGCTTGTCTCCCTTGGAGGAAGTGAGGACGATGCCGGCTCCCAAGCCGGTGTGCATCTTGGAGCCATCGAAGTGCATCCGCCAATGGGTGGAGTCGGGCGCTGGCGGCAGATACTGGGTCTCGGCCAGTGCTTGTGACTTGATGGCGGTGCGGGGCTCATAGTAGATGGTGTAGGGAGCCAGGTCAATGGCCCATTTGGCCACTTGGCCAGAAGCATCTCGGCTTCCGATGATCTCGGCCAGTGGAGCTGTGCAGACCACAGTGATTGGGTGCTCCTGGAAGTAAGGCTTCAATTTCTTGGCGGCAAAATGCACGCCGTAGCACATCTTCTGGTAATTGGGGTAGTTCTGCTTGGAGGCCGATAGTACCTCGCTCAAGTAATATACCGGTCTCTGGACAGGTAGCGCCTTGCCTTCCTCCTTGTGCTCGACTACAATGACTGTGCTGACTACTCGGCTGGTGGCGGCAATGTATAGGAGCATATGCTCTTTGGGAGTCGGAGCCGCCAGCACAGGAGGAGTAGTCAACATCTTCTTTTGTTGGAGAAAAGCCTCATCCGCCTTGGGAGTCCACTCAAAGAAGGTCGTCTTCTTCATGAGCTGATACAGGGGAAGAGCCTTCTCGCCCAGCCGACTGATGAATCGGCTGATGGATGCCAAACAGCCGGTGAACTTCTGCACATCTAACAGTCGTCTGGGTGGTTCCATCCTCTCGATGGCCTTGATCTTCACAGGATTGCACTCTATGCCACGTTCGGAGACCAGGAAACCGAGGAGCTGGCCGGCTGGTACTCCGAAAACGCACTTCTCTGGGTTGAGCTTGATCTGGAATCGGCGCAGATTCTCAAATGTCTCCTTGAGGTCCTCCAGCAAGGTTCCACGCTTCTCCGTCTTCACCACCACATCATCCACGTAGACGTGGGCATTTCTGTCGAGTTTCTTCAGGAGGCACTTCTGCATGCAATGCTGAAAGGTGGCGCCGGCGTTTCTCAAACCGAACGTCATGGTCAGGTAGCAGAAGGCTCCTAACGGCGTGATGAAGGCGGTCTTCAGTCTGTCAGCCGGGTTTAGCTTGATCTGGTGATATCCTGAATATGCGTCTAGGAAACTCAACAGCTCGCATCCGGCTGTGGAGTCTATCACTTGATCAATTCTCTGCAGAGCAAATGGGTCCTTGGGGCAGGCTTTGTTGAGGCTCGTGTAATCAATGCACATCCGCCACAGCTTGTTCTTCTTCAGCACCAGTACTGGGTTTGCCAGCCACTCTGGAAAAAATACTTCCATGATGAAGCCGGCTGCCAGGAGCCGGGCTATCTCTTGTCCGATAACTCTTCTTTTTTCTTCTGACAGGCGGCGCAGAGGCTGCCTGACAGGCTTCACATCAGATCGGACGTGTAATTTGTGCTCGGCGAATTCCGTCGGGACACCAGGCATGTCCTTGGGGGACCATGCGAAGATGTCGCGATTCTCACGGAGGAAATCGACGAGCTCGCCTTCCTATTTGCTCTCAAGGCCCGTGCCCATGACAGCGTACCTCTCCGGGTGCTCCGGGTCCAAGGGTATCTTCTTTGTTTCTCTGGCCGGCTTGAATGATCCTTCTGCTTCTGACTCCTTGGGGTCGGCGATAACTCGGGCTGCTTGCCGGCCATCGCCACGACCCGATCAAGAAGCCGTTTCTCAGCCGCGATCACCAAGGACTCGGCCAACCGACTGCTTTCGGCCGTGCAAGCGGACGACTTCCTGTAGTCGCCGGACACGGTTAGGATTCCCTTGGAACTCGGCATCTTCATCTTGAGGTAGGCATAGTGGGGGACCGCCATGAACTTGGCCTAGGCGGGTCGGCCAAGCAGTGCATGATACGGGCTTTCAAGGTCCACCACCTCAAACCAAACTGGCTCTCGTCACAAATGATCCTTGTCTCCGAAGAGGACATCTATCAGGATCTTGCCGATTGGAGAGCAGGAAAGGCCAGGAACGGTTCTGTGGAACACAGTCCGGCTGCTTTGAAGCTGTCTTCGCTTGATTCCCAATTTCTCCATTGTATCCTTGTACAGGATGTTGATACTGCTGCCTCCGTCTATCAGTACTCGCGAGAAGCGAGTGGCCCGCCTATCAGTGGCGAGTGTGGCGCCTAAGACCAAGGCATAGGAGCCCGGACTTGGCACCACCTCTGGGTGATCATCTCTGCTCCAACTGATAGGCCTTTCGGACCAATGCATGAACTCTGGGGGACTTCATGCAACCGCATTCACCTCTTGCTGCTGCTGGCGCCTGCTGCGTCGGTCATCTGCTACACTCGTGAACACCACATAGGCTCCATGCTCATCCGGGAACTCGTCTTGTATTGCGCCGACTGGCCTGACGGCCGGCTGCTGGGGCGGCTGTGGAGGAGGTGGCCCAGTAGGAGGGGGAGGGAGCAGGCCGTCCCCTTTGGCGATTCTGGTCAGCCAGTGGCATTTCCTGGTGGTGTGGTTCGATGGCTTCGCGCCGCTGTGAAACTTGCAGGGACCATCTAGAGTCTGCCAGTTGGACTTGCCGCCCTTCTGCCGCTTCGCCGGAGGCGGTCCCTTCAATTGGTCGTCCTCTGTTGTTGCCACTTGCCGACTGCTGGAAGTCAGCTGCGGGGCTTTGCGCTTCTGGTCATTCTGCTGTTGCCGCCGACTGGTGTCTCCAGCCGGAGTTCTTGGAGCCTGTGGGGCGACTTTGCCAGTTGTGCTAACCCGAATCTCTGCCTTCATGGAGGAGTCGGCCATGGCGTACTTGTCCGCTGTGATCAGCAGCTCATCGAGGGTCTCCGGCTCGTCGCAGAGGAGCTTGTGCTTGAGGAGGGTGCCTTCTCTGCACCCGGCAGTAAAATACTCGATGGCCTACACCTCGTGCACGCCCTCGCAGGAGTTCCGGAGTTCACCTCAGCGCGTGAGGTAGTCGCGAGTACTCATCAGGGCCTTGCACGCACAAGGAAAGTTGGCGTGGCTTGGGAGGTCGCTTGTACGTGCTGGTGAAGTTGCGGACGAAAGCCTCGGTGAAGTCGACCCAGCTGTTGATGCTGCGAGGCTTCAGACTGTTCAACCACGTACGGGCCGAGCCCTGGAGCATAAGCGGGACGTATCTTACGGCAACACGCTTGTTGCCGTTCGCTATGTTGATGGCGGTGGAGTAGTCAATCAGCCAATCTTCTGGCTTCACGGTGCCGGTGTATTTGGGTGTGTCTCGGGGGAGCGTGAACCCTATGGGGAAGGGCTCATCTCGGATGCAGGGTCCAAAGCAGGGGGGACCCAACTCGTCTTCTTCTTCCAGCGCCAGGGATCGGTGGAGTCGGTCGATCCGGTGGCGGGCGTCGTTTTCTCCGACTCCCTCTCGGCGGCCAAGGCGGTCGCCGAGAGTCGGATGTTCCATGGGCGGCGGGGAGACTCACCTTTCTCTGCGAGGGGGGGGGGAGGTAGGTAGTCGTCCCGCCGTTCCACCGCTTTGGGGCGGCCGTCTTGGTCGCGCTCGATGGTGATGTGAGTCCGACTGTGGCTGACAGCCGGCTCCTTGTCCTTCTTCCCACGGGCCCCGCCAGTCGGCGTCCGAGATGTCGCACCTTGGTCTCGGCGAGGCGGTGGGTCGTCGATTTGGCGCTGCGGCGCCTCGGTACGGCAGCCAGCATCATTCTGCTCGGCGGCCGCGTCGAGGAGCTGCTGAACTTGCTCTGTCATTACGCGGCGCTCTTCGCCTTCGAAGTTGTCGAGCTCGTCTGCCGCCGCCTGGGCGGCGCGGATATTCTCTGCGGGCGCGGATATTCTAGCGTCTCGGTGTTGGCGTCTTCTGGAATCGGCGCCGCAAGGCCTCGCAGGGCTGCGTCAAGCGGGTCATGCGCTCCTTCGCCGGAGCGCTCGCCGTGCTCGAGAACGAGGACCTCTGTGACGGTGCTTCCACCGCTCCCCGCGCAAGGGAGTGGCTCGTCGTAGACCACCACGTTGGTGGGGAACGCGTCGAGCGACGCGGTGTCGGAGTCGACCAGCATCGGGCCGGTGGATCCTATGGACTCTAGGTCCGCAGCAGGCTCGCCGGCGACGTGGAGTTGGTCGAGGAGGCCCGCGAGGAGGCTCTCGGGAACACTCGTGCCTGCATCGGATGCAGGCTCATCAGAGAGGCGAACCTCGCCGATAAGATCGGCGAGGTAGCTGGCCGCACAGGCGATCTCAGCGCCGTGCAGCACGTCGGCACAGACGCCATCCGGTGTGCCGGGCTGGCTGTGCTTGCCGGGGAGGAACAGGGTTCCCGTCCAGAGCAGATCTCCGGACGATGGTGCACCTCGCCCCATGGTGGGCACCAAATGTCGGGGGTTGGGTACGACATATGCCAAAGGATGGCTTATCATGGTGGGAGCGAGTAAAACGTCGCCGATGCCTGGAAGCGGGATGAGGCGAAGACATGCACGCCGGTGGAACTTACCCAGCTTCAGGTCTCTCCTAGGAGATAACACCCCCTGCTCTGCGGGGTCTCCGCATGATCACTAAGGCATAGTAGCTACAATGGTGCTCCTGGAGCTGTTTCGGGAGGCAGGAGAGGGCAAGGCTAGCTCTTTCCTCCCCGTGCTATCTGGTCTATCTCTGTTTAGTTCCGAACCCTTTGCATGGGTGCCCCGGGGGGTTTATATAGGCCTACCCCCCGGGGGTACAATAGTAATCCGGCTGGGCGCGGGTCCCAGCCATCTGTCTCCCAGGCCGCCGTCTTTCCTGCCGGCTTCTGGGGCCCACCGACTGGCGGGTCCCGCGGACAGGCTTGATACTGTAGTGGCACTCCTGATGACGCAGGCTCGGTCATCGGGTCGTGGCAACAGTGTCGCCGTCTATCGAGCGATCACTGTCGCCATTCCCCATCTTATCTGGTTAATGGCTCGTGGGGCCCTGGGAGGAGTCGGCCGACTCCAGGGAGGCCGACTCCCACAGGTCCGTCTTCGTGTTGCCCAGGCCGCCTTCGGCCCACCCACTGACAGGCGGCCCTACCGCCTTCGGGTCGTACAGGCCGGCGTCGTGGGCACAGTATACTGTGCACTGTGGCTGAGGTTAGGGCAGGCATGGCAACAGTGCCGCATATCGTCGGAGATATTCCAGCGATACGGCTCACTGTAGCCATGCCGGTCCTTTGTAAGCAGGGGGAAACAGCCATGCCTTGACCGTACCCCGCATCGTACTTCGAGATGAGGGAGGAGTCTTGGGCCGACTCTCCAGAGTCGGCCTCTCTGGAAGTCGCCAGCGTGGAGTCGGCTTATGTTGGAGTCGTCGTCTGGGACTCGGCCTGAGGGGAGTGGCCTGCCCCGATGTCTTGAAATGTCCTGGGGCTCGGGTTAGCCTACCCGTGGCCCATTACTCCGACAAGGTCTGATACCTCTAGACACGGTCATTAGTCTGAAATACCAATTTTAGCTCTTGGAACATCTCATATGCTCCGTGGCATTCATAACATTTTTTGAAGTCCTGATTCTAAGCCATAATGCATGTGCACTAAACTATTAAGTAGTCATCATATCAAGCTTGCCAAACGTTCACAACGTCTCCATCTGCTCTTGCAATAGGTTTGTCACCTAGCGGTGCATCAAGGACATAATTCTTCTATGCAGCAATGAGGATAATCCTCAGATCACAGACCCAGTCTGCATTATTGCTACCATCATCTTTCAACTTAGTTTTCTCTAGGAACATATCAAAAATATAGGGAAGCTAAATCATGAGCTATTGATCTACGACATAGATATGCAAAAACTATTAAGACTAATTTCATGATAAATTTAAGTTCAGTTAACCAAATTACTAATGAACTCCCACTTAAATAAACATCCCTCAAGTTATCTAAGTGATACATGATCCAAATACAGTAATCCATGTCCGATCATCACGTGAGATCGGGTAGTTATCAATCGTGAACACCTCTATGTTGATCATATCTACTATATGACTCACGTTTGACCTTTCGGTCTCCAGTGTTCCGAGACCATGTCTGTACATGCTAGGCTCGTCAAGTTTAACCCAAGTATTCTGCATGTGCAAAACAGTCTTACACCCGTTGTATGTGAATGTAGAGTCTATCACACCCGATCATCATGTGGTGCTTCAAAATGACAAACTTTGGCAACGATGCATACTCAGGGAGAACACTTCTATATTGAAATTTAGTGAAGGGATCATCTTATAATGCTACCGCCGATCTAAGCACAATAGATGCATAAAAGATAAACATCACATGCAATCAAAAATATGTGACATGATATGGCCATCATCATCTTCTGCTTTTGACCTCCATCTCCAAAGCATCGTCATGATCTCCATCATCACCGGCTTGACACCTTGATATCCATCGTAGCGTCGTTGCATCGAGGTCGTCACACCAACTATTGCTTCTACAACTATCGCTAATGCATAGTGATAAAGTAAAGCAATTACAGGGCGTTTGCACTTCATACAATAAAGAGACAACCCTAAGGCTCCCGCCGGTTGTTGATATAACAGAACATGATCATCCCATACATCAGCATATATCACATCATATCTTGACCATATCACATCACAACATGCCCTGCAAAAACAAGTTAGACGTCCTCTACTTTGTTGTTACAAGTTTTACGTGGCTGCTATGGGCTTCTAGCAAGAACCATTCTTACCTACGGCAAAAACCACAATAGTGGTTCATCAAGTTTGCTGTTTTAACCTTCTTCAAGGACTGGCCGTAGTCAAACTAAAGTAGGAGAAACAGAAACCCGCTAGCCACCTTTATGCAAAACTAGTTGCATGTCTGTCGGTGGAACCGGTCCCATGTGCATGGACATGTAAGGTTTGTCTGGGCTGCTTCATCCCACAATACCGCCAGATCAAAATAAGACGTTGGTGGTAAGAAGCATGACTATCACCGCCCACAACTTGTTGTGTTCTACTCGTGCATATCATCTACGCATAGACCTTGCTCAGATGCCACTGTTGGGAAACATTGCATGGAAAACAAAAAAAATTCTACGCACACGCAAGATCTATCAAGGAGATGCATAGCAACAAGAGGGGGAGAGTGTGTCTACGTACCCTGGTAGACCGTAAGCGGAACCGTTTCACAACTCGGTTGATGTAGTCGAACTTTCTTCGCGATCCAACCGATCTAGTACCGAACGTACGGTGCATCCGTGCTCAGCACACGTTCAGCTCGGAGATGTCCTTCGCCTTCTTGATCCAGCAAGACGGCAAGGTAATAGATGATTTCCGTCAGCATGATGGCATGGTGATGGTGCCAGTGAAGTGATCTCCGCAGGGCTTCGCCTAAGCACTACGAAAATATGACCAGGGTGTAAACGGTGGAGGGGGCACCGCACACAGCTAACAATTGATCTTGGGTGTGCTAGGCACCCCCTCCCACATATATATAGGCGGGAGGGGGAGGGGAGGCAGCCTGACGCACCACATAGGTGGCCGGCCGGCCCTAGGTCTCCTGCCTTGGCCGCGTCCCCTTTCCTTGTATTAACAAGGGGGAAGG
>NC_041383.1:211305313-211330582 GCF_002162155.2 Triticum dicoccoides
GGGGGAGGAAGGGGGAGTCCTACTTCACACTTTCCTTTCCCTCCCCTCTTTCCTTCTCCTCCTCATAGGGCCGACCACTATAGGGGCTCACCAGCCCCTTGTGGGCTGGTGTGTTCCCTCTCTTGGCCCATAAGGCCCATAGCTTTGCCGGGGGTGCCCGAAACTCCTTTCCGGTGACATGATAAGTACCTGGTACCCCCCCTGAAACACTTCCGGTGTTAGAATACCATCATCCTATATATCAATCTTTACCTCTCGACCATTTCGAGACTCCTCGTCATGTCCATGATCTCATCCGGGACTCCGAACAACATTAGGTCACCAAATCACATAACTCATATAACACTATATCATCAACGAACGTTAAGTGTGCGGAACCTACGGGTTCGAGAACTATGTAGACCTGACCGAGACACCTCTTTGGTCAACAACCAATAGCGGAACCTGGATGCCCATGTTGGCTCCTACATATTCTACGAAGATCTTTATTGGTCGAACCGTTATGACAACATACATAATTCCATTTGTCCATTGGTATGTTACTTGCCCGAGATTCGAGTCTCTTTACTCGTTCTGTAATACATCATCCTATAACTAACTCATCAATCACTTTGCTTGCAAGGCTTCTTATGGTGTGTATTACCGAGAGGGCCCAGAGATACCTCTCTGATACTCAGAGTGACAAATCCTATTTTCGATCTATGCCAACTCAACAAACACCTTCAGAGATACCTGTAGAACATCTTTATGACCACCCAGTTATTTTGTGACGTTTGATAGCACACAAGGTATTCTTCTGCTATCCGAGAGTTGCATAATCTCATAATCGAAGGAATATGTATTTGACATGAAGAAAGCAATAGTAATAAACTGAACAATCATTATGCTAAGCTAACGGATGGGTCTTGTCCATCACATCATTCTCCTAATGATGTGATCCCGTTATCAAATGACAACACATGTCCATGGTTAGGAAACCTTAACATGTCAGATTACGGGTTCTGCAAACCCTTGAAATGTTCGAACTCTGGGGTGCATGCGGAGGTCTCAACCTACCTAGCCTGCCTACTCACCAATCCTCCTAAGCCTAGCGCGTCGGTCTCAAAGAGACAAAGAGACATAGCTGTTTATCCTGGTTCAGGCCAACTTGCGGTGTAATACCCTACTCTAGCATTTTTGGTGGATTGCCTCGAAGGGCTGAGGATGAACTAGTACAGTGGCTAAACTGGCCTCAGGAAGTGAGGTGTTCTTGAGCTCAAGAGAGCTGGTGAGGTGGTCGGGTGAGAATCGACCACCCCTATCGTGGTGGCTAAGTCCTATTTATAGTGGCCTTGGTCCTCTTCCCAAATGTTGGCGGGAAGGGATCCCACAACGACCAGATTTGGAAGGGGACAAGTAGTACATCCTATCCTGACTAAAGTGTTCTTCGCCTGCAAAATGCCTCTCGTCATGACGCTGTGGTAAGCTCGGTGATGACCTCCGTCCTGCCATCCTGGCGGTCTTGGTCTTGTTGCACCAGAATGGAAAGCTTTGGCTGGTTCCTCGGGACTCCGTGCCTACGGCTTGCCTCCCTTGCACCAAAGAGGAAACTGGTGCTCTGCGCCCGCTGGCGCCCACCTGGCCTTGGTCGTCATGGCTCATGTCAGCTGAGCCTCGTGAGGTGTACCTTGCATAGAACTCTCCGCCCCTCGGGAGCCAGTCTAAGGAGGCCGATCCCCTTGGGGGTCTTGGTGTCGTCCGCCTTGCAAGGCTTGGCCCCTCGCGAGGGTCTTGAGTCATTGATGCTGAAGCTGGGCCATACCAGGCCGTCGATGGGGCCACACGGTGGGCTGCAGGCAGGCAAGTCTGGATACCCCCATATCCAGAACACCAAACAGTAGCCCCCGGGCCCAAGGCGCGCTCGGACTTGGCTTCCAGGCAAAGCCAAAGGCCAAGTGCGGAGCACTGCGGGCCCTAAGCGCCTGCGGCCCTAATGACGCGTGGTGATTGATGGGACGTGGGTGCCTTTGCTTCCCCATGCTGCATCGGCAACTGCTCGACTTGACGAGATGATGCGGCATGCAGAAGATCATTATGGCACGAGGTCGTGGAGGCCGATGGTTGGCCTTTCTTTTCTATAAATGAGGGGGAGGGGCAGAGCCCCCTCGCTCATCTCTCCTTCGTCTTCTTGCTGCCCGTTTCTTGTCCTTCTCTGTCTTGCTCCCATGGCGCCGATCAGGAGGTTCTCGGCGGCCGAAAAGGGTAAGGCCTCTAGGGAGGGGCCTGATCCTCTCCCACCGAAGAAGCGGCTCCGCCTTCCTCACGACGCCAGCATGGGACGAGAGGTGACCAGGCCTTGGCAATCGAGCCCTCCGCATAGCTTCCCCCTTCCCCTGTACACCCGCGCCCGGGATGAGGATGTGCGCCACCAAGCGATCCCCAGCGATGAAGGACGGGCTGCCATTGCCTTGCCGACCGTGCCACGGACTCACGCTGAGGGAAGCTCGCGCGAGTTCGTGGTGTGGGCAGTGATGCCGCCCAACTCATGGATCTGGCTCCCGAGGTTTTTCACTGCCGAGTTGCCCCCGAGGGGGCCGCTTGAGCTGTGTATGCAGCACGTCGGGTGCTGCAACCTGGCCATCGGAGTTGAGGTCGAGGTGGTGTCCCCCAGAGATGTCTTCATGACCCGCGGATGGGGTGAGGTCGCTCGAGCCTGCCGCGCCGAGGGATCCCTCGTGATTCACTTTGAATATGATGGTGCATCCACCTTGTTCTTCAAGGTCTTCGACGAGGAGGGCCGACAGCTGGAGTGCTGCCCCGGAGGAAGCAACCAATAGGGTGTAGCCGTGGGTGCTGGACCTGCTTCCGTCCCCTTCGGCGCCTCTTACAGCAGCAGCGACGACTCCTTCGAATCCAGCAACTCTCCTGAGCCCAACGAGTCTCCGGAGTCTAGCGATGATAGCTATGTGCCGCCAAGCTCCCGCCGTGGGAGGAGCATGGCGGCAGCTGCCGCTCGGCATCGTCGGTGACGCTCGATGGCCCTATAGTATCCCTCCTTATTTTGCTTCCCTGCGTGGAATTAAAACCAGCCCTCGTGGGGTATGTAAGGACCGAAGTGTGTTTAATACCAGTGTCGCTCTCTTGATTCTATGATGGAGTCGCGTATCCCAGTTCGGCACGATTCCCCCTTTTCTTTCCCTTAGACAGCGTGACGCTCTACGCCGACGGGACCCAGTCCCCAGGCAGGCTTTAGCCGTCGCTAGTATGCCAGGTTGCGATGTTGTGGTCAAGGCTAGGAGGTGAGCGGCCCGAGGATCGATGAGAGCTCATGAGGCGCGATGCTCATGAGGTCCCCCTTGGCATGCAAGCAGCCGCCCAAGGAATGGAAAAGGGGAGAGAAGCCGCCGGAGTGGGACTGCGAGATTGGGGCGAGCGGGATGTGAGACTGGTATCATAGCGCATGCGACTTATCTTTCAGTAGTCCTGTAGCGATCCGCTGGGGGATGCCCGCCCTTGCGTCCGTGGTGGTGTCATTTGGCGTGGCTCGCGATGACCACCCTCTCGCTTCGCTAGCCTAGGTGCTCTACATCCTCGGGTCCTGGCCCTCGAGCAAGCTCAGCCGCCGCTGGTATGCCAGGTTGTGATGTCATGGTCAAGGCTAGGGTGCGAGGGCTAGAGAGCCAGTTGGAGCTCCCGTGGCGCGATGCTCGGGGACCCCCCTTTAACGTGCAAGCGACTGATACGTCCATTTTGCATCATGCTTTTATATCAATATTTATTGCATTATGGGCTGTTATTACACGTTATGTCGCAATACTTATGCCTTTTCTCTCTTATTTTACAAGGTTTACACGAAGAGGGAGAATGCTGGCAGCTGGAATTCTAGGCTGGAAAAGGAGCAAATATTAGAGACCTATTTTGCACAACTCCAAAAGTCCTAAAACTCCACGAAAGTTATTTTTGGAATTAATAAAAAATACTGAGCGAAGAAAATACCAGAGGGGGCCACACACCGTCCATGAGGGTGGGGGCGTGCCCTACCCCCCTGGGCGCGCCCCCTGCCTCATGGGCCCCCTGGCAGGCCTCCGGTGTCCATCTTCTACTATATGAAGTCTTTTTCCCTGGAAAAAATCATAAGCAAGCTTTCGGGATGAGACACCGCCACCACGAGGCGAAACCTTGGCGGAACCAATCTATGGCTCCGATGGAGCTGTTCTGCCGGGGAAACATCCCTCCGGGAGGGCGAAATCGTCACCATCGTCATCACCATCGATCCTCTCACCGGGACAGGGTCAATCTCCATCAAAATCTTCACCAGCACCATCTCCTCTCAAACCCTAGTTCATCTCTTGTATTCAATATTTGTCTCAAAGCCTCAGATTGGTACCTGTGGGTTTCTACTAGTGTTGATTACTCCTTGTAGTTGATGCTAGTTGGTTTATTCGGTGGAAGATTATATGTTCAGATCCTTAATGCATATTAATACCCCTCTGATTATGAACATGAATATGATTTGTGAGTAGTTACGCTTTTTCCTGAGGACATGGGAGAAGTGTTGCTATAAGTAGTCCTGTGAATTTGGTATTCATTCGATATTTTGATGAAATGTATGTTGTCTCTCCTCTAGTGGTGTTATGTGAATGTTGACTACATGACACTTCACCATTGTTTGGGCCTAGAGGAAGGCATTGGGAAGTAATAAGTAGATGATGGGTTGCTAGAGTGACAAAAGCTTAAACCCTAGTTTATGAGTTGCTTCGTAAGGGGCTGATTTGGATCCATATGTTTCGTGCTATGGTTAGGTTTACCTTAATACTTCTTTTGTAGTTGCGGCTGCTTGCAATAGGGGTTAATCATAAGTTTGATGCTTGTCCAATAAAGGGCTGTACCCAAGCAACGGTCCACCCACATACCAAATTATCAAAGTAACGACGAATCATATGAGCGTGATGAAAACTAGCTTGACGATAATTCCCATGTGTCCTCGAGAGCGCTTTGCTCCATATAAGAATTTGTCCAGGCTTGTACTTTGCTACAAAAAGGATTGGGCCACCTTGCTGCACCTTATTTACTTTCATTACTTGTTACCCGTTACAAATTACCTTATCACAAAACTATCTGTTACCGATAATTTCAGTGCTTGCAGAGAATACCTTACTGAAAACCGCTTGTCATTTCCTTCTGCTCTTCGTTGGGTTCGACACTCTTACTTATCTAAAGGACTACGATAGATCCCCTACACTTGTGGGTCATCAAGACTCTTTTCTGGCGCCGTTGCCGGGGAGTGAAGCGCCTTTGGTAAGTGGAATTTGGTAATAAAAAATTTATATAGTGTGCTGAAAGTTACTATCACTTGTTACTATGGAACATAATCCTTTGAGGGGCTTGTTCGGGGTATCTTCGCCCTGACCAGTAGAGCAAAGATTTGCTCCTCAACCTACTGAACCTACTGAAAATGTTTACTTTGAAATTCCTTCGGGTATGGTAGAGAAACTGCTAGCTAATCCTTTTACAGGAGATGGAACATTGCATCCCGATTTGCACCTAATCTATGTGGTTGGAGTTTACGGATCATTTAAGCTTGCAGGTATGCCCGAGGATGTTATCAAGAAAAGGTCTTCCCTTTATTGTTGAAGGGAGAGGCATTGCCATGGTTTAGGCTATGTGATGATATGGGATCATGGAACTACAACCAATTGAAATTGGAATTTCATCAGAAGTTTTATCCTATGCATCTTGTTCATCGTGATCGTAATTATATATATAATTTTTGGCATCGTGAAGGAGAAAGCATTGCTCAAGCTTGGGGGAGGCTTAAGTCAATGTTATATTCATGCCCCAATCATGAGCTCTCAAGAGAAATTATTATTCAAAAAATTTCTGCTCGACTTTCTCTCAACAATCGCTCCATGCTCGATACTTCTTGTACTGGTTCTTTTATGATGAAGACTATTGAATTCAGATGGGATTTATTGAAAATAATTAAACGCAACTCTGAAGATTGGGATCTTGATGAAGGTAAGGAGTCAGGTATGACACCCTAAGTTTGATTGTGTTAAATCTTTTATGGATACCGATGTTTTTCATGAATTTAGCGCCAAATATGGACTTGACTCTGAGATAGTAGCTTCTTTCTGTGAATCATTTGCTACTCATGTTGACCTCCTTAAGGAGAAGTGGTTTAAATATAATCCCCCATTGAAGTCAAAGTAGTTGCACCTATTAAAGTTGAAGAAAAGACTATCACTTATAATGATCCTATTGTTCCTACTACCTATATTGAGAAACCACCCTTCTCTGTTAGGATAAAGGATCATGCTAAAGCTTCAACTGTGGTTCGTAAGAGTAATACTAGAACACCTACACCACCTGAGCAAATTAAAGTTGAACCTAGTATTGCCATGGTTAAAGATCTCTTGGCTGATAATATTGATGGGCATGTTATTTACTTCTGTGATGAAGCTGCTAGAATTGCTAGACCAGATACAAAGAATAAACATAGACCTGTTGTAGGCATGCCTGTTATTTCTGTTAAAATAGGAGATCATTGTTATCATGGCTTATGTGATATGGGTGCTAGTTCAAGTGCGATACCTCATTCCTTATACAAAGAAATTATGCATGATATTGCACCTGCTGAGATAGAAGAAATTGATGTTACAATTAAGCTTGCCAATAGAGATACTATTTCACCAGTTGGGATTGTTAGACATGTTGAAGTCTTGTGTGGGAAAGTTAAATACCCTGCTGATTTTCTTGTTCTTGGTTCCCCACAAGATAGCTTTTGTCCCATCATATTTGGTAGACCATTCTTGAATACTGTTAATGCTAGGATAGTCTGCAAAAAGGATGTTTTTACTATTGGTTTGGGGGATATGTCTCATGAGTTTAATTTTGCTAAATTTTGTAGACAACCCCATGATAAAGAGTTGCCTAGTAAGGATGAAATTATTGGCCTTGCTTCTATTGCGGTGCCTCCTAATGATCCTTTAGAACAATATTTGCTAGACCATGAAAATGATATGTTTATGAACGAAAGAAGGGAGATAGATGAAGTATTCTTTAAACAAGGACCTATTTTGAAACACAACTTGCCTGTTGGAATTCTAGGATCCTCCACCACCCAAGGGTGATCCCGTATTTGAGCAAAAACCACTACCTGATACTCTTAAATATGCTTATCTTGATGAAAAGAAGATATATCCTGTTATTATTAGTGCTAACCTTTCAGAGCAGGAAGAGGAGAAATTATTGAAAACTCTGAAGAAGCACCATGCTGCTATTGGATATACTATTGATGATCTCAAGGGCATTAGTCCCACTCTATGCCAGCACAAAATAAAATTGGAGAAAGACGCTAAACCAGTTGTTGATTACCAACGGCGGTTAAATCCTAAGATGAAAGAAGTGGTAAGAAAAGAAATACTAAGGCGCCTAGAGGCAGGTATAATTTATCCCGTTGCTGGTAGTCAGTGGATAAATCTTGTCCATTGTGTCCCTAAGAAGGGAGGTATTACTGTCATTCCTAATGATAAAGATGAATTTATCCCACAAAGAATTGTTACAGGTTATAGGATGGTAATTGATTTCCGCAAATTACATAAAGCTACTAAAAAGGATCATTACCCTTTGCTTTTTGTTGATCAAATGCTAGAAATATTATCCAAACATACACATTTTTGCTTTCTAGATGGTTACTATGGTTTCTCTCAAATACCTGTGTCAAAAGAGGATCAAGAAAATACCACTTTACTTGCCCTTTTGGTACTTTTGCTTATAGACGCATGCCTTTTGGTTTATGTAATGCACATGCTACCTTTCAAAGATGCATGATGGCTATATTCTCTGACTTTTGTGAAAAAATTGTTGAGGTTTTCATGGATGATTTCTCCGTTTATGGATCCTCCTTTGATGATTCCTTGAGCAACCTTGATCGAGTTTTGCAGAAATGTGAAGAAACTAATCTTGTCTTGAATTGGGAAAAATGCCACTTTATGGTTAATGAAGGCATTGTCTTGGGGCATAAAATTTCTGAAAGAGGTATTGAAGTTGATAAAGCTAAAGTTGATGCTATTGAAAAGATGTCGTGTCCTAAAGACATTAAAGGTATAGGAAGTTTCTTTGGTCATGCCGGTTTTTATAGGAGGTTTATTAAGGACTTCTCTAAAATTTCTAGGCCTCTGACTAATCTCCTACAAAAAGATATTCCTTTTGTCTTTGATGATGATTGTGTAGAAGCATTTGAAATACTTAAGAAAGCTTTGATTTCTGCACCTATTGTTCAGCCACCTGATTGGAATTTACCCTTTGAAATTATGTGCGATGCTAGTGATTATGCCATAGGTGTTGTTCTAGGACAAAGAGTTGATAAGAAACTAAATGTTATTCAATATGCTAGTAAAACTCTAGATAGTGCCCAGAGAAATTATGCTACTACTGAAAAAGAATTTTTAGTAGTTGTATTTGCTTGTGATAAGTTTAGACCTTATATTGTTGACTCTAAAGTAACTGTTCACACTGATCATGCTGCTATTAAATATCTTATGGAAAAGAAAGATGCTAAACCTAGACTTATTAGATGGGTTCTCCTACTACAAGAATTTGATTTGCATATTATTAATAGAAAGGGAGCTGAGAACCCCATTGCAGACAACTTGTCTAGGTTAGAGAATTTTCTTGATGACCCACTACCTATTGATGATAGCTTTCCTGACAAACAATTAGATTCCATAAATGCTTCTCCTACTGCTCCATTGTATGCTGATTATGCTAATTACATTGTTGCTAAATTTATACCACCTAGTTTCACGTACCAGCAAAAGAAAAAGTTTTTCTATGATTTAAGACATTACTTCTGGGATGACCCACACCTTTATAAAGAAGGAGTAGATGGTGTTATTAGACGTTGTGTACCTCAGCATGAACAGGAACAGATGCTACTCAAGTGTCACTCCGAGGCTTATGGAGGACACCACGCTGGAGATAGAACTGTGCATAAGGTATTACAATCCGGTTTTTATTGGCCTACTCTCTTCAAGGATGCCCGTAAGTTGTCTTGTCTTGCAATGAATGTCAAAGAATTGGTAATATTAGTAGACGTCAAGAAATGCCTATGAATTATTCTCTTGTTATTGAACCATTTGATGTTTGGGGCTTTGATTATATGGGACCGTTTCCTTCCTCTAATGGGTATACACATATTTTAGTTGATGTTGATTACATTACTAAGTGGGTAGAAGCTATTCCAACTAGTAGTGCTGATCATAACACCTCTATTAAGATGCTTAAGGAATTTATTTTTTCGAGGTTTGGAGTCCCTAGATACCTAATGACTGATGGTGGTTCACATTTTATTCATGGTGCTTTTTGTAAAATGCTTGCCAAGTATGATGTTAATCATAGAATTGCATCTCCATATCACCCACAGTCTAGTGTCCAAATAGAACAGAGTAACAGAGAGCTTAAATTGATTTTGCAACAGACTGTTAATAGATCTAGAAAGAATTGGTCCAAGAAACTTGATGATGCATTATGGGCTTATAGAACTGCATATAAAGATCCTATGGGTATGTCTCCATATAAAATGGTTTATGGAAAAGCATGTCACTTACCTCTTGAACTAGAACATAAGGCATATTCGGCCATTAAAGAGCTCAATTATGATTTCAAACTTTCCAGTGAGAATAGGCTATTTGACATTAGCTCACTTGATGAATGGAGAACTCAAGCCTATGAGAATGCCAAACTGTTTAAAGAAAAAGTTAAAACATGGCATGACAAAAGGATACAAAAGCATGAGTTTAATGTAGGTGATTATGTGTTCCTTTTCAACTTTTGTTTAAGATTTTTTGCAGGAAAAATCCTCTCTAAATGGGAAGGTCCTTACATTATCGAGGAGGTCTATCATTCTGGTGCCATAAAAATCAACAACTTCGAAGGCACAAATACGAAGGTGGTGAACGGTCAACGAATCAAACATTATATCTCAGGTAATCCCATAAATGTTGAAACCATGTGATTGAAACCGTAACACAGGAGGAATACATAAGGGACACTTTCCAGAATGTTTCAGACTCCAAAAAGGAATAGGTATGTGGTACAGTAAGTAAACCGACTCCAAAACAGTTCTAATGGCAATTTCTCTCCATTTTGTAATATTTAAGAAAATAGGAACGTAAGAAGTACTTCGGGAAGGATACGAGGCGTCCACGAGGGTGGAGGGCACGCCCCCCTGCCTCGTGGGCACCTCATGTGCTCTACGGACTCCGTTTTCTTGCACGATACTTCTTTTAGTCGGTAAAAATTCATTATATAATCTCCCGAAGGTTTTGACGACCGTACCACGATGAAATGCTCTGTTTTTGTTTTGAGTTGTTTCTGTCGCAGATTAGAGCGAGATGTCTTCTCAAGAGTCAGTAGGGGAGAGTCGGGTGTCTCATCTGACACTGGGACCAGGAGCAAACAGCGATACTGATAACTTTGGGCCATCAACGGAGGAAGAGGATGAGGACGATTTGAAAAGGATAGATGCCATGGAGGAGGATCAAGAAGTTACTTCTCGCTTCCGAGCCGGATTCACGATGGGGGAACTACAGAGCTCAGCTATTCCAAACTCGGTCATCCCTTCCAATGTTAGATTTCTTTCTTATGAAAATATGAAAAAGAGTGTCACTTGTTCTCTAGCAACTATGCAACATCCATGGGTGAAAGGAGCTTTGGCCGTCACGGGTAAGCTCTGTAAGGAAATAATGGACCTCAAGCAGCAAGTCAATAAGCTCGAGGAGGAGAATCGTATCCTGAGGAGCATCATCTCCAAGAATATCACATCGCCACCTCCGAAGAAGGAGGCATAATCACATGGGTATGGGCACTCCCCTTGGCAACTGCCAAGCTTGGGGGAGTTGCCCCGGTATCGTATCATCATCACACTCCTATCTTTACCGTTTTTCTTAGTTTGATCCATTTTGTAATATCAATAAAGTTTTAGAATGATCTAGTTTTGAGTTTTGCTTTATGATCCCTCTATATAATTGAGTCTGTGAGCTATATATAATAAAGATTAGTCTTGAGTCAAGGGCTTTGCTATCTTGCTATGATCTTGAGGGAATAAAAGGAAAAGAAAGAATAAAAAGAAATAAAGAGATCATATGGATCTTGTGGAGAGTAATGACTTCACATATTAAGAGTATGATGAATAAAAGTTGTTGAGAGTTGGCAAACATAGTTTTGGTCATTGTTGCAATTAATAGGAAGTAATAAAGAAAGAGAGGTTCTCACATATAAATATACTATCTTGGACATCTTTTATGATTGTGAGCACTCATTAAAATATGACATGCTAAAGAGTTGACGTTGGACAAGGAAGACAACGTAATGGGTTATGTTTTCTTATATCCGAAATAAAGTATATTGTCATGGATCATACAACATGTTGAGCTTGCCTTTCCCCCTCATGCTAGCCAAATTCTTTGCACTAAGTAGACATACTACTTGTGCTTCCAAATATCCTTAAACCCAGTTTTGCCATGAGAGTCCACCATACCTACCTATGGATTGAGTAAGATCCTTCAAGTAAGTTGTCATTGTTGCAGGCAATAAAAATTTCTCGCTAAATATGTATGACTTATTAGTGTGGAGAAAATAAGCTTTATATGATCTTGTGATATGGAAGCAATAAAAGCGACGGATTGCATAATAAAGGTCCCGATCACAAGTGGCAATATAAAGTGACATTCTTTTGCATTAATATTTTGTGCATCCAACCATAAAGCATATGACAACCTCTGCTTCCCTTTGCGAAGGGCCTACCTTTTATTCTTGTCTTATACCTTTTACTAGAGTCATGGTGATCTTCACCTTTCCTTTTTACATTTTATCCTTTGGCAAGCACCTTGTGTTGGAAAGATCCTTATATATATTCAATTGGATGTAAGTTAGCATGAACTATTATTGTTGACATTACCCTTGAGGTAAAAGGTTGGGAGGCAACATTATAAGCCCCTATCTTTCTCTATGTCCGATTAAGACTCCATACCCATAAGTATTGCATGAGTGTTAGCAATTGTGAAAGACTAAATGATAGTTGAGTATGTGGACTTGCTGAAAAGCTCTTATATTGACTCTTTCCGATGTTATGATAAATTTCAATTGCTTCAGTGACTGAGAGCATAGTTTGTTAGTCCTCAATGAAGTTTCTGATTCATACTTGACATTGTGGATAGATTATTACTTGAGCATAAGAAATCACATGACAAGATATACATATATATATATATATATATATATTGTTGTTATAGGAATGATCATGATGCCCTCATGTCCGTATTTTGTTTTATCGACACCTCTATCTCTAAACATGTGGACATACTTTTCGTTATCGGCTTCCGCTTGAGGACAAGCGAGGTCTAAGCTTGGGGGAGTTGATACGTCCATTTTGCATCATGCTTTTATATCAATATTTATTGCATTATGGGTTGTTATTACACGTTATGTCACAATACTTATGCCTTTTCTCTCTTATTTTACAAGTTTTACATGAAGAGGGAGAATGCCGGCAGCTGGAATTCTGGGCTAGAAAAGGAGCAAATATTAGAGACCTATTCTGCACAACTCCAAAAGTCCTAAAACTCCACGGAAGTTATTTTTGGAATTAATAAAAAATACTGAGAGAAAAAAATACCAGAGGGGGGCCACCCACCGTCCACGAGGGTGGGGGCCGTGCCCTACCCCCATGGGTGCGCCCCCTACCTCGTGGGCCCCCTAGCAGGCCTGCGATGCCCATCTTCTGCTATATGAAGTCTTTTACCCTGGAAAAAAAATCATAAGCAAGCTTTCAGGATGAGACACCGCCGCCACGAGGTGGAACTTTGGCGGAACTGATCTAGGGCTCCGGCGGAGTTGTTCTATCGGGGAAACATCCCTCCGGGAGGGGGAAATTATCACCATCGCATCACCATTGATCCTCTTATCGGGAGGGGGTCAATCTCCATCAACATCTTCACCAGCACCATCTCCTCTCAAACCCTAGTTCATCTCTTGTATTCAATCTTTGTCTCAAAGCCTCAGATTGATACCTGTGGGTTGCTAGTAGTGTTGATTACTCCTTGTAGTTGATGCTAGTTATTCGGTGGAATATTATATGTTCAGATCCTTAATGCATATTAATACCCCTTTGATTATGAACATGAATATGATTTGTGAGTAGTTATGTTTGTTCTTGAGGACATGGGAGAAGTCTTGCTATAAGTAGTCATGTGAATTTGGTATTTGTTCAATATTTTGATGAGATGTATGTTGTCTCTCCTCTAGTGGTGTTATGTGAATGTCGACTACATGATGATAACCCACAAGTATAGGGGATCGCAACAGTTTTCGAGGGTAGAGTATTCAACCCAAATTTATTGATTCGACACAAGGGGAGCCAAAGAATACTCTCAAGTATTAGAAGTTGAGTTGTCAATTCAACCACACCCGGATAACTTAATATCCGCAGCAAAGTATTTAGTAGCAAAATAGTATGGAAGTAACAGTAATAGTGGAAAAAGTAACAGTAGCAGTTTTGTAGTAATTGTAACAGTGACAACGGCAAAGTACCTAAGCAAAGATCAATATGTGAAAAGTTTGCAGGCATTGGATCAGTGATGGATAATTATGTCGGATGCGATTCCTCATGCAATAGTTATAACATAGGGTGACACAGAACTAGCTCCAATTCATCAATGTAATGCAGGCATGTATTCCGAATATAGTCATACGTGCTTATGGAAAAGAACTTGCATGACATCTTCTATCCTACCCTCTCGTGGCAGCGGGGTCCTAATGGAAACTAAGGGATATTAAGGCCTCCTTTTAATAGAGTACCGGACCAAAGCATTAACACTTAGTGAATACATGATCTCCTCAAACTATGGTCATCACCGGTAAGTATCCCGATTATTGTCACTTCGGGGTTAATGGATCATAACACATAATAGGTGACTATAGACTTGCAAGATAGGATTAAGAACTCACATATATTCATGAAAACATAATAGGTTCAGATCTGAAATCATGGCACTCGGGCCTTAGTGACAAGCATTAATCATAGCAAAGTCATAGCAACATCAATCTCGGAACATAGTGGATACTAGGGATCAAACCCTAACAAAACTAACTCGATTACATGGTAAATCTCAGATAACCCATCACCGTCCAACAATCCTACGATGGAATTACTCACACACGATGGTGAGCATCATGAAATTGGTGATGGAGGATGGTTGATGATGACAATGGCGGCGGATTCCCCTCTCCGGAGCCCCGGACGGACTCCAGATCAGCCCCCCCGAGAGAGTTTAGGGCTTGGCGGCGGCTCCATATCGTAAAACGCGATGGATCCTTCTCTCTGATTTTTTTTCTCCCCGAACATGAATATATGGAGTTGGAGCTGAGGTCGATGCAGGACTGGGGGGCCCACGAGGCAAGGGGCGCGCCCCCACCCTCGTGGACAAGGTGTGGGCCTCATGGCCTTGATTCTTTCAACAGTATTTTTTATTAATTCCAAAAATAACTTCCATGGAGTTTCAGGTCATTCCGAGAACTTTTATTTCTGCACAAAAATAACACCATGGCAGTTCTGCTGAAAACAACGTCAGTCCGAGTTAGTTCCATTCAAATCATGCAAGTTAGAGTCCAAAACAAGGGAAAAAGTGTTTGGAAAAGTAGATACGACGGAGACGTATCAACTCCCCCAAGCTTAAACCTTTTCTTGTCCTCAAGCAATTCCGTTGATAGACTGAAAGTGATAAAGAAAAAAATTTACAAACTCTGTTTGCTCTTGTTTTTGTAAATATGTAAAGCCAGTATTCAAGTTTTCAGCAAAGATTATGAACTAACCATATTCACAATAACACTTAGGTTTCATGTTTACTCCTATTAATGGCATAATCAACTAGCGATCAATAATAATAAAACTCGGATGACAACACTTTCTCAAAACAATCATAATATGATATAACAAGATGGTATCTCGCTAGCCCTTTCTGAGACCGCAAAACATAAATCCAGAGCACCTTTAAAGATCACGGACTGACTCAACATTGTAATTCATGGTAAAAGAGATCCAGTCATAGTCATACTCAATATAAACTAATAGTAATGCATGCAAATGACGGCGGTGCTCTCCAATTGGTGCTTTTTAATAAGACGATGATGACTCAACATAAAAGTAAATAGATAGCCCTTCACAGAGGGAAGCAGGGATTTGTAGAGGTGCCAGAGCTTGATTTTTGAAACAGAGATAATAATATTTTGGGCGGTATACTTTCATTGTCAACGTAACAACCAAGAGATCTCGATATCTTCCATGCTACACACATTATAGGTGGTTCCCTAATAGAATGGTGAAGTTTATACTCCTCGTCCACTAACAAGCATCAATCCATGGCTTGCCTAAAACGACTGGTGCCTCCAACTAACAACAATCATGGGGGAGTTTGTTTGCAATTATTTTGATTTGATCTGAGCATGGGACTGGGCATCCCGGTGACCAGCCCTTTTCTCGTGAGTGAGGAGCGGAGTCGACTCCTCTTGAGAATAACCCGCCTAGCATGGAAGATACAGACAACCCTAGTTGATACATGAGTTGTTCGAGCATACAAAATAGAATTCAATTTGAAGGTTTGGAGTTTGGCACATACAAATTTACTTGGAACGGCAGGTAGATACCACATATAGGAAGGTATGGTGGACTCATATGGAACAACTTTGGGGTTTATGGAAGTGGATGCACAAGTAGTATTCCCGCTTAGTACAAGTGAATGCTAGAAAAAGACTAAGAAGTGACCAACTAGAGAGCGACAACAGTCATGAACATGCATTAAAATTAATAGACACTGAGTGCAAGCATGAGTAGGATATAATCCACCATGAACATAAATATCGTGGAGGCTATGTTGATTTTGTTTCAACTACATGCATGAACATGAGCCAAGTCAAATCACTCGAATCGTTCAAAGTAGGATACCACCCTATCATACCACATCACAACCATTTTAATAGCATGTTGGCACGCAAGGTAAACCATTATAAACTCCTAGCTAATTGAGCATGGCATAAGCAACTATAATCTCTAATTGTCATTGCAAACATGTTTATTCATAATAGGCTGAATCAGGAACGATGAACTAATCATATTTACAAAAACAAGATAGGTCGAGTTCATACCAGCTTCTGTCATCTCAATCAATTCATCATATATCGTCATTATTGCCTTTCACTTGCACGACCGAACGATGTGGATAATAATAATAGTGCACGTGCATTGGACTAAGCTGTAATCTGCAAGCATTCAATTCAAGGGAGAAGGCAAAGTAATATGGGCTCTTGGTTAAATCAATCAATAATGCATAAAAGAGCCACTCAACAATTTCATCATAGTCTTCTCCTCTCGACCCCCAAAGAAAAGAAAAGAAATAAAACTATTTACACGGGAAAACTCCCAACAAGCAAAAGAAGAACGAGAAATCTTTTTGGGTTTTCTTTTAATTACTACTACTACAATCATGAAAAGTAAACTAGCTAAAGGCTATTACTATTTTTTTTGTTTTTCTTAAGGTTATTCAAACACACAAGAAGAAAGCAAGAAAAGAAAATAAACTAGCATGGATAGTACAATGAAAAAGTATGAGCACCGACAACTAGAATGAGTGTGTGAACATGAATGTAATGTCAGCGAGAAATACGTACTCCCCCAAGCTTAGGCTTTTGGCCTAAGTTGGTCTATGCCCATGGATCAAAGTCGTAACTGGGGTTGTACCGAGATGCAGCTGCTATTGCCTCATGAGCTGCAGCTTGGAGGCGGGCTGCCTCCGTCCTCATCTCATATTCATTCGCCTCCTCCCTGGTTATAAAATGTCTCCCTTTTGCCTGAAAGTCAAAGAAAGTAGGAGCAAGGAGAGCTATATGGACAATACGCCGTCTGTCAAAGATTAGTCGATATTGGAGGAACTGTTCATTCCTCTCAAGAAACTGATGGCTAACCATGGCATTATAATCTAGATAAGCAAGAAGCAACTCTCTATCATTTTCATGTATGGGTACCCCTAGATAATTAGCTACACGAGTTGCATAGATCCCACCAACCAAGTCTCCACATGTACCATTAACATGCAACCTTCGCGCAACGATGGCCCCCAAGTTATATTGTCTATCTCCTAGCACAACACTCCTAAGAACACTAAGATATGGAACACACATGTGACATGCCTCGTCCTTGCCATTTATGCATCTACCTATAAAGAGAGCAAAATAATGTATAGCAGGAAAATGAATGCTCCCTATGGTAGCTTGTGTTATTTCTATGGATTCCCCCACAATGATACTAGCAAGAAAATCTTTAAATTCAGATTTCCGAGGGTCACTAGCACTACCCCATTGCATGAGTTTACAAGCAGTATTAAAATCTTCTAAGTCCATGGTATAAGATTTATTATAAAGATCAAATAGGACAGTGTGAGAATTGCGTGATGGTGTAAATTTGAACCTTCTCACAAAAGAATCAGTCAAATGGTAATACTGAGGGCACTTATCTAGCATGAAGTCCTCGAGATTAGCATTACACACATATGCATTAAATTCCTCCTTAATGCCTGATCGGACCATAAACTCCTCTGACGGCCATTCACAAGGCCGCACTTGAGCGTCCCTCGGTGGATCATCGTCCGGCTCACGTATTGGGAGCCTTGGTCCTTGCTTCCTTGAGGAACCACCTTGGTACATTTTCCTATGCATTTTTGTCTGAAAAAGTTCTGAAATTTTTAGTAACTCAAAATAAAAACGAAACAAACTTAACAAAATTGATAACAACTACTCCCACAAGTGCCTAGAGATTATATCATGCATTAGAACTACTTAGGACCAAATAAATTTGACATGCAAGCTCAAGAACGGGGTCACCTTAGCAGCAAAAACTTGCAATGAATAAAGCACTAGAACAAAAACTAATTGGACCATTGGAGGAGTCACATACCGAAGAACAATCCCCCAAAGCAGTTTTGTGAATGGAGCTTTGAGCAAGGAGATCGAAAATAACAGCTAGATGAGCTAGAACTCGTGCTTGAGCTGGTTGGTGATTTTTTTGGGAGGAAGAAGGAGTGTGTGGGTGCAGGAATAAGTGGAGGGGGGCTACCAAGGGCCCACGAGGCAGGGGGCGCACCCTGGACCCTCGTGGCCAGGTGCTTGCCCCCTCTGGTGTGTTCTCAGTGCCAGATATTCTTAAATATTATTTAAAAAATCATATTTCATTTTCAGGGCATTTGGAGAACTTTATTTTTGGGTTTTTTTGCAAGGATAATTCAGGAAACAGACAGAAAATACTATTTTTGCTTTATTAACTCTAAATAACAGAAAGTAAAATGAGGGTACAGAGAGTTGTGCTTTCTAACTTCATCCATCTCATGTTCCTCAAAAGGAATCCACTAACAAGGTTGATCAAATATTGTTAACAAACTCATTCCGAATCGCATGAAACCAGAGAATTTCTGAATAACACTAGGTTATCTCAATGGGGATATGCACATCCCCAACAATAAGAATATCATATTTCTTTTTGACAGTAGGAAGAGGAAATTCAAAACCTCCAATAGTAATAGTTGGAATCCTTCCAATAGAATTTATACCGTGAACTTGAGGTTGTTTCCTCAGAAAGTGTATCGGATGCTCATTACCATTAACATGAAAAGTGACATTGCCTTTGTTGCAATCAATAACAGCACCTGCAGTATTCAAAAAGGGTCTACTAAGGATAATCGACATACTATCATCCTCGGGAATATCAAGAATAACAAAGTCCGTTAAAATAGTAACGTTTGCAACCACAACAGGCACATCCTCACAAATACTGACATGTATAGCAGTTGATTTATCGGCCATTTGCAAAGATATTTCAGTAGGTGCCAACTTATTCAGTTCAAGTCTACGATATAAAGAGAGAGGCATAACACTAACACCGGCTCCAAGATCACATAAAGCAGTCTTAACATATTTTTTTGATGGAGCATGGTATAGTTTTTTTTCCAGGGAGCATGGTATAGTTGTTACTCCTGGATCTCCTAGTGTCTTAGGTATTCCACCCTTAAATGTATAATTAGCAAGCATGGTGGAAATTTCAGCTTCCGATATCTTTCTTTTATTTATAATTATATCTTTCATGTACTTAGCATAAGGATTCGTTTTAAGCATATCAGTCAAATGCATACGCAAAAAGATAGGTCTAATCATTTCAGAAAATCGCTCAAAATCCTCATCATCCTTTTTCTTGGATGGTTTAGGTGGAAAATGCATGGGTTTCTGAACCCATGGTTCTCTTTATTTACCGTGCTTCCTAGCAATGAAGTATCTCTTACCATAACCTTGATTCTTTGATTGTGGGTTATCAAGATCAACAGTAGGTTCAATTTCTACATTATTATTATTATTGCTAGGTTGAGCATCAACATGAACATCATCATTAACATTATCACTAGGTTCATGTTCATCACCAGATTGTGTTTCAGCATCAGAGATAGAAATATCATTAGGATTCTCAGATGTGTCTACAACAGGTTCACTAGAAGCATGCAAAGTCCTATCATTTTTCTTGTTCTTCTTTTTAGAATGACTAGGTGCATCGGCATTATTTTCTTGAGAATCTTTCTCAATTCTGTAGGGTGGCCCTCGGGATACAGAGGTTCCTGAGTCATTCTACCACCTCTAGTCATAACTCTAACAGCATTATCATTTTTCTTGTCATTTAATTCATTGAGCAAATCATTTTGAGCCTTAAGTACTTGTTCTACTTGAGTGGTAACCATAGAAGCATGTTTACTAATGATTTTAAGTTCACCCATAACTCTAGACATATAATCACTCAAGTGTCCAATCATATAAGCATTATTTTTCAATTGCCTACCTACATAAGCATTGAAGTTTTCTTGTCTAGCCATAAAGTCATCAAAATCATCCAAGCATTGGCTAGCAAACTTAGTAGACTAGATTTCAACTTTATCATATCTATAGAGAGAATTTACCTTCACTACCTGTGTTGGATTGTCAAGACCATGTGTTTCCTCAATAGGTGGTATATTAAGGCCATGTATTTCTTCAACATGAGGTAAATTCTTAACATCTTCAGCTTTAATACCTTTTTCTTTCATAGATTTCTTTGCCTCTTGCATATCTTTAGGACTGAGAAATAGAACACCTCTTTTCTTCGGAGTTGGTTTAGGAGTTGGTTTAGGAGTTGGCTCAGGAAGTGTCCAATTGTTTTCATTTGCCAACATATTATTCAATAGCAATTCAGTTTGATCAACTGTTCTTTCCCTGAAAACACAACCAACACAACTATCCAGGTGGTCCTTCGAACCGTCGGTTAGTCCATTATAAAAGATATCAAGTATTTCATTTTTCTTAAGACGATGATTAGGCAAAGCATTCAGTAATCGGAGAAGCCTCCCCCATGCTTGTGGGAGACTCTCTTCTTCAATTTGCACAAAATTATATATTTCCCTTAAAGCAGCTTGTTTCTTATGAGCGGGGAAATATTTAGCAGAGAAGTAACAAATCATATCCTGGGGACTACGCACACAACCGGGATCAAGATAATTAAACCATGTTTTAGCATCACCCTTTAATGAGAATGGAAATAATTTAAGGATATAGTAGTAACGAATTCTCTCATCATTAGTGAATAGGGTGGCTATATCATTCAATGTAGTAAGATGTGCCACAACAGTTTCAGATTCATAGCCATAAAAAGGATCAGATTCAACCAAAGTAATTATCTCAGGATCAACAGAGAAATCATAATCCTTATCAGTAACAAAGATAGGTCAAGTAGAAAAAGCAGGGTCATATTTCATCCTAGCATTCAAAGAATTTTCTTTAAGCTTAGCTAGTAATTTCTTAAGATCAGATCTATCATTGCAAGCAAGAAAGTCTCTAGCAGTTTCTTCATCCATAACATAACCCTCAAGAACAACAGGCAATTCATATTTAGGGGGAGAATCTTCATCATCACTTTCATCAATATTATCAGTTTCAATAATTTCATTCTCTTTAGCACTAGCAAGTTGTTCATCAAGAAATTCACCTAATGGCACAGTAGTATCAAGCATAGAAGTAGTTTCATCATAAGTATCACGCATAGCAGAAGTGGCATCATCAATAACATGCGACATATCAGAATTAATAGCGGAAGCAGGTTTAGGTGTCGCAAGCTTACTCAAAACAGAAGGAGAATCAAGTGCAGAGCTAGATGGCAGTTCCTTACCTCCCCTTATAGTTGAGGGAAAAATCTTATTTCTTTCTACTTTCAACTTCCTCATAGTGATCAGCAGATATAAATCCCAAGTGACTCAAAGAATAGAGCTATGCTCCCCGGTAACGGCGCCAGAAAATAGTGTTGATAACCCACAAGTATAAGGGATCGCAACAGTTTTCGAGGGTAGAGTATTCAACCCAAATTTATTGATTCGACACAAGGGGAGCCAAAGAATATTCTCAAGTATTAGCAGTTGAGTTGTCAATTGAACCACACCTGGATAACTTAATATCTGCAGCAAAGTATTTAGTACTCCCTCCATCCCAAAATTCTTGTCTTAGATTTGTCTAGATACGGATGTATCTAAACACTAAACCATGACTAGATACATCCGTATATAGAAAAACTCCAAGACAAGAATTATGGGACGGAGGGAGTAGCAAAATGGTATGGAAGTAACGGTAATAGTGGCAAAAGTAATAGTAGCAGTTTTGTAGTAATTGTAACAGTGACAATGGCAAAGTAACTAAGCAAAGATCAATATGTGAAAAGCTCGTAGGCATTGGATCAGTGATGGATAATTATGTCGGATGCGATTCCTCATGCAATAGTTATAACATAGGGTGACACAGAACTAGCTCCAATTCATCAATGTAATGTAGGCATGTATTATGAATATAGTCATACGTGCTTATGGAAAGGAACTTGCATGACATCTTTTGTCCTACCCTCCCATGGCAGCGGGGTCCTAATGGAAACAAAGGGATATTAAGGCCTCCTTTTAATAGAGAACCGGGCCAAAGCATTAACACTTAGTGAATACATGAACTCCTCAAACTATGGTCATCACCGGTAAGTATCCCAATTATTGTCACTTCGGGGTTAATGGATCATAACACATAATAGGTGACTATAGACTTGCAATATAGGATCAAGGACTCACATATATTCATGAAAACATAATAGGTTCATATCGTAAATCATGGCACTCGGGCCCTAGTGACAAGCATTAAGCATAGCAAAGTCATAGCAACATCAATCTCAGAACATAGTGGATACTAGGGATCAAACCCTAACAAAACTAACTCGATTACATGGTAAATCTCATCCAACCCATCACCGTAGAGCAAGCCTACGATGGAATTACACATGCACGGCGGTGAGCATCATGAAATTGGTGATGGAGGATGGTTGATGACGACGATGGCAACAGATTCCCCTCTCAGGAGCCCCGAACGGACTCCAGATCAGCCCTCTTGAGAGAGTTTATGGCTTGGCGGCGGCTCCGTATCGTAAAATGCGATGAATCCTTCTCTCTGATTTTTTTCTCTCCTAAAGTGAATATATGGAGTTGGAGTTGAGGTCGGTGGAGCACCAGGGGGCCCATGAGGCAGGGGGCGCGCCCCCCACCCTCGTGGACAGGGTGTGGGCCCCCTGGCCTTGATTCTTTCGCCAGTATTTTTTATTAATTCCAAAAATAACTTTCGTGGAATTTCAGGTCATTCCAAGAACTTTTATTTCTGCACAAAAATAACACCATGGCAGTTCTGCTGAAAACAACATTAGTCCGGGTTAGTTCCATTCAAATCATGCAAGTTAGAGTCCAAAACAAGGGCAAAAGTGTTTGGAAAAGTAGATACGACGGAGACATATCACATGACACTTCACCATTGTTTGGGCCTAGAGGAAGGCATCGGGAAGTAATAAGTAGATGATGGGTTGCTAGAGTGACAGAAGCTTAAACCCTAGTTTATGAGTTGCTTCGTAAGGGGCTGATTTGGATCCATATCTTTCATGCTATGGTTAGGTTTACCTTAATACTTCTTTTGTAGTTGCGGATGCATGCAATAGGGGTTAATCATAAGTGGGATGCTTGTCCAAGAAAGGGCAGTACCCAAGCACCGGTCCACCCACATACCAAATTATCAAAGTAACGAACGCGAATCATATGAGCGTAATGAAAACTAGCTTGACTATAATTCCCAGGTGTCCTGGGGAGTGCTTTTCTCCATATAAGAATTTGTCCATGCTTGTCCTTTGCTACAAAAAGGATTGGTCCACCTTGATGCACCTTATTTACTTTCATGACTTGTTACCCATTACAATTTACCTTATCACAAAACTATCTGTTACCGATAATTTCAGTGCTTGCAGAGAATACCTTACTGAAAACCGCTTGTCTTTTCCTTCTGCTCCTCGTTGGGTTCGACACTCTTACTTATCAAAAGGACTATGATAGATCCCCTACACTTGTGGGTCATCAGCGGCTCGTGAGGTAAAGTGGCGGTCGCCCGAACCGGCCTGTGAACTATCGTCAGGCGAACCTGCATGTTAGACGACATGAGATGTCGCGAACCCCTCCGGAGCGGACTGTCTGCCCTAGGGCCCCTGGAGAAAGACGAAGGTACCGAGGACCTGGTGAGGTGGCGTGCGCGAGGCGGGTCACGAGCCAGAGCTCGGTCCTTGGGTTTGTCAGCATTGCAGGGACAGACCTGAGCTCAAGCATCGTGCCGACGTGAGTAGCCATGCAGCGAGGTGAGCGAGGGACAAGCCAGCAAATGTAGGGAGACCGTAAGGTGGTTAAGGCTCAAGGCCTTGAAGTGATGATTATAGATAAGCTCATGAAAGATGGTTAGACAATTCTGGTGAATGCGAAACAATACACGCCGCGGGGACAGACCCACACGGCTTGGGGATGGTGCAGCCCGTGGGGCGCCTAAGGGAGTCCTGGATAAGGGGTTATCCGGACAGGCGGACTATGTACTTTGGTCGGAATGTTGTACTATGAAGATACAAGATTGAAGACTTCGTCCCGTGTTCGGATGGGACTCTACTTGGCGTGGAAGGCAAGCTTGGTGACTCGGATGTAGATCTCCTTCTCTGTAACCGACTCTGTGTAACCCTAGTCCCCTCCAGTGTCTATATAAACCGGAGGGTTTAGTCTGTAGGACAACAACAATCATGCCATAGGCTAGCTTCTAGGGTTTAGCCTCTCTGATCTCGTGGTAGATCAACTCTTGTAATATTCATATCATCAAGATCAATCAAGCAGGAAGTAGGGTATTACCTCCATCGAGAGGGCCCGAACCTGGGTAAACATCGTGTCCCCAGTCTCCTGTTACCATCAGTTCGGGACCCCCTACCCGAGTTCCGCTGGTTTTGACACCAACATTGGTGCTTTCATTGAGAGTTCCTCTGTGTCGTCGCTGTAAGGCTCGATGGCTTCTACAACCTTCAACAACACCGTCCAAGGTGAGACTTTTCTCCCCGGACAGATCCTTGTGTTTGGCGGCTTCGCACTGCGGGCCAACTCGCTTGGCCATCTAGAGCAGAAAGACAGCTACGCCCCTGGCCATCAGGCCAGGTTTGGGAACCTAAACTACATTGCCGACGTCTGTGGAGACTTGATCTTCGATGGATTCAAGCCCACGTCAGGGGCGCCGAACGATCGCCACCCGCATGACTTAGATCTTCCGTCGGACAACATTCGGAATATCGCCCCTACCATGGCTCTGAACTTTGATCCAGAGCAGATCGTGCCATCCAAGGATGGGTGGATGGACGCCGCCACGGAGGTCGCACACCTATCGGCGTTGGAGCCGAAAACAGACTCCACTTCTAAGGAAATCTGTGTCTTCGGACCCCCGTACTTGTTTTCGGTCGTAGGTCCCACACCGCGTGCATCCATGCCCATCGAATCTGATTGGGCTCTAGTCATGGAATTCACCGCCGCGGATATCTTCCAGTACTCCCCCTTTGGCGATGTGCTAAATTCATTAAGGTCTCTCTCTCTGTCAGGAGATTCCTGGCCGAACTATGTTCGGCTCGAGTGGGAAGTAGACAACGAAGAAATTCATCACCCACCCACCACTCACTTCATAGCCACGATCGATGATTTGACCGACGTGCTTAACTTCGACTCCGAAGACATTGACAGAATAGACGACAATGCGGGAGAAGAACAGGAACCATCGCCCACAAGGCGCTGGACCGCCACCTCTTCATATGATATA
>NC_041383.1:211330867-211349899 GCF_002162155.2 Triticum dicoccoides
AAACAGGAGATAACCCCTCATGGAAAAAATCAAAGCATGGGCGTCATCGGCGCCACTCCAAGCCCCGCCACAGCAACACCAGCACTGGAGAAAAAAATAATCCAGACGGTGCCAAAGAGGAACACAATCCTGATCAGCCTACCTTCGAGCAAGCCGAACAAGAACACGGGCAGGTCAACCCAGATGAACAGGCGACGGACGGATACTTGGAGGACAATAACTATATGTCTCCCTCCGAAGACGAGGTGAGCCTCGGTAACGATGAATTTGGCGTACCGGAGGATCCCATAGAGCAGGAGCGCTTCAAGCGCAGGCTTATAGCCGCTGCAAGAAGCCTCAAGAAGAAGCAACAACAACTACAAGCAGATCAGGATATGCTAACAGACAAACGGACTATGGCCCGGGCAGCCGAGGAATATGGACTCAACCACCGAAAATAATATTACCCAAAGCGCAGGCTACTACCTCAATTCGAGGAAAAGGCACTAAAGCCCGGACGATAGCCTAAACCCCGCCGCCAACACACTACGGCCAGGGGCTACGCGCAAGACAAAGAAAGCATACCAAACAACAAAGCAAGCACCCTAGGCACATCAGCAGCCAGGAACAACGTCCGCAAACCCTGGCACAACAAATATAAGCGTCTGAAGACAAGGGACGACACCCAGGGCACGACAGTCAATACAGGAGCCCGCAGCCCTCAGCCCGTTCAGCAAGAGAAGACATTTCAAAACATGGGCCCCTCTAGCCTGAACCGCATACTTGACCGCCCATGTCAAATTCATGGTACCCCAGGATCAGTAGCCAATCATTCCAATAGAGAATGATGGGTCTTTAAACAGGTTGGCAGGCAAACGTCGGAAATAGTAAGAAGGGGTCCCAGGGCAAGAAGCCCAGATCATCAAACAGCATAGGGCAAAAGAAATTTCTTCCGCCAATCAAAGACGTACACCAACCACATAGGAGCAGATGTACACTCTTCAGGACGTCACCTCAACGAAGCAAGTAGCCCCATCGTACAAAAATACAACTGATCATCTTCGATCGACTAGACTCTTCGGCCAATATCAACCAGAGGTATTCCCCTATTAGCGGCGACAATAGTCCAAACTTGCTGCTCAAGGACACGGTGCGTCGGATAGCGATTGATTACTCAAGGATCAGACCCACGTAATGTCATCACAATTATGGACAAGACCGAACTTCACCTCGGAGCCGAAAAGTATTCGGCCACCTTAGTAACAGAAGCAGCGAGTCGCGTCTTTTTCAATCGAACCTTGATTCGACAGCCAAACTCCCAGACACCGATAAAGGAGTCCAAACTACTTCATGATACCTCAGCCTGATCAGGGCTCAAACAGGCCCTCCGGCATAAGCTAGACGGGCGACATCCCATGGCTAAGCCGCTGTGCGGCACGCACACACATTTAGCATTTTTTGCAGGTTTGCCTTTGCGCATAACTGGACCGGCGACATGGAATCAGCTCGGACGCACAAAGGGGGTATCTTCAACCCACCCAAATACAATCCGGATACTACTTCGGATCTATGCACAGCTCCCTACCGCCCAGTCCCAACAGGTTCCGCCATCATGCCTCTCTTTTGTAACATGCACCGTACTCATACGCATAGCCATATTACTTGAATACAACATGTAGAGTCATTTGACGCTTACCTGCTATCATTTCTCGCCAACATTTTGTCATCACGGAATCCGAAACATCGTGCCATGCCTTAAAACGCCAGGGGCTTCATTGCGCCCGCACTATGGCAACAAAGTCCGACCACCTTCTCGGTTGTTCGGCACCCCGAACTTATAGCATTATATGCATCAGCTCCGAATCATGTCTTGGGTCATTAGTTGGGTTTGCCCGACTCCCATGTTTTGGTACCTTACGTTCCGCAATATCGGCTAAGGTAGCGCTCGGAGAACTGCTGCGATTGTGTCCCAGTTCTTTCGGACGAACACCGCAGAGAAAGCAGAAAACTGACTGTCATGATAAGGCAAGAGCTGGTCAGTTGTTTGAGAGGTTGTAAAATCTTTAAAGATTTATTCCGCATAATACCATAATAATTCGATCAGGCGCTATTAGAGCCCCTCATGCGGTCTTCCGAACACCAGGGGTTGCGCCTCCCATACTCGAATTCCTATGGCTAAGTGAGAGTAATAAAGCCCTATAGTCCGATTGCCTGGTTCGTTGTGCTGAACACCTCCTTCATGGACCCAGGAATGGGATAAAGAGTGTTCAGGTGTATCCCAAACACCCCCGTAGTTCCTACATGGGGGCAGAAGCCGACGACTGGCCAACTCTCAAGACTAACATATAAAACGACCGCGCAGGAATAAAATTTACACATAACAGGCACATACATAAAAGTGACTTTGTTCCGCCTTACAAAGGACATCACAACTGCCTTTAGGGAAAAATAATGTCTTTTGCACATTGCTCTTCCACAAGGCGGGCCCCTTTCAGGACACCATCATAATATAATTCGGGCTTGCGGTGCTCCTTCCCCTCCAGTGGCCCCTCGGTCATCAGCTTCTCAGCATCAAGCTTCCCCCAGTGCACTTTCGCACGGGCAAATGCCATTCGTGCACCTTCTATACAAACCGACCGCTTAATGACGTCCAGCCGAGGGTAGGCACTCACAATTCGCTTCACGAGCCCAAAGAAACTGCTCGGAATGGGCTCGGCGGGCCATAGCCGAATAACCAAATCCTTCATGGCTAGTTCGGTCGCCTGATGCAGTTCAATCAGCTGCTTCAGCTGGTCGACAAACGGGATAATTCGGCACCAAATATTGCGACCAGAAGAGCTTCTCCGCAGTTTCCTTCTCCTCAGCTCGGCAAAATTAGGCAGCATCAGATATGCTGCATCGCAGATCCACACACGCCCCTAGAAAAATGAGGATTCAGTGGGTCACCATGAATCTTTCCTGCGATGGCATAAAACGCTTTGAATAAGAAAAACCCTTATCAGCCGCAATAATCCGCGCCTCCTGAATATCCTTCAGAGCAGCCTGGGCTTCCTCCCGAGCATCATTTGCGGTCTGGAGAGCTTGGGCGAGTTCGGATTCTTTCAGTAATAGACTCTGCTCCAAAGTCTCGCTTTTCTTCACGGCCTCCTGAAGCTCTCGTTCAGCTTCCACGACCCTGGCCTCGTGCTTCTCACGGAGGGCTAGCTCCGTGGCTGCCTTCTTTTTAGCCAAGGCAACAGCCTTCTTGAGCGCCTCAAGTTCGGCATTTGCTCCTGGAGTGCACGATATATATGCTTTAAGTTAGACACAACTCCTTACTTGTGCTAAAAGCTTACTAAATTTTCAAACATACCTTGTTTATCCTCCAGCTGCTTCTTCACTCGGCCGAGTTTCTCTTCGGCCAGCTCCAGACTCTGCTTGAGTCCGGACACCTCCGCAGTATGAGAGGAGGCAGTCGCTGCATTCGCCTGGTTCATAAAGCAATAGATATATGTCATTAGTTGAGTCTCCTGCGGACAGAACTTTGATCCCCTATCCGGTTCCTGTCCTCTCCGAACAGTGTATCAGGGGCTACTATCTATACTATGATGATCTTCTAACAACTCCTAAAACATACATCCAAGCCTTTTATAAGACTGATGCAGGATTCATTCAGTCTGCTCTCAGCGGCCTGAATCTTTTCTATCACCGCGCCCATAAGGGCGCGATGTTCATCAATGATGGAAGCACTCTCCAGCGCTGTCGATTGGCCGCCTGGCACCTTTGGTTGGACAGAGGTCGCAGGTGGAGGAGGATCGCCCCCTCTAGTCAAGATGGGCTGCCTGCCTGACCCCGGAGCCTCAAGGGTCTCCGGGACTATGTCCGGCTGTGGGCCGAATCCAACATCGCCCTTGCCGTCCACGTTCATGGGAACCGTCGCTCTCGCGTGTCTGGCCCCCGAGGCATGCCCCCATGGCTCAGGTCCCTTTGGGACGACACCTCGGTGTCACAACCAAGCTTTGGGGAAGGGGCCTTTGGAGGTGTCTCGCTCTCCAAGGCATCAGAACTCAACGAATCCTCCGGTGAGGACTGTTTGGCAGGAGACCTCCCCGGACTGTAAAAAGTACGGTGCAAATTGAAATATTACACTCTAGTAATTCCGGATGCATGGACATGTTTGGATTTCATGCACTTACGAGTTTACTAGGGGCTGGGCCCTGGGATCCCACTCCGGGCTGCTGTCGGTAACCGTGGTGGACGCCTCGGGGATGAGTGTTCTCCCCCTCTTAGGCGGATCTGCCTCTAAGGATGAGGAGGCTGTCCTTTTGTTCCTCCCCCTCGTAGCGGACTCGTACTCTTCTTCCTCCCTGTCCTCTTCCTCCTCCTCGTCCTCTTCGGAGGAGAGATGGTCACTGGAGTCTTCGGACTTCGCGTCCGAGGCACCGTGATGATGGAGGCCGCTCCTGGTCTCCTTGGCCTTTTGATTGGCCTCTTTCTTCGGCGCATCGTAAGGCGCTGGGACCAGCATCTTCATTAGAAGTGGTCCGGCCGGTTCTTCCGGCAACGGGGACGGACAATGAATCTGCCTCGCCTTCTTCGTCCATCCCTGAGGTGAACGTGGAATAGCACATTTAAAAACATCTCCCTCGGGACATACCAATAAGACATGCGAATGGACGAGGCATAATGATGACTTACCGGACTTGCGGGATGGGACAGTTGGTACCCGCGGTCCGCGGTGGAGTCCGGCCACGGTTTTCCGGACTTAAAAAGCACTTTCCAGATATCCTTGTGCGAGGAGCCGAAAAGCTCCCGCAGGATCTGGTGCTCGGCCGGGTCATACTCCCACAAATTGCAGCTTTTGTGCTGACAAGGAAGTGTCAGGCGGACTAGCATCACCTGGACTATGTCAACAAGCCTGATGGCCCCGTCTTCCATACCTTTGACACGCACCTGGATTACTGACAGTTCGTTGGACAACGACCAGTTCACGCCCTTCTTGGGCCAGGACGTAAGCCGCAAAGGGCCTCTAGATCGAAACTCAGGAGCAACGGCCCATTTTTTGCCACGCGGCTCAGTGATGTAGAACCACTGCTGCTGCACTCCTTGACGGAATAGTTGAAAGTACCCGTCGGGCATGTGACCTTGGGCATCCTGCTCACCATGGCGCCTCCGCACTCGGCGTGTTCGCCATTCACCACCTTGGGGTTCACATTGAAGATCTTCAGCCATAGTCCAAAGTGCGGCGAGAAGAGGAGAAAGGCCTCGCACACGACGATAAACATCGAGATGTTGAGGAAGGAATTTGGGGATAGATCGTGAAAATCAATCCCGTAGTAATACATGATGCCGCGAACAAAAGGGTGAAAGGGAAACCCAAGCCCGCGGACTAAATGGGGGAGGAAAACGACCCTCTCATGGGGCTCCGGAGTAGAGACAATTTGTCCCGCCGTCGGAAGCGGTGGCCGATTTTCTTGGCCAAATACCCGGCCGCCTGTAGTTTTTTAACATCCTTCTCCTGGACGGAGGAGGCCATCCACTTGCCTCCTGCTCCGGATCTGGACATTTTCGGAGAACCTTTGTTGGTGGGAAGATGAATGCTTGGGCACTAGGGCTCGGACGAAAAGAAAGGAACGAGCAGAAGGAGAAGAAGGCATGGGTAGAAAGGGAGAGGCCTTTCCCCTTTATATAGGCAATGAAAACTTTGTGCCTTCCCGCTTGCCTAATGGAACCTGCTCATTCCCTACTCACCGCGATCGGTGGTACGGTTGGGTTACCCACGCCCATATTGAAGAGAACCCCGCGAAAAGGGGGCACGATCTCTGCTTTGATAAGACGTACCAAGGAAACCGCCTCGCAATATGTGCGGAAGCAGGTTGTAGAAAACGGTTCAAATAATGACCGGGTCGTGGCGTGATGTCACGCTATGAAGAATTGTCAGCAGATTAGATTCGTGGTTTATTATTCTCTCTACGGCGGTATATGAAATTTGTCTTGCAGAGCCGGACACGGTCCTTGTGTTTGGAATTTATCTTGGAGTATTCGGAGATGGAACCCGCCTCGCAATGCCGAAGAAAATCTACGCACCGGACTCGTCGTCATTGAAGCCAGGTTCAAGGGCTACTAAGGGAGTCCTGGATAAGGGGGTATCAGGACAACCGGACTATGTACTTTGGCTGGACTGTTGGACTATGAAGATACAAGATTGAAGACTTCGTCCCGTGTCCGGATGGGACTTTCCTTGGCGTGGAAGGCAAGCTTGGCGATTCGGATGTAGATCCGCTTCTCTGTAACCGACTCTGTGTAACCCTAGTCCCCTTTGGTGTCTATATAAACCGGAGGGTTTAGTCCGTAGGGCAACAACAATCATGCCATAGGCTAGCTTCTAGGATTTAGCCTCTCTGATCTCGTGGTAGATCAACTCTTGTAATATTCATATCGTCAAGATCAATCAAGCAGGAAGTAGGGTATTACCTCCATCGAGAGGGCCCGAACCTGGGTAAACATCGTGTCCCCTGTCTCCTATTACCATTAGCCTTAGCCGCACAGTTCGGGACGCCCTACTCGAGATCTGCCGGTTTTGACACCGTCAGTGCCCCCAACTGAACGAACTAGAGAGATGTCACCTGGTACTCGCTGAAGATATGTCGGGGCAGTAGAAGATGCGCACTGCTGGAGCCGTTCCTCATGAGCCGCCTTGGCCCCAAGCCTCGGGAGGCCCAGGGCGCCCAGGAGGCTCCAGAAGATGCGGCTCCATCTCCGCCAGTGTCGCCTGGTGCCTGTCCTCGCGAGCCGCCAGGGCGTCCCGCATGCAGGACTAGAACGCTGCAGCCGTGCTCGGCAGGCCGAAGGGCATGCGAACGTAGCTGTGAGGCGGACCCTCGCATCGGCTGACATGAGATGACCAGAAGAGCTGCCAAGATGCGGCCCTGTTGAGCCCTAGGATGTTGATGCAGACGCAGAACTCCTTACCCTCACCAGGGCAGTGAGTCGCGCCTCGCGGTAGGCGGCGATCGCCCTGCAGAACCCTTGCCTCTTGAATCTCCTTGATTGCCTTGTTGATGAACTCTTGAATGCCTGGCACCTTCCGCCCGACGCCTTCTCTTGATAAACATGCGCTGAATCACGCCTCCGCATGGTTCCCGAGCGCCTCTCTCGTGATGCTGGCTAGGTCCGAGGCCCTCCCGAGGAGAGCCCCCGAACCCAACCTGAGAGGGGCGCTGGGCGTGCCTTCCTATGAAATAGGTGAAGGCGCCCCATCCAGGGACGCGAGGCTCAGTGTAGCACTGTTGAATGATGCTTCCTCGCGAGATCCCTGACTCAGCTGCAACTTCTTCATCTTGGGGGCGACCTTAGGAGGGAGGACACCACCCTCATCTTAGGGGTTCTCGATTGCTACAGCCTGGTAGGCGCGCTCGAGGGAGCACACTATGCCCTTTTCCTAACAAGCGACCATGATGATGCCGCTGCTTCTCGACATCTTGAGGACATTGTATCCATGGTGTGTTGCTGCCATGAACTTGAAGTCGATGAGTTGGGTGTGGTAGTTGTTGCGTTCGCCGAAGGTGACAGGGAGGCGGACCTGCCCTATCGGGTGTGTGGAACCATCGGTCACTCCCAAGAATGGCTTGGTAGGCTGAAGCTGGCAGTATGGCACTTGGAGCCTGACGAACATTTGAACAAAGAGAACGTTGAGCCATGCTCTACCATTGATGAGAGTCTTGGTGACGACACCGTTGCTGATGAAAGGCAAGCAGAGCATAGGGAGCGCGCCGGCACTGGCCACACACTTGAGCTGATCTGAGGAGCTGAAGGTGATGGCTCATTTGGACCACATAAGCGGGCGAGTTGCTTTGGGCTTGGGGAGCATCGCGTTCACCTCGCGCACGAACTGCTTGAAGATGCGGTGAGGAGCTAGGGCCCGCGAACCGCCCAGGATGCAGGTGATGGCTCGAGGCTCCTGGAAGCCCCCAGCCCCCTCGTCCTGATGATGATCTTCGTTCCTTATTGGTGGTGGAGGAAGTGGAGGAAGACCGGCATTACCCTGAGGCTGATCCTCACGAGGTTGCTCCCTCTAGGCACCCTCACGAGGTTGGACCTGCCAACGGTCCTCCCGAGGAGGTTCGCGCCACTCCTGGTAGTGGTCGCGTCCGTCCTAGCATCCTCCACCTCGTCCACCTCCGTGGCCGTAGCCTCGATCATTGCACTCGGGGCATCAACCGAGGCGCCCGTCACGGAGGGCCCTGAGCTCCTGGTAGTCATTGGTGTTGTGGTTGCGGATGTTGTGGAAGACGCAGAATGGTCGGTTGCTTTTGGATGACTCGGGGTGGTCGCAGCCGCACTTCATCTCTGGCTCGGCCGCGAGCACGACCGTCCCCTTGCGCTTCACGTCCTTGGCCTTGGCCTTCTTATTTTCTAGGTCAGCATCGGGGAGCTCGAGGAGGGAGAGGCGCCCCTCCTCAGCCCTTGCACACTTGTTTGCCATGTTGAACATCTCCAGGGCTGTGAAGAGGTCATCATGGATGGCGAGCTCCTCCTTCATCTTGACGTCGTGGATGCCATCAATGAATGCTGAAATGATGGCCTCGTCCGACACCTTGGGGATCTTCAGGCGAACATTGCTGAAGCGCTGGATGTACTTCTGCAGGGTCTGTCTTGGCTGCTGATTGATGTGCCGCAGGTCACCCGCGGCCGGTGGGCGATCGTGAGTGCCCTGGAAGTTGGCGATGAAGCGGCCTCGGATCTCCTCCTAGGAAGATACCAACCCTACGGGGAGATTCGGGAGCCAGGAGTGTGTGCCAACCTTGAGGGCCATGGGGAGCCAGTTCGCCATGATCTTCTCGTCGCTGTTGGCCACCTCGATGCTCAACTCGTAGAGCTGTAGGAACTCGGCAGGGTCGGCGGTGCCATCATAACATGGAGGCAGGTCAGGTTTGAACTTGCTTGGCCAGATGACAATGTGAAGCTCCAAGGTGAACGCGCGACATCCTGTTGTGTCCATGGGGGCCCGTTGAGGAGGTGGAGCCTGGTCCTGGTGTTCGCGCGCCACCACCTCCTGTGGTGGCACGCGGGCTTGTCATGGGGGTGCCGGAAGCACGCGTGCTTCTCCATGAGGCCGTTGCACCGCCCGATGATGACGCGGCGGGTCGCGCTGTGGTGCCACACGCCTTGGCTCGATGATGACGCCCTAGGCTGGAGGTGGTGGAGGTGCCCTGTGAGCCACGTTGCCCGCGGCAGGCGGCTGCTGAGGCAGTGAGCGGGCTGGTGCAGCGGAGCCCCCAGTCACACTGACGAGCTCAGCGATCCGCTCGAGCCACTCCTCATAGAAGTCGTCAAACGGGCGGTAGCGAAGGAGCTCTGGCACCATGGGCAGAGCAGCCTGCGCGTTTGCCGAGCGTGACGCGCGTGGGAGGATGAAGCTACCAAGGTCAGTGACAGAGTGGCGGTGCACCCGTCGCGGTGCACTGAAGGGTGCAACAAAGAAGCTTGCTACTCGTGGCCAGCAGGGCCCATGGCGGAGTTGGCCACCGGAGATGGAGCACGATGAGCACAACCATCGCCCGCTAGAGCCGTTTGAGAAACGCGAGCGGCAACCGTGGCCCGGCGCTCAGCGCGAGCCCGGTGTGCATCAGCCATGGAGGTGTCAGAGTGACGGCATTTGAGCGACAAAAGAGAGGATTCGACGCACCCCTACCTGGCGCACCAAATGTCGGATTACAGGTTCCGCAAAACCATGAAAGGTTCGAACTCTGGGGTGCATGCGGAGATCTCAACCTACCCAGCCTGCCTACTCGCAATCCTCCTAAGCCTAGTGCGTCGGGCTCAAAGAGACAAAGAGACACAACAGTTTATCCTGGTTCGGGCCACCTTGCGGTGTAGTACCCTACTCCAGCGTTTTTGGTGGATTGCCTCAAAGGGTTGAGGATGAACTAGTACAGTGGATGAACTGGCCTCAGGAGGTGAGGTGTTCTAGAGCTCAAGAGAGCTGGTGAGGTGGTAGGGTGAGAATCGACCCCCCTATCATGGTGGCTAAGTCCTATTTATAGTGGCCTTAGTCCTCTTCCCAAATGTTGGCGGGAAGGGATCCCACAATGGCCAGATTTGAAAGGGGACAAGTAGTACATCCTATCCTGACTAAAGTGGTCTTCACCTGCGAAAAGCCTTTGGTCGTGACGCTGCGGTGGGCTCGGTGCTGACCTCCGTCCTGTCGTCCTGGCGGTCTTGGTCTTGTTGCACTAGAATGGAAACCTTTGGTTGGTTACTCGGGACTCCGTGCCTGTGGCTTGCCTCCCTTTCACCAAAGAGGAAACTGGCGCCCGCCTAGCCTTGGTCATCATGGCTCACGTCAGCTGAGCCTTGTGAGGTGCACCTTGCATAGAACTCTCCGCCCCTCGGGAGCCAGCATGAGGAGGCCGATCCCCTCGGGGGTCTTGGTGTCGTCTGCCTCACGAGTCTTGGCCCCTCGCGAGGGTCCTGAGTCGTTGATGCTGAAGCTGGGCCGTACCAGGCCGTCGATGGGGCCACTCGGTGGGCCGCAGGCAGTCAAGTCTGGATACCCCCATATCCAGAACGCCGACATAACCATCTTTGATCAACGAGCTAGTCTAGTAGAGGCATAATAGGGACACGGTATTTGTTTATGCATTCATACATGTATTTAAGTTTCCGATCAATACAATTCTAGCATGAATAATAGACCTTTATCATGTATAAGTAAATATAAAATAACAACTTTATTATTGCCTCTAGGGCATATTTCCTTCAACTTAATCTACTAATATTGTATTTTTTAGAACAGGAGTAACTCCCTCTATCATGTGATGCAACTAATACAATATTTTTTAGAATTACTTCCTATTCACCTCTCTTCGCCCGTTCCGGTTGCCTTCCTTCTTCATCTTCATCAATCCATCAAAAAAAGTCTGAAAAAACCACATGTACCTCCTGTTGATCCACCATTTTTCCCTGTGAAGCATCAGGTTGAGCGGCCCTTTTGCTTGTAACCCAATATAAAAAACACAAAAATGCAAAACTGTTCTAGAAAAAAAACAAGCAACTTCCCTAGAAAAACCAAGCAATTGTTCTAGCAAAACCAAGCAACTCCCCTAGCATCTACTTTAGGCAGAGGAAAAAATGTATGACCAACTTGAATAGCCTTTATGGACAAATATTCGATCTACCCCCCCCCTCCCATCCACCTTCTCGTATGTTGTAGCAGAAGATCAAAGCAACTCAATTACAAAGAAACGCAAAAAAGTGGGAAACTGTTATAGCAGAAACAAGAAGATGTCCCTGGCACTTCATAGTTTTCCTTGGGTAACTAGGCGGTTGCAGAGGAGAAAACACACACAAACACACACACGCGCGTGCGGTGCACACACACATAGTCGCCTCATATCTCCAGCTAGAAAACTTGACTAGTTCCATCCACTCCCATCCACGGTCGCAGCAAGGGATCCCACCCAAGAAGAAGAAAATCTTGACTCCACCTCTATGACAACTTAATTACAGGTATCTAAAACCTTTAGATATTTACCAAGCAATGGTCTTGGTAAATGTTTCTCTTCATTAGCATTAGGCAACTAGATACATGGTTTTAGGCAAACTATTTGCTGACTGTGGGCAACTGGATACTTGGTTTTAGGCAATTGGATGATTAATTGTTGGCAACTATAACACCTAAAAAAGGGATAAAGATTTTAGAGTGAAGTTTCCTACCTTATTTGTTTTTCTAAATTTAATCCTAATTTGGTCCATATATGGCTCGCAATCAAAATCGTGGTAGACAACTTTTGAGAAAATATGCGGCAACCCAACGCAGCCCCCTCCCCATGTTTTGCGGGTGCTTGTGATCCTGATGAGATGTGATTAGCGGGCAACTCTTTGCATTTTTCTGAACAACTCCACTATTTTCCTTGGGCAACTAGGCAGTAGCAGAGGAGGAAGCGCGCGCGCTCACAAAGACACACAGTCATGTGCCCCATATCTCCGCTAGGAAACCTGACCAGTTCCACCCCGCTCCCCTCTACGGTTGCACCAAGGTATCCCACCCGAGGAGAGGAAAATCTTGATTCCAACTCTATGACACAAGCTTAATTGCAGGTATCTAAAAACTTTAGATATTTACCAAATGATGGTCTTGGTAATGTTTCTTTTTATGAGGATTGGGCAACTAGATACATGGTTTTAGGCAAATTGTACGGTTGATTGTGGGCAACTGGATTCTTGATTTTAGGCAACTGTATAGTTGATTGTGGGCAACTATGAAGCCTAAAAAGGGATAAAGAATATACACACGTTCATTTTTGGAGGGTTCATGGATAAATTTAATCTTATAAAAACACTTCGTGGTTTTAGTTATGTCCCCATGACCAACTCCACCATCCTTCCCCTCTATAATTATTCGCCAAGTATTTACGATCATACCAAGGGATCCCATCCCGAGGAGATAAATCTTGACGCATCTGTATGACACAAACCTAAAAGGTCTCTAAAACCTTTACATATAAGCCAAATTATGGTCTTGGTAATGTTTCTGTTCATGAGGATTGGGCAACTGAATACATGCTTTTAGACAACTGTATGGTTGATTGTGGGCAACTGGATACATGGTTTTAGGCAATAGTATGGTTGATTGTGGGCAATTGGATACATAGTTTTAGGAAACAGGATGGCTGATTGTAGGCAACTATGACACCTAAAAAATGGATAAAGAACATACACATATTTATTTTTGGAGGGGGCTCATAAATAAACTTAATTCCCTAAAAATTCTTTGTGGTTTTAGTTATGTCCCCATGACTAGCTCCACACCGCTCCCCCTATATGATTATTCGTCAAGTATTTACGATCATACCAAGGGATCCCATCCCGAGGAGATGAAATTTTTGATGCATATCTATGATACAATCTTAATTGAAAGGTATTTAAAACCTTTAAATATTAGCCAAATTATAGTATTGGTAATATTTCTGTTCATGAGGATCGGGCAACTGGATACATGGTTCTAGGCAACTGTATGGGCGATTGTGGGCAACTATAACATCTGAAGAAGGGATACAGAACATGCACATGTTCATCAATTTTAGGAGTTCACTGATGAACTTAATCCCATAAAAACACATGTGTTGTCTAAGCTAATCACCTCACACATGTGTTGCATCTATGCACACAAAAGCAGAAGCAGCTCAAACACCAGCGGCAGCGGTAGCAGGCTAGGCGCACACACAACTATAACAGTAGCATGCTAGATGTGTAGGTCTTTGCTCTGACGAGGAAGTTGAAGATCAATCTGGTCTGTGCTCTGCTTGACGGATCAAACCGCCGCGATGGCGAGGGCAAGAAAAATTGAACTGGACGCGACCCCAAGCGGGTGATGGCGAGGATGAGCAAGACAGAACCGGACGCGACCCCAAACGGGCGACGACGAGAACGAGCAAAATCAAACCAGGCGCGACCTCTGAACCGATGAACCGAGCATGAGCGAAATCAAATCCAGTGCTATGTCTAAGCCTAAACGGATGATGAACCAAGGACGAGCAAATCCAAACTACCGGGATTCATTGCGGCAGTCAAAGACCATTGGATTGCGGCCCGACTTGAGCCTCACCGAACCATGTCAACAATGGACACTTGCGGGTCCATAAGTAGGCTCTGCTCCTGGAGATTCGGGCACTTGACATTCGCGCTGATGGCCCGGGTCTCTCTACCGAGGAGTGGGCACTTCGTTACCGCCTGGAAGATTCCCTGACTGACATCTATGCCAAAGAGGAAGAATATTGGCACCAGCACGGATCTTTCAATTGGATCCTCTTTGGTGATGCCAACACGACGTAATTTCAAGCCATTGCCAATGGTCGTAGGCGGCGCTGCACCATCCCCATCCTTTGGGACAGGGATAGGTTCTTACAGGACATGGACGAGATTCGGGCGCATGTGGGTGAGTTCTATACATCCCTATTCTCTTCTCGAGCCCAAGGGGGCATAGGTCTAGCGGAAAACTTTTGGGAGGAACAGCTACATGTCTCCCCCGAGGACAACCGGTCTCTTCTTACCCCCTTTGATGAAGCCGAGGTGCAGGCCATAATCAATTCCATGAACCCGGCCTCTGCCCCGGGTCCGTACAGTCTTCCTGTCCGTTTCTTTCAGATATTCTAGCCCACCATCAAGGGCGAGATTCTGGCTTTATTCCTTGAGTTCTCGAAGGGGGCTCTCGACGCGTCCCGCCTTAACTATGGGATCATCTCTCTAATCCCTAAGGTTCAGGGGGCATCGAATATCCGTCAGTTCTGCCCCATCACGGTCATTAACGTGATCTTCCAGATTCTGGCCAAGGGGTACACCACTAGGGCGGCTCTGTTGGCTCCAAGAATCCATCACCCGAACCAATCGACGTTCACGAAGGGATGATTTATTCTTGACGGGGTCCTAGTACTTCACGATATCCTCCATGAAGTCAAAATAAAACATCTCGGTGCGGTTTCCTTCAAGGTTGACTTTCATAAGGCCTATGATACGGTTCATTGGTCTTTTCTCCGAGAGGTCATGGAGAAGCGTGGGTTTGACCCACATTGGATAGCTAGGGTGATGCAACTGGTTATGTCGGGCCGCACGGTAGTAAACATCAATGGCAAAGTAGGTTCCTACTTCCGCACGGCCCAGGGGGTACGCCAAGGCGACCCCCTGTCCCCTTTCCCGTTTAACTTGATTGTCGATGCTCTAGTGATGATCTTGGACAAAGCATAGAGGACTGGCCATATCACGAGGATCTTCTCGTACCTAGTTGGTGACGGGGGAATTACTCATCTCTAGTATGGGGATAACACCATGCTCATGATCGAAGGCTCGTACACAAACATTCAAAATCTGAAGTTCTTACTCTTGTGTTTTCAAGAGATGTCGGGTCTGACAATAAACTTTGCCAAGAGCGAAGTAATGGTGCTTGCTACTCTAGGGAGGAATCCCGGCGCATAGCCAATATGCTTAACTGCCGATTAGGATCATTCCCGACCTCCTACCTTGGCATATCGATTAGTGATTCCCGCCTCCAGGTGAAGGATCTTCGCCCCGCGGTGACCAAACTTCAGCACATGGTCAAACCATGGAAAGGGCGGTGGTTATCCAAGGAGGCCCAGGTCGTGCTGATGAACTCCTCCCTGATTAACCTGCTTATGTACTTGATGGGATTCTATAGTCTGCATGAATCCCTTCACGAGAGGAAGTCGCCAAATACTTGTCTAGGTTCTTCTAGGCAGGACCGGACAATAGACAAAAATATCACATGGTGAAATGGTCCGAGATTTGCAAGCCTAAGGACCAAGGCGGCCTGGGAGTCATCTCATCCCAGCGGATGAACATAGCCTTACTCTCCAAATGGTTATGGCGCATTGAGGCAGATGATGGGGGCCTATGGCTCCAGATCATTCACGCAAAGTACTTGCATGGACAACCACTTGCCTTCGCCCCCAGGATGGGTGGTTCCCAGTTTTGGCAATCGATCATCCAGCTAATGCCGGTCCTTCGGATTGGATCACCCATCTCTGTAGGAACATGCACCAATACCATGTTTTGGCTTGACCGTTGGTCGGGTGATAGGTCGTTCGCCGAACGATTCTGCGCGCTGTTTAGCATTTGTGTCCAGCCGCACCTCTCTGTGCATGCGGCCCTCACTGACTTGGGGGTCGTGGCTTTTCACCATACTTTTGGCCCGTTAGAACGGGACCAATGGGAGGAGATGCTTCAGTGTGTTGCTCTTCACTCCCCTTGCATGGAGGAATATTCGATCTCTTGGTCCCTCGAACCAAGTGAGGTTTTTCTACCAAATCCCTTTATCACGCATTAGTGCCTACTGATGAGGACATGTATTAGGGGTAGGGTAACAGGCCTGACCTAAAGACCCTACCCATGGACACCGTACACTTTGTATTGGGCCCCTGGGCCAGATCGCCGTTCAGATTGTAACACCCCGGATGTAACTTTCCATCTTTGTAACTCCAACTCTTGCCATTATCGGCCATGTGTTATGATATTCCCTCTGTTGTTGGGTTTTGTCTTTTGTTTTGCATTTTATTCATGTCATGCATCTCATATAATGTCATCATGTGCATCTCATTTCCATACGTGTTCGTCTCATGCACCCGAGCATTTTCTCCGTTGTCCGTTTCGCAATCCGACACTCCCACATGCACCGGCGCACTCCTCTTGTCTCTTTTCATGTGCGGGTGTTAAACGTTCTTGGAATGGACCGAGCCTTGCCAAGTGGCCCTGGTATAGCACCGGTAGACCGCCTGTCAAGTTTCGGGTCATTTGGAGCTTGTTTGATACTCCAACGGTTAACCGCATAACCGCAAAGGCCTCTTTTGAGTTGCAGCCCAACACCCCTCCAAAACAGCCCAATAACTCATCTAAGTCACTTCCATGCTCTCCATCGTCGGATCACGATCGTGTGGGCGAAAACAACACCTCATTTGGACACTCCTAGCTCCTTCTACCTATAAAAACACCTCCCCCTCCGAAATTCCGGATCAAATCCACCCTAACCCTAGCCCCGCTCCTCTCCCCACCGCCGGACACGTCCGGACGGAGCCGGACGCGTCCACCGCCGCGCCCCGGACGAATCAGCTGCTGCCATGTGGCATGCGCCGCCGGCCTGGTCGGCCCGCTCCAGGCCCTCGCGGGCCCAGCCGCCATCGCCTCCCCGCGCCCGGCGTCCCGCGCCTCCGCCGCCGTCCCGCGACCGCCTCGCCGCCGCCGCGCGCCCAGGCCACCGCCGTCCTCCGCCTCCGGCCGAAGCCCGCCTCCGCCCGCCGCCGTCCTCCGCCTCCGGCCGAAGATCGCCGCGCCCGGCTGCGCCGCCCGCGCCCCGGCCACCTCCACCCGAGCTCGACGCCGCCGGCCCCGCCCTCCGCCGGATCCGGCCACCTCGCCACTCGCCGGAGCCGCCCCGTCCTCGTCCTCTTCTCCGGCCAACTCCGACGCCTCGATCCGCGAGCCAGATCCGATCTGACCTCTGGTTGACTTTCTTCTCCCCCGAAAATCCCCTAAGTTTTTATCTGTCAGTAATTTTGTTGCATGTTCATCGCACCACAACTTTGCACCCGTGGCTCCGTTTTGGGCGTGTAGCACACCGAATTGTTCGTCTCTAAGAATGCATCATTTCATCTTATTGCATCATTTTCATTTTAGCTCATCTTGATGCACGAAATGCTGTTGGAAGAGTGCTTCATAATGTTAGTTTCAGATTCTTATCAGAACATGCACTTTTGTCATTTTTGCCATGATTGATGTGTGCATCCTATGTACTTGATCCCTACATGTGTTCTGAACTATGCCATGCCATATTTACAGAGGTGCTTATCATGTATTTTTGTGATCAATGTGGTGACTAGCACAAGCATGCAAACTAGGCTTCGTGATATTGCTGATTTTAGTCCCTGTTCTGTTGATATTTTGATGCCATGTAAACATGTTGCTACAGAGAGATCCATGCATAATTTGAGATACTTCAGTAAGGGTGTTTTGTACATATGGTTATGCTATATCCATCCATGCCCCTGGTTGCAATTATGGAGTAGTCTATCATGTCATTTTCGTGCTCTACTTTTGCTTCAAAATTTTCCTGGCAGATTGTTTACATATTATTCAATTTTGCCAAGGTTTTTGTAGTTGACCCGTGTATACTATGATGTTGTTCTTGCCATGTATAGCTTCTATGTCATGTCTTCTTGATGGATGTATGCTTAGTTTATCATGAAATGCTCTGTAGTGAGTGCATCGAGCTCGCGAAGGTGCCTTCGTAATTCTGTCAATGCCATGCTTTGTTTGCTGAATCTGTTAACGAAACTTGTTATGTTTACATGAGTGCCATCATATTTCCTGATCCTTTTTGGCTTATGGTCAGTAAGGGACTTTTGATATATGCTTTGATCAGAATCATGCCATGTCTTGTTTTGCTATTATAAGTTCCTGTAGCATGTTGATAACTTGCTCTGAACATTGCTTCGTGATGCTGTTTATGCCATGTCCAACCTGATATTTTTTTGCACTTTCACCATGCTTGTTTGAACCTGTTATGATGTGATTTAGCCGTAGCTCAGTGTTCCTCTTTTGTTAAGCATCCCCTGTAGATAACTGCCATATGCTTTGTTTTTATGTTGGGGTGTTGTAGCATAGTTACTTGTTGCATGCTAAGTAGCATCATGCTGTTAATCGCAGCTTTGTGCCATTCTTGTCTTGCTTGCCATTTGCAAACCGTGCATCCGTTCCCGGTGATCCTTATATCGATTTCAACCGAAATCATCTCATCTTTCCAGCGGCATACTTGGTTTGCCAAGTTGATGCCTTGTTCATCCTTTTTTCCTCCCGAAGCACGCATATGCATTGCATATCACATCTCGCATATCATGACATGTATTGCATCATGTTGCTTGTGCATTGTACCGTGATTTATTGTGGTTCCTTTGCGTGTGTTCTTGATTTGGGTAGAGCCGGGAGATGAGTACATGCACGAGGAACCTGTTGAGTACGCTAACGAGGATCAAGCCTTCGACAACTCTGAGAACCTTGCAGGCGAGATGACCATACCTTCGATATCACTTCTATCTTTGCTTGCTAGTACTCGCTCTATCGCTATGTTAGCTCTACCTGCCACTGTTTATCATGCCTCCCTATTGCCATGTCAAACCTCTAACCATCCTGTCCTAGCAAACCGTTGTTTGGCTATGTCACCGCTTTTGCTCAGCCCCTCTTATAGCGTTGCTAGTTGCAGGTGAAGATGAAGTTTGTTCCTGGTCGGAACATGGATTTTTTGGGATATCACATTATCTCCTGTTTAAATTAATGCACCTTATATACTTGGTAAAGGGTGGAAGGCTCAGCCTTATGCCTGGTGACTTGTTCCACTCTTGCCGCCCTAGTTTCCGTCATACCGGTGTTATGTTCCTTGATTTTGCGTTCCTTACACGGTTGGGTGATTTATGGGACCCCTTTGACAGTTTGCTTTGAATAAAACTCCTCCAGCAAGGCCCAACCTTGGTTTTACCATTTGCCACCTAAGCCTTTTTCCCTTGGGTTTTC
>NC_041383.1:211350197-211357440 GCF_002162155.2 Triticum dicoccoides
GGGCCAGTGCTCCTTCGAGTGTTGGTCCGAACTGAGTAGACTGTGGGGCCACCTCGGGGAAACTTGAGGGTTGGTTTTACTCGTAGGATGTCTCATCCGGTGTGCCCTGAGAACGAGATATGTGCAGCTCCTATCGGTATTTGTCGGCGCATCGGGCGGCTTTGCTGGTCTTGTTTTACCATTATCAAAATGTCTTGCGAACCGGGATTCCGAGGCTGATCGGGTCTTCCCGGGAGAAGGTATATCCTTCATTGACCGTGAGAGCTTGTGATGGGCTAAGTTGGGACACCCCAGCAGGGTATATTATCTTTCGAAAGCCGTGCCCGCGGTTATGAGGCAGATGGGAATTTGTTAATGTCCGATTGTAGATAACTTGACACTTGACTTCATTAAAATGCATCAACCGTGTGTGTAGCCGTGATGGTCTCTTCTCGCTGGAGTCCGGGAAGTGAACACGGTTTGAGTTATGCTTGACGTAAGTAGTTTCAGGATCACTTCTTGATCGCTTCTAGCTTCTCGACCGTTGCGTGGCTTCTCTTCTCGCTCTCACTTGCGTATGTTAGCCACCATATATGCTTAGTGCTTGCTGCAGTTCCACCATAGTACCCCTTTACCTACCTATGAGCTTAAATAGTCTTGATCTCGCGGGTGTGAGATTGCTGAGTCCCCGTGGCTCACAGATTCTACCAAAACAGATGCAGGTGCCGAGGATACCAGCGCAGTTGGCGCAATCGAGCTCAAGTGGGAGTTTGACGAGGACCTTGGTCGTTACTATGTTTCGTTTCCAGATGATCAGTAGAGGAGCCCAGTTGGGACGATCGGGGATCTAGCATTTGGGGTTGTCTTCTTTTCATTTGGATTTGACCGTAGCCGGTCTATGAGTGTATTTTGAATGATGTATGATCTTAATTATGTATTGTGTGAAGTGGCGATTGTAAGCCAACTCTCTTTATCCCATCTTGTTCATTACATGGGATTGTGTGAAGATGACCCTTCTTGCAACAAAACCACCATGCGGTTATGCCTCTAAGTCGTGCTTCGACACGTGGGAGATATAGCCGCATCATGGGTGTTACAAGTTGGTAATCAGAGCCATCCCCGACTTAGGAGCCCCCTGCTTGATTGTTTGCTGGCGATGTTGAGTCTAGAACAAAAATGTTTTGAGTCTTAGGATTATATATATCGGAGAGTAGGATTCTTTTTACTCCTCAGTCCCTTCGTCGCTCTGGTGAGGTCTCCTGGCATAGATGTTTTGACTTTCCTCTCCTCAAATTTCACTAAATGTTTTTTAGGATCATGCGGGTATCTTGGAATCATTCCGATGGTTTTATGACGAGAACAGTGTTCTTGGTGCCTCCTGTCTATTATGTGGCATTGACCCAGGGAGTTGAGCTCCGAGGTGTTGTCGTCACAATTTTATCGTTGCAGTTCTGAAATACCTGAGTTTTGCCGACATCGAAAATCTCTTTTATGCAGTTGTTGGTGAGATAACCTCGACGCCACCCAATACTGGGGCGGGAGTTCGGGAGTATTGCCATAACTCGTATAACCGATGCTTTTCAAAGGTGAGGTACACGATTTCCGAAGGTTTCTTGGTTATGTGTTGACGGATGGATACAGCTGGATGTAGGGATTGTTAGTTTGGGTGAGATATATTGCTTCCCCTGTATCCCCAACACCTGATTGCATAACCAGAAAGTTTCGGGAGTTTATAGGTGGGATTCAAGTAGCTCTAACATTTCTTCCCGCAGATATTTGGTTTGTGATTGGGTAATCCTTACCACTTATTTGTTCCAGTTGTACCTTGTTTATTTCATTCATCAATCTCTTATCAAGTGGCTTCTCACCTTAATGGACGTGTGATGTTTGCTTTGGAATTCATTTGTTCATCTTTGTTCGAATGTTTATTGTGAAGACTATATGTTGCAATTTCTATCTGTTGATTCAACTTGTCTATCTGTCTATAAAGATGCTAACGGATGTCACCCTCTTCAGGATGGCTCCGCCAACGCGTCAGAATCCGGAACGCAATGATGGGAGTCAGACGAACCCTCCACCTCCACCTCCGCCTCCAGAGGCATGGCAAGCTTTGATGGCAGCCACAAACACCAATGCTCAGATGATGATTCAGCTCATGCAAGAGCGCAACCAAGGCCAAGGCAACCAAGGGAATCAAGGTCAAGGGCAGTTCAATCATCAGCCTCTATTACCTACCCTCAACCAATTCCTTGCAAATCAGCCGAAGTCTTTCAGCTACTGTGTCGAAGCCACAGACGCCAATGATTGGCTCGTGGATATCAACAAGCATTTTGAATGCAGCAATGTCAGGCCTGAGGACTACGTCAAGTTCGCTTCTTTTCAGCTCAAGGATCAAGCAGCTGATTGGTTCCAGCAATACAAGGATTCCAGAGGAGGTCGAGTGATTACTTGGACTAATTTCTGTCAGGACTTTAAAGCTCACCACATTCCTACCAGTGTTGTTGAGAGCAAGCGTGAGGAGTCCCGCAATCTCAAGCAAGGCAACATATCAGTGTGCGAATACAACAAGCAGTTTCAGAAACTTGCTCGCTTCGCTAAGCAAGATGTTCCTGATGAGAAGAGTATGATCTATCAATTCAGAGGTGGCCTTAGAGATGATCTGCAGTTAGCTCTCGTTCTTGTTGAGCCTACTCAGTTTGATCAATTCTACAATACGGCCCTCAAGCAAGAAGGTGCTCAGCTCAAGTGTGAGGCTTCTAAGAAGAGAACCAGGGATGCAGTGCAGTCTTCTTCTTCCTCACAAGTGACAGCTAAGTAGCAGAAGGTCTACCTTCCTCCTCCTCTGTTCCGTCAGCCCTACCAGCAGAAGAACTCAGGTGGTCGTGGATCTTCCCACCCACCCAACCCAGGCTCTCAGAACAAGTCTCAGCCTCAAGCTCCAAGGTCAAATGCTCCTTATCATCGTCCTCTCTTAGAAGTGACTTGCAACAAGTGCCAGCAGAAAGGTCACTATGCGAACAAATGCTTCAATCAAAGGCGCCTTCCTCCTCCTCCTCCTATGAGATCTTCAAGCAATGCTGTGGTCAAGCATAATCCAAAGTCTGCAAAGGTGAACATGATGAATGCAGCTCAGGCAGAGGATTCTTCAGATGTGATCATGGGTAATCTTCCTGTTAATGATATTCCTGCAAAAGTCTTATTTGATACTGGTGCATCGCATTCTTTCATGTCATACCCATTTGCATCCGAGCACAATGTGGGCACAGAGGTCTTGTCCAAAGTCATGCAAGTTTTTTCTCCGGGAAAACTTATTACTTCTAGTTTGGTTGCTCCTGATGTTTCCATTCAGATGGGTGACTATAAATTTCTGGCTAAACCAATTGTTCTTGGTGACTCTGATATTGATCTAATTCTCGGAATGGACTGGCTTTCTAAGCACAAGGCTCAGCTTGATTGTGCTGCCAGGCAGGTTCAATTGACACACCCTTCTAAGGATGTTATCATCTATGCCGCTTGTGATGAAACCATTCGGTTGTTTTCTCTCAATGAGAAGGGCGAGTTGGATGCTATTTCTCAAATTCCAGTCGTTTGTGAGTATCAAGATGTCTTTCCAGAAGAGCTTCCGGGTATGCCTCCTCATCGGCCAGTCAAATTCGTTATTGATCTTGAGCCTGGAACTGAACCCGTTTGCAAGCGTCCTTACAAGCTTGGACCCAAGGAGCTGAAGGAATTGAAGAAACAACTCGATGAACAAGAGCGTCTGGGTTTGATCAGACCGAGTTCATCTCCATGGGGTTGTGGAGTTCTTTTTGTCCAGAAGAAGGATGGCACGGACCGACTTTGCGTCAATTACCGTCCATTGAACAAGAAGACAATCAAGAACAAGTATCCACTTCCCAACATCAATGAGCTTTTCGAGCAACTCAAAAGTGCTAAAGTTTTCTCCAAGCTTGACCTTCGTATGGGTTATCATCAGATTCGCATTCGTGAACAAGATATTCCCAAGACGGCATTCCGAACAAGCTATGGTTCTTATGAATATACTATCATGTCTTTCGGCCTTGTCAATGCTCCTCCAACGTTCTCTCGCATGATGAATTTTATCTTCAACCCCTACACCAATGAATTCGTTCTGGTGTATCTCGATGATATTTTGGTCTTCTCCAAGAATAAGTCGGATCATGCCAAACATTTGCGATTGGTGCTCGACAAGCTCAAAGAGCATCAATTCTATGCGAAGTTTTCCAAATGTGAGTTCTGGCTTGATGAAGTTCTTTATCTTGGTCATATCATCTCTGCCAAGGGCATTTCTGTTAATCCCGCGAAGGTGTCTGCAGTTGTGAATTGGGAACCTCCTCAGAATGTCAAGCAGCTCCGCAGTTTTCTTGGTATTGCAAGTTATTGCCAAAGATTCATTGAGAACTTCTCTAAGATTGCAAAGCCTCTTACCAACCTCCTCCAGAAGCATGTCAAGTATGTCTGGACGCCTGAGTGTGACGTCGCTTTCAACAACCTCAAAGAGAAGCTAGTCACAGCTCCTGTCTTGACTCCTCCTGATGAATCCAAGCCATTCGAAGTGTTCTGTGATGCTTCCCTTCAAGGCCTCGGTGCTGTGTTGATGCAAGAAAAAAAAGTTGTGGCCTATACCTCTCGTCAGTTGAAGCCCAACGAAAAGAACTACCCCACTCACGATCTTGAGTTGGCGGCAGTTGTCCATGCATTGATAACATGGAGACATCTCTTATTGGGAAGGCAAGTGGACATTTTCACCGATCACAAGAGCCTCAAGTATATCTTCACTCAACCCAACCTCAACCTCAGGCAAACTCGATGGGTCGAAATGATTCAAGAGTACAATCCGAGTATTGAATATACTCCTCGCAAGGCGAATGTGATTGCAGATGCTCTGAGTAGAAAGGCTTATTGCAACAGTCTAATTCTCAAGCCATTTCAACCGGATCTTTGTGAAGCCTTCCGCAAGCTGAATCTTCAAGTTGTTCCTCAAGGCTTTCTTGCCAACCTCATAGTCTCTCCTACTTTGGAAGATCAAATTCGTGAGGCACAACTCTTGGATACCATGGTGAAGAAGGTGAAACGTGGTATTGACAACGGCATTCCCAAATACAAGTGCTATCGCTTGGATGACAAAGATACTCTTTTCTTCGAGGATCGAATTGTGGTTCCTAAAGGCGATCTCAGAAAAGTCATCATGAACGAGGCACACAATTCCCTCCTATCCATTCATCCTGGAAGTACAAAGATGTACCATGACCTCAAGCAGTCATATTGGTGGACTCGAATGAAGCGAGAAATTGCTCAATTCATGAATGAATGTGATGTCTGCAGAAGGGTGAAAGCAGAACACCAAAGACCAGCTGGTCTCCTTCAACCTCTTGCTATTCCAGAATGGAAGTTTGACCATATCAAGATGGACTTCGTGACTAGTTTTCCTAAGTCCAAGAGTGGAAATGATGCTATCTTCGTTGTCATTGACAAGCTTACCAAAGTGGCTCATTTTCTTCCTGAATCTATCACAGCAGCTCAGCTGGCAGATCTATACACCTCTAGAATTGTCTCCTTGCATGGTATTCCACAACTGATATCTTCAGATCGTGGAAGCATCTTCACTTCTAAGTTCTGGGACTCCTTTCAGAAGGCCATGGGCACCAACATTCGTTTCAGCATAGCTTTCCATCCTCAAACAAGTGGCCAAGTCGAGCGAGTCAATCAAATCCTTGAAGATATGCTCAGGGCTTTTGTCATTTCTTTCGGTATGAAGTGGGAAGATTGTCTTCCATATGCCGAGTTCTCCTACAACAACAACTTCCAAGCGAGTTTGGGCAAGGCCCCATTCGAAATTCTCTATGGCAGAAAGTGCCGTACTCCTCTCAATTGGTCCGAGACAGGTGAACGCCAACTTCTTGGCAATGACTTGATCACAGAAGCCGAAGAAATGTGCAAAGTCATTCATGAGAATCTCAAAGCCGCGCAATCGCCACAGAATAGCTATTATGATAGCAAGCACCGTGACTTGGCTTTTGAAATCGAAGACCATGTCTACCTCCGCGTCTCTCCAATGAAAGGCACTCATCGCTTCGGTATCAAAGGGAATCTTGCCCCTAGATACGTGGGTCCTTTCAAGATCATTGGCAAAAGAGGTGACCTCGCCTATCAACTTGAGCTTCCGTCCAACTTTTCAAACGTGCACGATGTGTTTCACGTGTCACAGCTTCGCAAGTGCTTCGAGACTCCTGAGCGCACTATCAACTTTGAAGAGATCGACCTCCAAGAAGATCTCTCTTATCATGAGCACCCCGTTGCTATTCTTGAAGAAACCGAGCGCAAGACTTGCAACAAGTCAATCAAATTCCTGAAAGTGAAGTGGTCACACCATTCCGACCAAGAAGCCACCTGGGAGCACGAGGATCACCTCCGTTCCGAATATCCGGAGTTCTTTCAGTCCTAGATCTCGGGACGAGATCCTCTTGTAGTGGTGGAGTGTTGTAACACCCCGGATGTAACTTTCCATCTTTGTAACTCCAACTCTTGCCATTATCGGCCATGTGGTATGATATTCCCTCCGTGGTTGGGTTTTGTCTTTTATTTTGCATTTTATTCATGTCATGCATCTCATATCATGTCATCATGTGCATCTCATTTGCATACGTGTTCGTCTCATGCACCCGAGCATTTTCCCCGTTATCCGTTTCGCAATCCGACACTCCCACATGCACCGGCGCACTCCTGTTGTCTCTTTTCGTGTGCAGGTGTTAAACGTTCTCGGAATGGACTGAGCCTTGCCAAGTGGCCCTGGTATAGCACCGGTAGACCGCCTATCAAGTTTCGGGTCATTTGGAGCTCGTTTGATACTCCAACGATTAACCGCATAACCGCAAAGGCCTCTTTTGAGTTGCAGCCCAACACCCCTCCAAAACAGCCCAATAACCCATCTAAGTCACTTCCATGCTCTCCATCGTCGGATCACGATCGTGTGGGCGAAAACTACACCTCATTTGGACACTCCTAGCTCCTTCTACCTATAAAAACACCTCCCCCTCCGAAATTCCGGATCAAATCCACCCTAACCCTAGCCCCGCTCCTCTCCCCGCCACCGGACACGTCCAGACGGAGCCGGACGCGTCCGCCGCCGCGCCCCGGACGAATCGGCTGCTGCCATGTGGCCTGCGCCGCCGCCCCATGCCGCCGGCCCGCTCGGCCTGCTCCTGGCCCTCGCGGGCCCAGCCGTTATCGCCTCCCCACGCCC
>NC_041383.1:211357707-211363420 GCF_002162155.2 Triticum dicoccoides
CCGCCGCGCGCCCAGGCCACCGCCGTCCTCCACCTCCGGCCGAAGCCCGCCGCCGCCCGCCTTCGGCCGAAGCTCGCCGCGCCCGGCCGCGCCGCCCGCGACCCGGCCACCTCCGCCCGAGCTCGACGCCGCCGGCCCCGCCCTCCGCCGGATCCGGCCACCTCGCCCCTCGCCGGAGCTGCCCCGTCCTCGTCCTCTTCTCCGGCCAACTCCGACGCCTCGATCCGTGAGCCAGATCTGATCTGACCTCTGGTTGACTTTCTTCTCCCCCGAAAATCCCCTAAGTTTTTATCTGTCAGTAATTTTCTTGCATGTTCATCGCACCACAACTTTGCACCCGTGGCTCTGTTTTGGGCGTGTAGCATATCGAATTGTTCATATCGAAGAGTACATCATTTCTTATCATTGCATCATTTTCATTTGAGCTCATCTTGGTGCCTGAAATGCTGTTGGAAGTGTGCTTCATAATGTTAGTTTCAGATTCTTATCAGAACATGCACTTTTGTCATTTTTGCCATGATTGATGTGTGCATCCTATGTACTTGATCCCTACATGTGTTTTGAACTATGCCATTCCATCTTTACAGAGGTGCTTACCATGTATTTTTGTGATCAATGTGGTGACTAGCACAAGCATGCAAACTAGGCTTCGTGGTATTGCTGATTTTAGTCCCTGTTCTACTGATATTTTGATGCCATGTAAACATGTTGCTACAGAGAGATCCATGCATAATTTGAGATACTTAAGTAAGGGTGTTTTGAACATATGGTTAGGCTCTATCCATCCATGCCCCTGGTTGCAATTATGGAGTAGCCTATCATGTCATTTTCGTGCTCTACTTTTGCTTCAAAATGTTTCCTGGCAGATTGTTTACATGTTATTCAATTTTGCCAAGGTTGTTGTAGTTGACCCGTGTATACTATGATGTTGTTCTTGCCATGTATAGCTTCTATGTCATGTCTTCTTGATGGATGTATGTTTAGTTTATCATGAAATGCTCTGTAGTGAGTGCATCGAGCTCGCGAAGGTGCCTTCATAATTCTGTCAATGCCATGCTTTGTTTGCTGAATCTGTTAACGGAAATTGCTATGTTTACATGAGTGCCATCATATTTCCTGATCCTTTTTGGATTATGGTCAGTAAGGGACTTTTGATCTATGCTTTGATTAGAATCATGCCATGTCTTGTTTTGCTATTATAAGTTCCTGTAGCATGTTGATAACTTGCTCGGAACATTGCTTCGTGATGCTGTTTATGCCATGTCCAACCTGATATTTTTTTGCACTTTCACCATGCTTGTTTGAACCTGTTATGATGTGATTTAGCCGTAGCTCAGTGTTCCTCTTTTGTTAAGAATCCCCTATAGATCACTGCCATATGCTTTGTTTTTATGTTGGGGTGTTGTAGCATAGTTACTTGTTGCATGCTAAGTAGCATCATGCTGTTAATCGCAGCTTTGTGCCATTCTTGTCTTGCTTGCCATTTGCAAACCGTGCATCCGTTCCCGGTGATCCTTATATCGATTTCAACCGAAATCATCTCATCTTTCCAGAGGCATACTTGGTTTGCCAAGTTGATGCCTTGTTCATCCTTTTTTCCTCCTGAAGCACGCATATGCATTGCATATCACATCTCGCATATCATGACATGTATTGCATCATGTTGCGTGTGCATTGTACCGTGATTTATTGTGGTTCCTTTGCTTGTGTTCTTGATTTGGGTAGAGTCGGGAGACGAGTACGTGCATGAGGAACCTGTTGAGTACCCTAACGAGGATCAAGCCTTCGACAACTCTGAGAACCTCGCAGGCAAGATGATCATACCTTCGATATCACTTCTATCTTTGCTTGCTAGTACTCGCTCTATCGCTATGTTAGCTCTACCTGCCACTGTTTATCATGCCTCCCTATTGCCATGTCAAACCTCTAACCATCCTGTCCTAGCAAACCGTTGTTTGGCTATGTCACCACTTTTGCTCAACCCCTCTTATAGCGTTGCTAGTTGCAGGTGAAGATGAAGTTTGTTCCTGGTCGAAATATGGATTTTTTGGGATATCACATTATCTCCTGTTTAAATTAATGCACCTTATATACTTGGTAAAGGGTGGAAGGCTCGGCCTTATGCCTGGTGACTTGTTCCACTCTTGCCGCCCTAGTTTTTGTCATACCGGTGTTATGTTCCTTGATTTTGCGTTCCTTACACGGTTGGGTGATATATGGGACCCCCTTGACAGTTCGCTTTGAATAAAACTCCTCCAGCAAGGCCCAACCTTGGTTTTACCATTTGCCACCTAAGCCTTTTTCCCTTGAGTTTTCGCGAGCCCGAGGGTCATCTTTATTTTAACCCCCCCCCCCCGGGCCAGTGCTCCTTCGGGTGTTGGTCCGAACTGAGTAGACTGCGGGGCCACCTCGGGGAAACTTGAGAGTTGGTTTTACTCGTAGGATGTCTCATCCGGTGTGCCCTGAGAACGAGATATGTGCAGCTCCTATCGGGATTTGTCGGTGCATCGGGCGGCTTTGCTGGTCTTGTTTTACCATTGTCGAAATGTCTTGCGAACCAGGATTCCGAGGCTGATCGGGTCTTCCCGGGAGAAGGTATATCCTTCGTTGACCGTGAGAGCTTGTGATGGGCTAAGTTGGGACATCCCTGCAGGGTATATTATCTTTTGAAATCCGTTCCCGCGGTTATGAGGCAGATGGGAGTTTGTTAATGTCTGGTTGTAGATAACTTGACACGTGACTTCATTAAAATGCATCAACCGCGTGTGTAGCTGTGATGGTCTCTTCTCGGCGGAGTCTGGGAAGTGAACACGGTTTGAGTTATGCTTGACGTAAGTAGTTTCAGGATCACTTCTTGATCGCTTCTAGCTTCTCGACCGTTGTGTTGCTTCTCTTCTCACTCGCACTTGCTTATGTTAGTCACCATATATGCTTAGTGCTTGCTGCAGCTCCACCATATTACCCCTTTACCTACCTATGAGCTTAAATAGTCTTGATCTCGCGGGTGTGAGATTGCTGAGTCCCCGTGGCTCACAGATTCTACCAAAACAGATGCAGGTGCCGAGGATACCAGCGCGGTTGGCGCAATCAAGCTCAAGTGGGAGTTTGACGAGGACCTTGGTCGTTACTATGTTTCGTTTCCAGATGATCAGTAGAGGAGCCCAGTCGGGACGATCGGGGATCTAGCATTTGGGGTTGTCTTCTTTTCATTTGGATTTGACCGTAGCTGGTCTATGAGTGTATTTTGAATGATGTATGATCTTAATTATGTATTGTGTGAAGTGGCGATTCTAAGCCAACTCTCTTTATCTCATTCTTGTTCATTACATGGGATTGTGTGAAGATGACCCTTCTTGCGACAAAACCACCATGCGGTTATGCCTCTAAGTCATGCTTCGACACGTGGGAGATATAGCCGCATCATGGGTGTTACACAGATGTACCGCAACTTGAAAGTCACTCAGACGGCAACGACCACTCGGAGCACGGCACTCCACTCGACGAGCTCATTCCACTCGGCCGTGTAACTCACTCGGATATGCGAAGACCAATAGTCAGCATGACAGCTTGGTAGTGGGCTGGCATTATGGCATTCATGCCCCACTTTGTAACATAGGAGGTGAGGGGGTGGCACACTCTATATAATCCACCCCCACCACTAGACTCGGGGGGCTCTTTTCTTCCACCTCTCTCTCTCTTTTCACCATTAGTCTCAGGACTTACCTCAGGCATGGGGATCCGTTCCTCTCTGTCACACACACTGTAATCTCCGGATATATACTCAGATAAAACAAAGCCTCTCCGGAGCACGAGACGTAGGGTTGTTATCTCCATCGTGAGAGGCCCGAACTCGCTAAAACCGCCGTGTCACCCATATGCATCTCGATAGATCATGCTCCGTTACCCTATACCTTATTATTGTCAGAATCATTCCCACGACAGTTGGCGCCCACCATGGGGCATGGCGTCTATCGAGCCATGATGCAGATGATTTTTTTCATTCATCTACACTTAGTTTCATGTTCATACAGTTCATCTCCACAACTAGTACTAAAGCATCGCAAAAAGGAGGAGAAAAGATCTACATCTCTATTCGGCGTCTCGGAGGCACTGTCCTGGCCAGATGCACAGGGCTCCTCTGGCTGGTCGCCTTGCCCGACAACGGCTTCCATGCCACAGAGGCACTGGCCTAGCCGGCTGTGTAGGGCTCGTCCGCCCGGTTGCCTGCCCGACGGCGACTTCCTCCGCATGGGGCTTCCCCAGCCGATCACGGGCTCGACGGCGCCGTCCGTGCCGTGGAGGCGCAGGCCCGACGGGCACCGCGAGGCACCTCCCTTTCCGCTAACTGGCCGGCAACACGGAGCTCCTCGGCCCAGTCGTCTGCTTGGCAGTGATCTTCATAGTGGAGGCACCCCTCCCGCCGATGCCGCGGGCGCGATACACTCCTTCCTTCAGCGGCAGCCGCCCGACGCTGCGAGTGCGCGTGGTGGCTCCCCTCGCCGGTGCTGCCAGCTCGACAATGGAGCACCTCCGTCTGGAGTCGACTGCACAAGCCCGCAGCGTGGCAACAAATCACATGCAGAAAATGATCCACAGAAGAAGGAAACTTCCATCACATGCAGAACAGTATTAACTCTTGCTTAATTACCGCTAATTACCGCTTTCTTGCATGCAGATCCTGGATGAGAGCAATTCCTTTCTTCAATGCGTTAGTTAGCCAGGAAATCACACCTAATTACTAAGCATTTATTGCTAATTTTGATCCGTTTTGGAGCAAGAGTCCGTCTCTCTCCACGGGCTTGAGCTACAGGTCAGACGCCCGCTAGATCCGGTCCACCTACAAGCCGGATAGACTCGCCCACCTCGAGCGAAAAGAGCAGCGCTCGGGCGCTCATGAGCACGTCCACGCCGAACCTCACCAGCGCCTCCGAGCCTGGCCCTCCATGTTGGCCTGCCTAGCTAGCTCCGCAATGACCGGATCCCAGCCCAGCTGCGGTTCACTCGGACGGGCGGAAGCACTCGGATCACGCGTCCGCTCGGACAAGGCTCACTTGGCCGTGAGGTTGCTGGGTTCACTCGGTCAGCCCTCCACAGCAACGACCATGACCACCGCATTCAACTTGTCTGTGGTTCGACTCCATGCGGCGAACACACTGGTGGACTCGTTTCCATTCAGTGAACGCGACGACAGGTCAGGGCGACCATCGACTACGACAACTGCTTTCACTGGCTCAAGCTTCCCGTGGAGGTTCACTCGACCGCCATGTGCTTCATCATCGGTTGAACACGCCTTCGTCACCTGAACGGCCCGCACGTTGTCAGTCTGCGGGCGCGTCTACATCACCCGGACATCCCGTGCATCGCCAGTCCACGGGACGCGTCTATATCATCCGGACGCCCCGCGCATCGTCACTCTGCGGGACACGTCTACCTCGCTCTCATGCCCGTGCACCGTCACTCCGCAGGACGCGTCTACATCACCCGGATGTCTCGCGCGTCGCCAGTCCACGAGATGCGTCTATATCATCCGGACGCCCCGCGCATCGTCACTCTGCGGGACGCGTCTACCTCGCTCTGGCGCCCACGCACCGTCACTTCGCGGGACGCGTCTACTTCACTCGGAGGCCCGCGCATCATCACTCCATGGCACACGTCTAATTCACTCGGACACCGCGTGCATCGTCACTCTGCGGGACGCGTCTACCTCGCTCTG
>NC_041383.1:211364371-211380767 GCF_002162155.2 Triticum dicoccoides
TACATCAATCTGTCGCCCCTCACATTGCCAACGGTTGGTCACCTCATCACCACTCGGCCGCCCCGCGCGTCGCCATCGGTTGGTCACCTCATCACCACTCGGTCGCCCCGCGCATCGACACCGGTTGGTCACCTCATCACCACTCGGCCGCCCCGCGCGTTGACACCGGTTTGTCACCTCATCACCACTCGGCCGCCCCGCACGTCGCCATTGGTTGGTCACCTCATTACCACTCGGCCGCCCCGCGCGTCTTCACTCGGATGGTCGCCTCGTCATCACTCGACCACTCGCGCGCCTTCAGACAGCTAAGTCATTTTACATTCAGTTATTTCCGTCTTCCCGAGTATACCATAATTCACACATCACGTTCACTCAGAGGCCACGGCACCGAGTGTACCTCTACGCTCGGCTGCTTATTTTCACATACTTGCTTAGTATTGTCCAACCTCCATTTTTTCGCATACATCATTCATGAACTCCATGTGTCGTTCTTCATTTCGAGTTTGCATCGGTCCTCCAGGACTGCAACTTAGTCGAAACACTACACTTCCGTTTTATTTGAGCCAGTATTCCAATGAGTTCAGTCGGATCCTTCACTTTGACAAGTTTGAATGGATCCTTCGCTCTTTCAGACTCTTGCTGGTTAACCAGCAAGCCCCTTGCACTCCCAGCGGGTGTCTATGGGTGTTATTCACACAAATCATTTCAGCACACATCAAATTTCCTCGAGAAATTATTTCGTTGTCTTGTGCCATTTTTTACACAAGTTACGCGATCACTCGACGACCCTATGCGCCAACTTCATCGCTGCTTGGACTCGGTCACCATACCGGTCCCAGCGCACCACAACACCGACCTTGTCGGTCTGTTGACCTCAAACACATCCGGCCAACCCCTCTATGGAATCCTCTTCATCATATCAATGATATAGACCTTGTCAGGCATGAGACATATAAGTCCCTTTTATAATTAAACTTCACACTTCACTCTTTTTGCGAGTTTGCCTCTTTCAAGCATCACTTGGAAGCTTCTCCTCATCATTACCCAAGTCTGACTCGATGAATTGCAAATCATCCATTCAAAACTATATTTCTCGTATTCCAACATGTTCGTTGTCGAAGCCTATAGTATGCTCGGGGGGCTACACCGCACTTGGGGGTTGCATCTCATTTGGAATAAAACTCTCCTAAGTAGTCAAGTACTTCATCATCAGTCAGATCCTTCATTTCAACAAGTGCATTCGATCCGCCACTTTTGGCGGGGGTTGGGTGCGACATATGCCAAAGGATGGCTTATCATGGTGGGGGCGAGTAGAACGTCGCCGGTGCCTGGAAATGGGATGAGGAGAAGGCATGCACGCCGGTGAATCTTACCCAGCTTCAGGGCTCTCCGTGGAGATAACACCCCTACTGCTGCTCTGCGGGGTCTCCACATGATCACTATGGCAAAGTGAGTACAAGGTTGCTCCTTGAGCTGTTTCCTGGAGGTAGGAGAAGGCAAGGCTAGCTCTCTCCTTCCAATATGATCTGGTCTAGTGCTAAAGAAGCGATCCCCCTTGCATGGGTGCCCGGGGGGCTTATATAGGCCTGCCCCCAGGGACACAATGGTAATCCGGCTGGGTGTGGGTCCCAGCCGTCTGTCTCTTAGGCCGCCGTCTTCTCCGCCGACTGCTGGGGCCCGCTGACTGGCGGGCACCGCCGACGGGCCCGGTACTGTAGCCGTGCTTCTAATGACGCTGGCTTGGTCATGGGGTCGTGGCAACAGTGCCGCCGCCTGACGGACGATCACTGTTGCCATTCCCCGTCTTGTCTGGATAATGGTGTGTGGGGCCCGTGGGAGGGGCTGGCCGACTCCCGGGGGCCGACTCCCAACCGGTCCGTCTTGTGGCGCTCTTGCCGTCTTCTGTACCCCCACTGATGGGTGGGACCCACCGTCTCTGGGCCGTACAGGCAGGCCGTCGTGGGCATAGTGCGCCGCCCACGGGGGCTGAGGTCAGAGCAGGCATGGCAACAGTGCCGCGCCGGATGGAGATCTCCATCGATACGGCGCACTGTAGCCATGTCGGCCATTCATGAGTGGGAGGGGGATGGGCCACGCGGTGACCGTACCCCGTCCCGTCCATCGTGGCAAAGGCAGGAGGTGGTCGGAGTCGTGGGCCGACTCCCCATAGCCGGCTTCTCTGGAAGCCGCCAATAGGAGTCGGCTTATCTCAAAGTCGTCCCTGGGACTCGGCCGTGAGGGACAGTCGGCGGCCTTGCCGCCGACTCCCAGAAGGCGGCTCCATATCGCGGAGTCTTGAGGGGCGCAATCTGCCCCGATGTTTTGAAAGGTTCAGGGGCTCGGGTTAGCCTACCCGTGGCCCATTACTCCGACAGTAGTCCCCGAAGCTGGTGAGGCGCCGAGGGTGACATATCGAGGAGTCTCAACAGTTTCTTCCTTCTGGTGGTGGAATCTGGATCTTGCTCGCCGTCTTCCTCTAGGCCGACTAGCTGGAGCCGGACTCGCAGAAGGCCGTCTTGCCCCTTAAAGAGTATGAAGGTCGTAGCGAGATCCAGGCAGCGTGCCTGATGAGCTTCCGGGCGGCCGCCCGTTGCGGATTCGTCGCGTGGCGCCACGTGGCAGGGTCAGTCTGCCCACCCACACGCGTGATGGGACAGGACCTCATGCGGGGCCCACCACTACCGCGCCTCGGCATGCGAACAGATCTGCTGCGGCAGGGCGGACGGTTGGGATTCCCACGTCGTAACTGCACGCAGTTACTTCGTGTGGTAAATCATGGGGGACGTGGGGTCCTGTGCACAGTTAATCCCACGTCCGCCCCATCGGCTTCTCAGCCCACGAGCCTATAAGTAGGCGGGAGGAGGGGGGCAGCGGAGCACGCGCGCCCATTCCCCCTACTCCCCTTGCTTTCCTCTTGCTTTTTCTTGCTCTCGCCGCCGCCGCGCCGAACCACGCCACACCCGCAGCGATGAGCTCTTCCTCCATCGCCGCACCTCATGTCGTGCGCTCCGGCGTGGGACGGCTCCGAGGTGGACGATGACCACATTGAGTTCCTCCACAAGACGCATCGCCTCCCCGGCACCGACCTAGTGAGAGTCTGCGCCGCGCTGGAGAGGGAAGTATCGCCGGCGCCGGAAGAGGGCGAGCGGGTCGTATTCCGCTCGCACCTCATGCGCGGCTTGGGGCTGCCGGCGAGCAGTTTCTTCCGCTCCTTCTTGGAGTTTCATGGGCTCCAGCCGCACCACCTTACCCCGAACATGGTGGTGCTGCTGGCCGCCTTTGCCACCTTGTGCGAAGGCTTCCTCGGCGTTCTCCCCACCATCGAGTTGTGGGGGGAGTTCTTTCAGTCCAAGCTCGGCACACACATCGCCAGTGTGCCGGCCCAGTGTGGTGCCTTCATCGCGATGCATAGATCGGTGGCCGACAACCCGTTTCCCACCATCCTGCTGATTAAGTCGGTGAAGATGTGGCAACGGTCTTATTTTTATGTGAAGAATGTCGCCCTAGACGGCGACTGGGTCAATCTGCCGCCTTACCAAGCTGGCGCACCGGCCGGGAGGCTCCCCAGCTGGTCCCACTGGGTCAAGATGTTGACTCCCGCTGGTGCCGCCGCCGTCGCGCGACTCCGAGTGTTGACGCAGTCGGAGGGTTTGATCGGGGCCGACCTGCTGGCCGCCTTCGTGGCGCGACGAGTCCTCCCGCTCCAAGGCCGACCTCATCTGATCTGTCAGATGAGCGGCCACCGGGACCCGAGTCGGTTGTGCTCCAAGGACATGCCCCACGCGGAGGTGGCGGACACGGTGAATTACATTGCAAACTGCAATCTCACGGTGGATTGGCGGTTCGGCAAGGAGCCGTACTCACGCGCCAACCCCCCACCTGTTGTAAGTCGTCTCTCTTTTTGTTCTGTCTTCTTTTCCAGTCGAATCCGACTTCTGATCCTGTTGGTTTTTCTTGAGTCAGAATCCCCTCGTCCAGCCTTCAGCCGGCACCGCGGGCCTGGCCCGTCAGTTCGTCCCCGACCGAGCGGAGAGCGACGTCGACGACCCTGACTTGGGGGCCACGGCGATGGAGGCCGACGCCGAAGGAGGAGGAGGAAGAGGAGGAGGCTTCAGGCCCTCGGCCACCTTTGCCGACTGGCCTGATGATGACGCCGAGGGGGAAGTCGCCCCGCCCCGTTCCTCCGCCGGCTTGGATGGTCAAGGCAGCGCGAAGAGGCACTGGGCCAGGCCGAGCTTGCTTGGCAGCCGGTCGAAGAAGTTCAGGGGGGAGGCCGTCGCGACCAAGCGGGAGGAGGCGATTGCGAAGGCCAACCGCTTCCGTAAGGAAGTGAATAAGCCGCCACTGGTCTCCGCGTAAGTTCTTCTGCCTTTTGTCTTGTTTTTTACTGGTGAATCTTGTCCAAATCTTTTACATGCCTTCCTCGCTTCAGGGCTCCCCTCACCTTTGAGAGGGTCGCCGCCGCCTCCGTCATGGGGTCGGCAGAGACGTCCGCCACTACTCGGCGGATTGACCCCACCGCCGACCTCCGGGAGGTGACGGAGTAGAACGCGCGGGAGAAGCGCGACGAGGACGAGGCCGCCCCCCTGGAGAAGGCGGAGGCCGAGAAGGCGGCGGCCTCCACCCAGAGGAAGCTGGATGAGGCCGAAGCCGCCGTTGCGGCAAGGCGGCAAGCTGAGGAGGCCGCGCACCGCCAATCGGCGTTGCTCGTCATCCCGCTGAACTCCGCACTGCCGCCCCCGGAGTTCACGGGGCAGACTGGGGAAGCCGGCGGCGAGAACCCCATCATGGAGAGGGAAAGTGGCGAGGCCTCCATGTCGGACACGGCCGTGCCGCCACCGCCGCCTCCGCCGCCGTTTGGGAGTGTGCAGGGTAAACAGCCGGCAGGCCCGCCGGTGCCGCCGACTGAGGACTAGTCCGTGGCGAGGCTGCTCCTCCAAGTCACCTCGCCAGCGCGTCGCCGCCTTGAGAAGGCGACTTCGGCGCCACGCCCCCTGGAGACCGGCGCCGCCATCTCGGCCATTCCAGACGCCGAGGCGACGAGTGCCGCGCCCGTTGGGTGGGTGCGAGGAGGCGGCACGGGCCCGCTGAACCAGGCGCTTCTGGATGTTCACGCGAAACTGCGAGCCGAGGGCGACGCCATCCAGACCTGCACCAAGGCGCATCTGGCATCGCGAGCATCCGTCCGGGTATGCTTTCATTTTTGACTTTGTTTTTCCTTGTTCTTCTCTGTGGGGGCGCGCCAGTGCACCCATTGGGTGTAGTCCCCGAGTTTCAGGCCGGCTGCTGAGCAGGCGGCTCGGAACTCCTTCTAGCGAGTTCCAATACTTATCTTTGTTTAAAATTCTTATCACAGGAGTATCACAACCTCCGCGTCACTGCCTTCAACCGCAATGTCGAGGAGTTGGGCAAGCGGACTACCAACTTGTCGGAGAGTCAGAGTGAATCCTCCTTCTTTGTGGGGGCGCGTTGGCGCACCCGCGGGCTGTAGTCCCCGAGATTCAGGCCGACTGCTGAGCAGTTGGGCCGGATCTTCCCGGCGACCTTCTTTATTGACGACTTAACGTGTTTTCCTTTTTCTTCTTTAGAGGCCAACGCCACTCTTTAGCAGCAGCTGGGTGAGGCCAACACCGCGTTGCGTACCAAGGGGGAGGAGTGCAGCAAACTCGCCGCGGAGCGCGACCTGCTGGCCGCGCAGCTGGCGAAGCAAAGGGAGCTGCTCAAGAAGGCGCAGAACGAGGCAGAGAAGAGAGAGACTGCTCTCCTGGCCGAGTTCGAAAGCGAGCGCTCCTCCTGGACCGACAAGGAGGGACAGCTGACCTCCGGCTTCCATGAGATTGAGGACATCGTCGACAGTGAGTTTCTTTGTTTCCTTTCTTTCTTTGAGCCTCCGACTATGGGTCGGGCTGACTCCTGATTTTTTGACTTGCTTTTTTTTGTCTTGGCAGACTTCTTCCCTGGCCACTCGCAGGCGGTCACTCAGGCCATCGAGATTGATCGCGAGGCACAGAGGGCAGATGGTGCGGAGATTGCCGCCAATGCCCCTCGGACCCTCGATGAGTAGCTTCTGAGCATCGAGGCTCGTCTGCGGCCGGCCCATCGGATGCTGCGCTGGCTTCAACGTGCCGGTGCCCAGGCGATTGCTGCCCTGTGGCCAGACAGGCCGGTACTGCGCACTCCCAGTCGGACTGCCGACTGGCTGGAGGTCGCGGCTGGTCGTCTTGAGGCTTGGAAGGGTTCCTCGGCCTGGGCTGGAGCGCGCCGGGCCTTGGAATTCATCAAGGCGTGGTATCCAGGGCTGGACCTGGACCAACTGGCCGCGTTCCGGTCAGAGGCCCAGGCGGAGCTGGTAGCTGTGGAAGACGCCCTCGTTGCGCGTGCTGCAGCGATCGCCGACTACGCAGACACCAGCGTCTTCGTCCCTAGTCGGGCTGAAGACGGCAGGGAGGCACCGCCGGAGTGGTTCGGGATGAACCCGGATTACGACGAGGACTCGGCGGAGGTGATCGGTTCCAGCACCAAGGAGGAAGGCAAGGCGGAGGACGGGGGTGAGACGGAGGCGCCAGAAGACGGAGTGGGCGACCAGCCTCAGCTCGACCGCGCCTCCAGCAACGAGCCACGCCCGACCGAGCCGGCTGCCGCTGGAGATGATCAAGCCGAGACCGTTCAGCCGGCCGCCCCGCCACCTGACACCGCCGTCTCTTCCGACCCTCCGAACCCGTCTGCCGCTTCCTAGGCTGCCGTCTTGCCTTCATTTTATCTGCTTTAGTAGTCTTTGAAGAACTTGTTAATTCGAACAATTCCACCCGCGGGGTGTATTTTGAACTTCTGCTTGAAGATTCGGCCAAGGGCCTATGCTATGTAAATATTTATCCGAGTTCTATCTTTCCTTGCTCATTGCTCTTTTGGCTTTTTCCTTTGCCGCCTTCCCTTAGTCGCCGCCTTGCCAGTCGGACGACCGCTCTGCGGACCGCCTCTGGATCCAATGCTTGGCTACTTTGGGAAGGCAAGTACTTGGCTATTTTTTAGAGTCTTTTAACAAGTTGGATAGAAAGCGGCAAGCCGACTGCTCAAGAGTCGGCTTTGCTAAGAGAGGCTGGAAGCCGGCTTAGGCTATGCTTATGCTTTGAGTCCTTAGCCATTTTTCATGTGGGCGCCCATTATTCCTTACTCCTGCCCACCAATCAGTCGCTCTGCAAGCTGCGGCTTCTGACAGGAGACGGCTTAGGCACCACACACTACTTTTCCGACTGCAGGAAGCATTTCATAGCGCGAGGCGGTGAGTCCCTGGGCCAACTAGTCGAGCCCGGTGCCAAGCGGCATAACAAAGAGTAGTGTACTCGAAGGCATAATTCTTATCATACAGATAACAAAAAGGGCAGTCCCCGAGCTCGTCTCGGGGGGCCCGAAGTCTTGGTACTTTAATACAAAGGGTAGCGTGATACATACTGCATCAACTGTAAAATCTTCGGAGAAGATTTGCATTCCATGGGCGTTCCGTCTCTTTGCCGGAGTCGTCCCTCTTGCGTGCTCGGAGCTTCTGAGCGTCGATCAGGTAGTAGGAGTCTTTGCCTAGCACTTTGCTGATAATGAAGGGGCCTTCCCAAGGTGCCGACAACTTGTGTTGGCTGGCTGTTCGTTGGATCAGTCAGAGCACAAGGCCGCCCTCTTGGAAAGATCTCGTCCTGACCTTCCTGTTGTAGTATCGGCGCAGGCTCTGCTGGTAGATGCTGGACCGATTGAGTGCCAACAGCCGGCCCTCTTCCAGCAGATCGACACCGTCTTGACGTGCTTCTTCTGCTTCCTCCTTGGTGTACATGGTGACTCGCGGGTAGTCGAACTCTATGTCCGTCGGGGTGACGGCTTCAGCACCGTAGACGAGGAAGAAAGGTGTGAAGCCGGTTGACTTGTTTGAAGTCATGCGCAGACTCCAGAGGATGGTTGGCAACTCGTCAAGCCAACAGCCGGCCGAACGCTCTGGTGGTTCGACAAGTCGAGGCTTGATGCCAGACAGGATGAGGCTGTTTGCTCGCTCTACCTGGCCGTTTGACTGCGGATGGGCAACGGACGCTAAGTCCAGTTGGATGCCCTGTATCACGCAGAAACGGGCCAAGGCACCTTTGGCGAAATTTGTGCCATTGTCGGTGATGATGCTGTGTGGTATGCCGTACCGAGTCATGATGTCGGCGATGAAAGTCACTGAAGTCAGACCATTCAACTTCTTGATGGGCTTTACTTCTATCCACTTGGTGAACTTGTCCACCGCGACAAGTAAGTGAATTAGGCCGCCTCGTACTGTTTTGAATGGTCCCACCATGTCCAGGCCCCAAACCGCAAAGGGCCAGGCAATGGGGATAGTCTTGATTGCGGAAGCCGGCTGATGTGGCTTGGAGCGGAACTTCTGGCACCCTTTGCACTTTTGGACCAATTCTTTGGCCTCTCTAAGGCGGTTGGCCAGAAGAAACCGTGTCGAAAGGCTTTGGCGATGAGTGCTCTTGAAGCCGTATGGTGGCCGCACTCGCCTTGATGGATGTCTTTGAGAATTGCTTGGCCTTGCTCTGGCTCGACGCAACGCTGGTAGACACCAGTGACGCTGCGCCTGACCAACTCTCTGTTGACTATGGTGTAAGCTGTCGCTCGGTGTTGTACTTGCCGAGCCAGGATTTCATCAGTTGGCAGCTCTTTGCTCACTAGGAACTTGAGGATGGGCTGGGCCCATGAGGGTGCTGCTATTTCTTCAACCGTCAGTACTGCGACTTGGACGAGGGCGGCTGGGCTGGGAGGCGGTGAGCTGGAGTCCGCGGCCACTTGCTGGATTGATGAAGTCCCCGGGCCGACTGGCGCAGTCCCCGGGCCGAGTTCTGGAGTCTTCAGACTGGTCGCCACAGTCCCCGGGCCGGGTTCTGAAGTCCCCGGGCCGGCTTCGACTGCGGCGTTCTTGGAGTCATTTGCAAGAATTCTCGTGCCGCCTGCTGGGGCTCTTGAGTCGGATCCGACTTCTTTGGGGGGAGCCGGCACAAAGATGGAGTCTGATTCTGGTGAAGGCTTGACAGACGGCTTGAGGAGGTGCCGAAGGGCAACGCCAGATGGTATTGCTTGGCTGGTGGAGCCGATTCATGCCAGGGCGTCTGCTTGGTCGTTGTCATTTCTTGGCACGTGAAGGAACTCACACCCCTCAAAATATCCACTGAGTTGCTGTACAAGGAAACGGTAGCTCGCCATGTTTGCATCCTTGGCGTCCCAGTCACCAGATGACTGCTGGACCACCAAGTCGGAGTCGCCATAACACAGGATCCGGTGAATGCCAAGTTCTTTGGCAAGCCGGAGCCCGTGAATGAGCGCCTCGTATTCAGCGACATTATTGGAGGTGGCGAAATGGATTTGCAGCGCATATCTGAGCTTGTCGCCTTTGGGGGAAGTGAGGACAACGCCGGCTCCCAAGCCGGTGCGCATCTTGGAGCCGTCGAAATGCATCCGCCAATGGGTGGAGTCGGGCACTGGTGGCAGGTACTGGGTCTTGGCCCAGTCGACGAGGAAGTCGGCCAGTGCTTGCGACTTGATGGCGGTGTGGGGCTGGTAGTAGATGGTGTAGGGAGCCATCTCAATTGCCCATTTGGCCACTCGGCCAGAAGCATCTCGGCTTCCGATGATCTCAGCTAGTGGGGCTGTACAAACCACAGTGATTGGATGCTCCTAAAAGTAAGGCGTCAACTTCTTGGCGGCAAAGTGCACGCCGTAGCACATCTTCTGGTAGTGGGGGTAGTTCTGCTTGGAGGTCGACAGTACTTCGCTCAGGTAATATACAGGTCTCTGGATAGGTAGCGCCTTGCCTTCCTCCTTGCGTTCATCTACAATGACTATGCTGACTACCCGACTGGTGGCGGCAATGTACAAGAGCATGGCTCTTTGGGAGTCGGGGCCGCCAGCACAAGGGGAGTAGTCAACATTTTCTTCAACTGGAGAAAAGCTTCATCCGCCTTGGGGTTCCACTCGAAAAAGGTTGTCTTCTTCATGAGCTAGTATAAAGGCAGAACCTTCTCGGCCAGCTAACTGATGAATCGGCTGATGGACGCCAAGCAGCCGGTGAACTTTTGCACATCTAGCAGTCGGCTGGGTACCTCCATCCTCTCGATGGCCTTGATCTTTATAGGGTTGCACTCTATGCTGCGCTCAGAGACCAGGAAGCCAAGGAGCTGGCCGGCTGGTACTCCGAAGATGCACTTCTCAGGGTTGAGCTTGATCTGGAATCGGCGCAGGTTCTCAAAGGTTTCCTTGAGGTCTTCCAGCAATGTTCCATGCTTTTCCGTCTTCACCACCACATCGTCCATGTAGACGTGGGCATTTCTGCCGAGTTGCTTGTGGAGGCACTTCTACATGCAACGCTGAAAGGTGGCGCCGGCATTCCTCAAGCCGAACGTCATGGTCAGGTAGCAGAAGGCTCCAAACAGCATGATGAAGGCGGTCTTCAGTCTGTCAGCCGGGTTCAGCTTGATCTGGTGATATCCTGAATATGCATCTAAGAAGCTCAACAGCTCGCATCCGGCTGTGGATTCTATCACCTGATCAATTCTTGGCAGAGCGATTGGGTCCTTGGGGCAAGCTTTGTTGAGGCTCGTGTAGTCAATACACATCCGCCACTGCTTGTTCTTCTTCAGCACCAGGACCAGGTTTGCTAACCACTCTGTGAAAAATACTTCCATGATGAAGCCGGCTGCTAGGAGCCGGGCTATCTCTTCTCCAACAACTCTTCTCTTCTCTTCTGACAGGCAGCGCAAGGGCTGCCTGATGGGCTTCACATCAGATCGGACATGTAACTTGTGCTCGGTGAATTCTGTCAGTACACCTGGCATGTCTTTAGGGGACCATGCGAAGATGTCTCGATTCTCACGGAGGAAATCGATGACCTCGCCTTCCTATTTGCTGTCAAGGTTTGCACCTATGACAGCGTACCTCTCTAGGTGCTCCAGGTCCAAGGGTATCTTCTTCGTTTCTTGGCCGGCTTGAATGAACCTTCAGCTTCTGACTCCTTGAGGTTGGGCGACATCTCGGGCTGCTTTCCGGCCATTGCCACAACCTCTCAGCTGCAATCACCAAGGACTCGGCTAGCCGACTGCTTTCGGCCGCACAAGCGGATGACTTTCTGTAGTCGCCGACTATGGTCAGAATCCCCTTGGAACTCGGCATCTTCATCTTGAGGTAGGCGTAGTGGGGGACCGCCATGAACTTGGCCAAAGCAGGTCGGTCAAGCAACGCATGGTACGGGCTTTCGAGGTCCACCACTTCAAACCAAACTGGCTCTCGGCGGAAATGATCTTTGTCTCGAAAGAGGACGTCTATCAGGATCTTGCCGATTGGTGAGCAGGAAAGGCCAGGAACAATGACGTGGAACACCGTCCGGCTGCTCTGAAGCTGTCTTTGCTTGATTCCTAACTTCTCCATGGTATCCTTGTACAGTATGTTGATGCTACTGCCTCCGTCTATCAGCACTTGCGAGAAGCAAGCGGCCCGCCTATCTGTGGCAAAGGTGGCACCTAAGACCAGGGCGTAGGAGCCCGGACTCGGCATCACCTCTGGGTGATCAGCTCTGCTCCAACTAATAGGCTTCTCGGACCAGTGCATGAACTCTGGAGTACTTGATGCTACTGCATTCACCTCTTGCTGCTGCTGCCGCGTGCTGCGTCGATCATCAGCCACACTGGTGAACACCACGTAGGCTCCGTGCTCTTCTGGGTACTCGTCTTGTATTGCGCCGACTGGCCTGACAGCCGGCTGCTGGGGTGGCGGTGGAGGCGGAGGCCCAGCAGGCGGAGGAGGCAGGAGGTCGTCTCCCTTGGCGATTCTGGTGAGCCAGTGGCATTTCCGGGTGGTGTGGGTCGACGGCTTTGCGCCGTTGTGGAACTTGCAGGGGCCATCTAGAGTCTGCTCGTAGGAGAAAGCCGGCTGCCAAGCTGGCATGCCGCCCTTCTGCTTCTTCGGAGCCGGCTGTCCCTCAGGCTGCTCTTCTTCGATCGTGGCCACCTGCCGACTGCTGGAAGCCGGCTGGGGGGCTTTGCGCTTGTGATCGCTTTGATACGGGCGCCGGCTTGATTCTCCAGTCGGTGTCTTGGGAGCCGGCGCCAGCACTTTTCTGGAGGCGTCTACCCAGAGCTCGGTCTTCATTGAGGAGTCGGCCGTGGCATACTTGTCCGCGATGACCAGTAGCTCATCAAGGGTTACCGGTTCATCGCAAAGGAGTCGGTGCTTGAGGAGAGTGCCTTCACGGCACCCGGCGGTGAAGTACTCTATGGCCTGGACCTCGTGCACTCCTTCACAGGAGTTGCGGAGCTCGGCCCAACGCATGAGGTAGTCGCGGGTCGATTCGCTGGGCCCTTGTACGCACAAGGAGAGCTGTCGGGGCTTGGGAGCCCGCTTGTATGTGCTGGTGAAGTTGCGTATGAAGGCTTCGGTGAAGTCTAGACAGTTGTTGATGCTGTAAGGCTTGAGGCTGTTGAGCCAGGTGCGCGCCGTGCCTTGGAGCATCAGGGGGACATATTTCACGGCAACGCATCGATTGCCATTCGCTATGCGAACGGCAGTGGAGTAGTCGATCAACTAGTCTTCCGGCTTCATGGAGCTGTTGTACTTGGGCGTGTCTCTTGGGAGCGAGAACCCTTTGGGAAAGGGCTCGTCGCGGATGCGGGGGCCGAAACACGGCGGGCCGACATCATCTTCTTCTTCCAGGGCCAGGGATCGCGCTAGGTGGTCTATCTGATGGCGGGCATCATTCTCGCCGACTCCTTCACAGCGACCAAGTCGGCCGCTGAGAGTCGGATGCTCGACAGGTGGCGGGGTAGGATATCTTTCCCCGCAAGGCGGAGGAGGCGGCAGGTCGCCTCGTCGCTCCACTCCTCGGGGGCGGCCTTCTGTGTCGCGCTCAATGGTAATATGAGTCCGGCTGCGGCTAGCAGCCGGCTCCTTCTCTTATCTTGTACGGGCGCCACCCGCAGTCGGCGTACGCGACGTCGCGCCGTGCTCTCGGCGAGGGGGGCTTCCAGCTCGGACGTCGGCTTCATGCCGGGTTGCGGCCGCATCAATCAGCCGCTGGATACGTCTGGTCATGTAGGGGAGCTCATCGGCCCCCAGTCCGTTTAGCTCATCAACGATCGACTGGGCGGCGCGTAGGTTCTCGAGGGGCGTGGCGTAGACCGGGCAGTCTGCTCCCAGCATGCTGGCGATGGCCGCGCCGCGTTTCTTCATGACACCAACTCGGCTTGGCCCTTCTGGAGGCGGCATGCTGAAGGCGGCGCGGTCGACTTTGCGCTGGTGGGCCTCCGTGAGGTGTCTCATGGTGGCAATCTTCTGGCCCTCCGCAAGGAGGGCAAGGCGGCGTGCCTCCAGCGCTTCGGCGTCAGCGTCCGCCGGGATGGGGGCGGATAGATCGTGCAAAGTGGCATGTAGGGCGTCACGGGCGTTCTCGTCGGAGGCGGCGCCGTGGCTGATAACGAACACTTCGGTGATGGTGATGCCGTCGCTGTCAGCTTGTGGGAGAGGATCGTCGAAGACGATCACATCGGAGGGGAAGGCGTCGAGCGACGCTGTGTCGGAATCGACAAGCATCGGGTCGGTGGATCCGACCGACTCCAAGTCCGCGGTAGGCTCGCCGAAGACGTGGAGTTGGTCGAGGAGGCTGACGAGGCGGCTCTCGGGGCAGCCTGCGCCCGCATCGGATGCGGGCTTGTCGGCGACGCGAGCCTCGCCAAGAAGATCGGCAAGGCAGCTCGCTGCGCAGGCGTCGTCGACGCTTTGCAGTGCGTCGGGGCAAGCGCCATCGGGCGTGCCGGGCTGGCTACGCTCGCTGGGGAGGAAGAGGGTTCTCGTCCAGAACGGGTCTCCGAACGATGGTGCACCAGGCCCCACGGTGGGCGCCAAATGTCGGGGGTTGGGTGCGACATATGCCAAAGGATGGCTTATCATGGTGGGGGCGAGTAGAACATCGCCGGTGCCTAGAAACGGGATGAGGCGAAGGCATGCACGCCGGCGAATCTTACCCAGCTTCAGGGCTCTCCGTGGAGATAACACCCCTACTGCTGCTCTACGGGGTCTCCGCATGATCACTATGGCAAAGTGAGTACAAGGTTGCTCCTTGAGCTGTTTCCTGGAGGTAGGAGAAGGCAAGGCTAGCTCCCTCCTTCCTATATGATCTGGTCTAGTGCTAAAGAAGCGATCCCCCTTGCATGGGTGCCCCGGGGGGCTTATATAGGCTCGCCCCCCAGGGATACAATGGTAATCCGGCTGGGTGTGGGTCCCAGCCGTCTGTCTCTTAGGCCGCCGTCTTCTCCGCCGACTGGCGGGCCCCGCCGACGGGCCCGGTACTGTAGCCGTGCTTCTAATGACGCTGGCTTGGTCATGGGGTCGTGGCAACAGTGTCGCCGCCTGACGGACGATCACTGTTGCCATTCCCCGTCTTGTCTAGTTAATGGCGTGTGGGGCCCGTGGGAGGGGCTGGCCAACTCCCGGGGGCCGACTCCCAACCGGTCCGTCTTGTGGCGCTCTTGCCGTCTTCGGTACCCCCACTGACAGGTGGGACCCGCCGTCTCTGGGCCGTACAGGCAGGCCGTCGTGGGCATAGTGCGCCGCCCACGGGGGCTGAGGTCAGAGCAGGCATGGCAACAGTGCCGCGCTTGATGGAGATCTCCATCGATACGGTGCACTGTAGCCATGCCAGCCTTTCGTAAGCGGGAGGGGGATGGGCCACGCGGTGACTGTACCCCGTTCCATCCATCGTGGCAAAGGCAGGAGGTGGTCGGAGTCGCGGGCCGACTCCCCATAGCCGGCTTCTCTGGAAGCCGCCAATAGGAGTCGGCTTATCTCGAAGTCGTCCCTGGGACTCGGCCGTGAGGGACAGTAGTCGGCGGCAACTCCTAGAAGGCGGCTCCTTATCGCGGTGTCTTGAGGGGCGCAGTCTGCCCCGATGTTTTGAAAGGTTCAGGGGCTCGGGTTAGCCTACCCGTGGCCCATTACTCCGACAACTTTGACAAGTTTTATAATCACCCAGACGCTCTGCACGCCATCTTCATTCCTATTCAGACTCAGTTGTCATGCCGGTCTTGTTGTGTCGCAACCAAACTACACCAGCCTTATCGTTACATTAGCTTCGGGAGCATATGGCTAACTCCTTCGAAGACCATTTCAGCCACTTGGCTGGACATGCAATATGTCACTCGACCACCTCGCACATCCTCACTCGGTCGTCCCGCACCACACCACTCGGTTATGCACGTCTTCACCACTCGGCCGCTCCGTGCCTCGCCACTCGGTTGTGCACGTCTTCCCCATTTGGCCGCCCCGCGCGTCGTCACTCGGTTGTACACATCATCACCCCTCGGCCGCCTCGCGCGTCACCATCAGTTTGACATGTCTTTACCTCTACACCCCCAACACGGGAACAACTAAGTTACTCGTATGATCAAACCTCATATCACACTCTGTAGCAAGCTTACCTCTTTCGAGCATCACTCGGGGGCTACGCACAGCCGTTGGCCATGCCTCCCTCAGGGGTTACGCCCATTCAATCAACTCATTGATCACATCAGGAATATCTTTCTGACCATACATGCTCGGTCCACTGAAAAACTATAAGGGTAGTACTGTCCACTCGGACGATCGCCCAAATCATTACCTAAAGTCATCTTCAGGACTGCAAAAGGCTGAAAACAACGCTCCTCTACGGATACACTTGGCCCTATCCTAGGCTCCAAGGCTTCAGTTTCACAAACTTGGACTCAGAGATGGCATGTGCTAGTTTTCCCCCAGGATAATGAGTGGCCTCTCTCTGGAGAGTCAGTCCACACACTAGCCTCGTCACTCGGGTTTCACGGCACATCCATGTCAGACCACTAGTCTATCTCCTCCGGGAGACATACAAGTGCCACCAATTTTTTCCTTCCAGTCAACATACCCCGATCAGTCGGGAAGCACGTCCACTTGGATAAATTCCCCTTTCATGCAAAAGGGTAAAAATGAAGTGCCATCGTTGAATCGTACAGGCGGCCTTACTCGTCAAACGTCGTTCATACAACCACCTCGCTACGCATCCATCCGATTGATTCAATTCTAGATAAAGATATTTTACAGTCTTCCGAATGATTGTTGTTCATTTTTTATATGTTCTAAAATCCCCCAGTGGGTGCCTTAGTTGCGAATCCGTTTTGCCTAAGTCGGAGAAAAAATCCTACCGAGTGGTGAGTCTGCCTCTCACTCAGAGTCTTAGCTGCAGTCCAGTACTCGCCTAAGTAATAAAAATCCTACCGAGTGGTGAGTCCGCCTCTCACTCGGGGGCTTAGCTGCAGTCTAGTACTCGCCTAAGTGACAAAAATCCTACCGAGTGGTGAGTCTGCCTCTCACTCAAGGGCTTAGC
>NC_041383.1:211381714-211411925 GCF_002162155.2 Triticum dicoccoides
TCGCCTAAGTTTTAAAAAAAATCCTACCGAGTGGTGAGCGATCCTCCCACTCGGAGGCTTAGCTGCAGTCCAGTACTAGCCTAAGTTTTAAAAATCCTACCGAGTGGTGAGCGATCATCCCACTCGGAGGCTTAGCTGCAGTCCAGTACTCGCCTAAGTTTAAAAATCCTATCGAGTGGTGAGAGATCCTCCCACTCGGAGGCTTAGCTGCAGTCCAGTACTCGCCTAAGTTTGAAAAATCTTACCAAGTGGTGAGCAATCCTCCCACTCGAGGGGCTTAGCAAAGTGCGGGTCAGCCACGACCACCACTTTAGGGCTGCACCATCAAGAAGAAGGACGAGATTGTGCGCACTGTCAAAGGCCCATCCAACGGCTGGCGCCAAAGTAGACGGCTGACAAGAACGTCAAGACCATTGCTGAGAGCCTTGCTAGTGAACTGAGACAGGAAGGATAAGAACATTGTTGAGGGCCTTGCTGATGAGCTGATCAATGCTGCTCAAGGATCGTCCAACTGGTCGACTGCCGATTCCTCTTCAGAAGCTGTATCAAGCAAACAGAAACCAATCCGAGAGAAGAACAAGTTCGATCAGTACCAGCTAAAAAGAGTTTTAGTTCTCTCAGACCCTCGCCGACTGCCCGCAGTCGATGGCGGTCTCGGGGACTACACCCAGTGGGTGCACTAAGCGTGCCCCCACTAGAGTAATCTCCACTCAGTATGGCTTGACCAGTCCGAGTGATAAACAACAACAAAAAGATAGGCTCTAAGACTTCCGCCGACTGCCCGCAGTCGACTGCAGTCTCGGGGACTACACCCAGTGGGTGCACTCAGCGTGCCCCCACTGGAATGGTATCGACTCGGAACGGTTCGCCCGGTCCGAGTGACGGCCAAACAACAAAAAAGACATGTTCCAGGCATGAAGAAATTCCGAGTAATCAGTTACTCGATGCAGGACCAGCTCCAAATCACTCCAAAAAATTGCTATAAGGTGAGTTCAACGCTCCTCCGTGGACCCGTTTGAGCTCATTTCACTCGGACACCGTGCAGTCTGGAATCCGTCAAGGCAACACATGGAGATAAGACTGCCGGGTGACCAGAGGAAGTTCATAAGTGCCTCTGTAGCACTCGACTCATCTGGGAATTCACCTCGACTCGACCCGCTCAACCTCGACCGATTCGGGGGCTAATTAAGAGGACAAGTATTAGGGGTAGGGTAACAGGCCTGACCTAAAGACCCTACCCATAGACACCGTACACTTTGTACTGGGCCCCTGGACCAGATCGCCGTTCAGATGTACTGCAACTTGAAAGTCACTCGGACAGCAACGACCACTCGGAGCACGGCACTCCACTCGACGAGCTCATTCCACTCGGCCGTGTAACTCACTCGGATATGTGAAGAACAATAGTCAGCATGACGGCTTGGTAGTGGGCTGGCATTATGGCATTCATGCCCCACTTTGTAACATAGGAGGTGAGGGGTGGCGCACTCTATATAAACCACCCCCACCACTAGACTCGAGGGGCTCTTTTCTTCCACCTCTCTCTCTTTTCACCATTAGTCTCAGGACTTAGCTCAGGCATGGGGATCCGTTCCTCCCACCACACACATTGTAATCTCCGGATATATACTCAGATAAATTAAAGCCTCTCCGGAGCACGAGATGTAGGGTTGTTATCTCCATCGTGAGAGGCCCAAACTCGCTAAAACCATCGTGTCACCCATATGCATCTCGATAGATCATGCTCCGTTACCCTATACCTTATTATTGTCGGAATCGTTCCCACGACATCTACCCCGGGCCCGACCGAAATGACCCTTCTATGGGAGATTAAGCTTCCTTTAAAGATACACAGCTTTCTGAGGCAGTGGGTGCGTGGCTAGCTACCTTCGGGTATGGCAGTCAGAAAATGGAATGGCCCCAAAGACGGGTTATGCCCCCTATGTAGTGTACTGGAAGACTCCAATCATATTTTTTTCCGTTACCCGGCGGCAATCTTCCTTTGGAGTTTGTCGGTGTTCTGGGAACGGGGGTACCCACACTTGCCTGCCTGCGGTCTGCAGCGTGGCTCAAGGAGTGGCCCAGTACAGCCCATCTTCATCAACACAAGCTCAAGACCCTTGTGAGGGGCCAAGCCTCACGGGGCGGACGACAGGAAGCTTCCTCAGGCGCGGCCTCGTCAGGCTGGCTCGCGAGGAGGCGGAGAGATCAAGGCGGGGTACCTCACGAGGTGCCCATGACGCAAGCCATGACGACCGAAGCCAGGCGGGCGCCAGGCGGGCGCCGACCTGCGCAGTGTCCTTGTTTCCTCTTTGGTGCAAAGGGGGCAAGCAAAGGCCAAGGTATCAAGCAAAGGCTACCATTTCGGTGCAACAAGACCAAGACCAGCAGAACGGCAGGATGGAGGTCATCGTGGAGCCCAGGACGGCGTCATCATCAGAGCCTTTGGCAGGCGAGGACCAACTTTAGTCAGGATAAGTGTACTAGATGTTCCCCCTTCAAAATGGCCAATTGTTGGCGCCCTTCCTGCTCAATATTTGGGAAGAGGACCAGGGCCTCGCTCTATAAATAGGACTAGCCATTCTCAAGGCAGGGGATCGACCAATCGAACCTGAGCCAGAACCACCCACACCAACACAAGAACTCCTCCCCTCGCAAGGTTGTTCTTCCTTTGTATTGTTCATCATCAGCCCCTGAGGCAATCCACACACCACACACCGGAGTAGGGTATTACACCACAATGGTGGTCTAAACCAGTACAAACCTTGCGTCCCTTGTGTTGTTCTTCGTGTAGCCTAGATCCTTTGCGAGGCAACGAGACGTGAGTTGGTAGAGGAGTGATCTCTGCGCACACCCCAGAGTTCGAACCTTAAGGGTCAACCGGAACCCGAAATCCGATATTTGGCGCGCTAGGTAGGGGTGCACCGGAATCACGCTTTCGCCGTCTTGCGTTTCGTCGTCCGTCGCGTCCATGTCTGATGCTCGTCGAGCCTGTGCCGAGCGTCGGGCTGCCCTCGCGGCCCATGTCGCATAGACGCCCCCGTCGGAGGGCCTCCCCATCGTTCCCCGTCGCCTGCCGCCCACGCCGCCACCGGCCCAGCGGGGAACGAGCAGCAGGCATCATCTCTGCATCCCTCGGTGCGGCTTGAAGGCCGCACCGCCACCCCGTCGCTGACCCCAGCAGGCTCGTCGCCGCACGCCCGTCGCACTCCTGCAGACGCGGACGCTGCTTTGCTCTTGGCTCGAGAGCTCCTGCACTACCGTCGCGTCGACGACCTCTACGACGAGTGGCTTGCTCGCATCACCGAGCTCGTCAGTACCACTGGGGGCTCCCCTGCACCATCCCTCTCACTACATCGCCCCCCACCCTGCGCGGGCAACGCAGCTCTGGAGGCGTCTCCACTGCCTCCCCCTCAAGAAGGCGCCCTGGCCTCAAGGCACGCGGCCCCTAGACGGGACTCGCTCCGTCCAGCGCCCGCGCAGCAAGAGAAGAGCTGCCAAGAGATCCCTCGTCCGCAGAAGGTGCTCCCGAGCTCCCCGCGCCAGCATGTCACGACCGCGCTCCTGCTCCAGCGTGCCAAGACCCCACGCTGCTCCTAGCAGCAGCACGCGAAGACCTCCAAGATCAAGCCCTACGTCACCAAAGGCCCCCTATGGCCACGGCGGGCTGCCGTGCCTTCACCGCCGAGCTGCGCAGTGTAGCCTGGCCGGGCAAGTTCAAGCCCGATCTGCCTCCACGCTACGACGACACGGTTGACCTTGTGGAGTACCTCCAGCTCTACGAGTTGGGCATCGAGGCGGCCAACGGGGACGAAAAGGTCATGGCGAACTGGTTTCTCATGGCGCTCAAGGATGCTGCCTGGACATGGCTCCTCAACCTGCCTCCCAGCACGATCTCCTCCTGGGACGAGATGCGCACTCGCTTCATCGCCAACTTCCAGGGCACTCGTGACCGGCCCCCGGCCATGAGTGACCTGTGCCGCATCAAGCAACAGCCAAGAGAGACCCTGCAAAAGTACATCCAGCGCTTCAACAATGCCCGCCTCAAGATCCCCGGGGTGACTGAGGAAGACATCATCTCATCCTTCTTCGATGGCGTTCGAGACATCAAGATGAAGGAAGAGCTAGCAATCCACGAGGACCTGTGCACCTCTCTGGAGCTGTTCAATTTGGCAACCAAGTGCGCCAGGGCTGAGGAAGGACGCCTCTCCCTCCTCGAGCTTCCAGCTGCTGATCCGGAGGAGAAGAAGCCCAAGACCAAGGATGTGAAGCGCAAAGGAGCAGTTGTGCTCGCAGCAGAACCAGATACCAAGCGCGGTAGAGATTAGCTGGAGTCGTCCAAGGGCATCCGGTACTACGTCTACCACGACCTCCACACTCACAACACCAACGAATGTCAAGAGCTCAGGGTCGTGCGATATGGACGAGGCGGCCGACGCCCCGAGCGCAACAACCGGGGCTATGGCCACGGATGAGGAAGAGGTGGAGGACGATGGGAAGACCGTGGCCCTCGCCAAGGGTGGCGTGACCGCCCTCGCGAGGATTGCTGGCAGGACCAGCCTCGCGAGGGGGCCTGGAGGGACCAGCCTCGTGAGGATCTCCCACAAGGCAACACAGGCCTCCCTCCTCTGCCACCGCCGCCAAGGAGAAATGAAGACCATCATCAGGACGAGGGGGCTGGGGGCTTCCAGGAGCCGCGAGCTATCGCTTGCATCTTGGGCGGAGCTCAGGCTCCAGCTTCTCAGCGTGTCTTCAAACAGTTCGCTCGCGAGGTGAATGCAGTCCTTCCGAAGCTCGAAGCCTCGCGCCCCCTCCAGTGGTCCACATGCGCCATCACGTTCAGCTCGGCAGATCAGCTCAAGTGCGCAGCCACAGCTGGGGTCCTCCCGATGCTCTGTTCCCCAGTCATCAGCAATGTGTAGGTCACCAGGACCCTCATCGATGGTGGAGCAGGCCTCAACATTCTGTCCGTCGAAACTTTTAACAATCTCCAAGTGTCGTATGATCAGCTTCAGCCAACCAAGCCCTTCTCAGGAGTCACTGATGGTTCTACCACCCCGATAGGGCAGGTCTGCCTCCCTGTCACCTTCGGACAGTGCAAGAACTACCGCACAGAGCTCATCGACTTCGATGTCACCCACATTCGCCTGCCCTACAATGCAATTCTGGGATATCTGGCCCTGGCCAAATTCATGGCGGTGACTCACCATGGCTACAATGTCCTCAAGATGCCAGGAAGCAGTGGAGTCATCACAGTCCCCTATGAGGAGAAGGATGCAGTGTGTTCTCTCGAACGTGCCTTCCAGGCCGCGGCAATCGAAGACCCAGAGCACAGGAGCGGGAGTCTCCCCGAAGCAGTCTCTAAGAAGAAGAAGGCATCACCTGGTCCGAACCCTCGGGAGGCAGGCCCCTCCAGTGGTGTTGTGTCAGGATTCGCGCCCGTTTAAGGGGCGCCTCCTTCTGTTGCATAGGAAGGCGTGCCCGGCGCCCTCCTCGGGCAAGGCTCAGGGGCTCTCTCCTGGAGGGCCACCGACTTTGCCAAGGTCACGAGGGAGGCGCTCAGGCACCACTTGGAGGCATGCTTCAAAGCACGTTTCCCTCAGGAAGGCACAAGGCAAGGAGGGCCAAACCCTTGGGAGTTCATCAGCAAGATCATTCAGGAGCTACAGGAGTCAAGAGTTATGAGTGGCAGCCGCCGCTTACCCGCCGTAGCTCCCCATCCAGGCGAGGATGGTGGGCTGCGCGTCTGCATCGACGTACCAGGGCTCAACCGAGCCTCCTCTCAGGAGCGCATCTAGCCCTCGCGCGTGGGACGCTGCAAGGGTCCACCCCACAGCTATGTTCGCATGCCTTTCGGCCTGCCGAACGCGGCTGTCGCGCGTCAGCGTCTTATGAGGAGCATTCTGGAGGCTCAGGAGGTCAGGCATTCCGCAGTCCTGGCGGAGATGGAGATGGTCCTCGAGGAGCCGCCTGTGCCCCCTGAGCCTCCCGAGGCTCCTGGGCCTAGGGGCTCGTGAGGATCGGCTTCCGCAGTGCACGTCGTCCACTACTTCAGCATTCCTTCATCTCCAACATCATCAGGTGACATCCTTCGAGTTTCATTTTCAGCTGGGAGCCCCCCCAGGGCTGCATCATTCCCAGGCCGCGTGGGTCCGTCCCTGCGCCATGTATCTCTTTTGTTTATGCCTTTAGGTTACCTTGTTGGGGGCGCCCCTCAGGCTGCATTATCCCCAAGCCACTCGGGCCTGACCCAGCGGCATGTATCTTTCTTGCATCTATTCAGGACCTGCATTTGACCCGCCATGATTATTACTCGATGCTTGTGACGGCGCCCTTCTTCCCTCATGCTAACCGCTTGCACGTTAAAAGGGGGGGTACCTGAGCATCGCGACTCACGGGCTCTTACTGGCTCTCCAGCCCTCACCTCCTGGCCATGTCCACGGCATCACAACCTAGCATACCAGCGACGGATGAGGTCGCCCGAGGGCCGGGACCTGAGGACGTAGAGCGTTGGCATCTAACCAAATTTGCAGGAGCACATTACAAACAAAGGCCCAGAGCCAGGCACAACCCACCTTGAGGTAGGGCCCCATGAGTCCCGCGCTGGCTCACAGGTGCCCAGATACACCTCGTCAAGCCCTACCGTGCCAGCCACGTGTCAGGGCGGGGCTGTACACGCCCCGGGGGCTCCTCCCGGAGGGGAGCCCCCTCCCACGCACCAGTAGAAGCACCATGCTCCGCGCTGGCTGACAACACTGCCGAGGAGCAGCTATGCCCGTACACATACGGAAGTGCTATGCTCCGGGCTGGTGATAAACAACTAAGGGCGGCCCACGGCCGCATCAACCTCAGGGAGCCCAGAGCTCAATGTCCGGCCCTATCGTAACGCCTCCCCTCAGGAGCGCCATGCGAGGGGGCTGGACACGGGGGCTACGCCCGGGCCACGCCCGGGCGCACGCCACCCAGCCAGGCCCCTCGGGCCTGGTTCGTCGTGCGTCCCTCCCTGAGCGGAGCCAAGGTACGACGGCCGTTTGAACGTCAAGGGTGACTCCTGAGCATCGCGACTCAGGAGCCTAACTGGTCACGTAGCCCCTCACTCCTTGGTCTCATCCTGGTTTCCGGTAGGGGCTAATGGCGGTTGAGGTATGCGCGGGGCCAGGCCCTGCCGACCTAGAACGGTAGATCCACTCCTATGCCTCCCCTCCCTACTTGTTGTTCGCGAGTCAAGGGGGACTCCTGAGCATCGCGATTCAGGAGCCTAACTGGTCACGTAGCCCCTCACTCCTTGGTCCCATCCTGGTTTCCGGTCGGGGCTAATGGCGGCTGAGGTATGCGCGGGGCCAGGCCCTGCCGACGTAGAACACAAGCAAGTAGGAAGGAAAAATGCAAATCTCAAGGAATTCAAAAGCAAATATTACAGTCCATAGGTTGTTTTCACAACCCCAAACACAAGTTTAAATGCCTCCATGAGGCATGATGCATGTTGCAGGAACTAAAACAGGACAGAAGCCACAAAGGGGTCACTTTTCGGCGGTGCCATCACTGGCGGGGGAGTTGCGCTGGGCGGCTCCACCTCCCGAAGACCCAGGGTTGGCAGCATCTCGCCTTGGCCTGGTGCTGAAGGTGCGGAACCTCGCCAGCAGGGCTTCTGCTCGACCCTTCACTGCCTCAGCAGCGGCAGCGGCAAGCTCGCCGATCGCAGGCTCCAACAGGCTGTTAAGGTCGACATTGGGGTCGCGAAGATAGACGTGGGTGAGGACACGCATCAGCGCTGTAGAAGAAAGGACACGGCCTCGGCCGTGGGGCCAAGGCCGTCCGCGACATCTTCAAGTGCATGGACCTGGAAGGGAAGCAGCTTGGCGGGGCCATCCTCGGCGCCAGCTAGCGGCTTTTCCAGGCCGCCATTATAAAGTGTCTTCAGCGCAGCACGAGCCCTCTCCTCCAGCTGCGCGAAGGCCACTCGGTCCTTGGCCAGAACCCTCGCCTTGCCATCCAGCTTGATCCTCTCCTCCTCCAACACCTGCTCCAGCGTCTCCAACCGGCCACGATGTCCATCAAGCTCGACGTCCTGGTCCCTGACAGCAGCTTCTCGAGTCTTCATCTCCTTCTCCTTCTCCTGGCGGTCACGGACCTCCTTGGCGAGCTCGTCGCGCAGGCCTTGTAGCTCATTCTCCAGTGCCTTGTAGCGGCCCCGGACATCCGCAGCCTCACCCAAGGCAGCGTCATGAGCGGCCTTGGCTTGGAGGATGGCCTGCTTCTCCCCATCGCAGGCCGTCACGGCCTGGCTCAGCGCCACTCGAACGGAGGTGTCAGAGCGGACCCAGCCAGAGGCCAACTCTAGGCGCCCAGCCACAAGGCGGGGGTCGGCGCCCTGGAGATCTTCTCGCAGCCGGTCCAGCTTAGCAGCAGCACGATCCAAGACAGTGGAAGGAGTCGAGGAAACGGCGGTTGGCGGAGTAGGAGGAGAAGACGGCAGCACAACATCAAGCGTCGGGACCTTCTGAGCCCCGGCGACCGCAGCAGTGGCATCGGGCATGGACGCCTCAGGAGTCACCTGGGCCACGGGGGCTGAGCCCACGCCAGCGCGCCCCACCTGGCCTCGCGAGGATGACCGGGCAGGGGAGGCTCGAGCCTCGCCACCTCCTTCCCCCGCAGGTGGAAGCATTGCCCCAGGCGAGGCCTCAGAGGCCCCTTTCAGCCTTTTCGCTGCGGGCACCAGCCTAGCCAAAGGATGCGGACGTCAAGCCTTGGCAACGGAAGCAGGAAGCAAAACAAAAATCAAGCACTTACTGGTCATCATTCGCGGACTCAAGCAGCCTCCGGCCGAACTTGAAGCCCGAGAGCCGTCTGCTGGGGTCAGCCTCAGGAGGCTCGGAAGCAGGGGGCACGTCAGAAGAGTTGAAGCTGGCTTCAGGCCACCTTGGAGCCAGAGCAGACCCGCGGGGAACCAACCCCGTTCTGTCCTTCCTCGGGACCGGGGGCGAGCTCTCCCCGCCTCGCTCGTCGCTGGCCTCGTCGTCGTCCGGCATGAGGAGGAGGGCACGGGACCTGCGCCGAAGGAAGGACTTCCCCGACTCTCCGTCGGTCGCCTCAGAATCGGACTCCTCTTCCTCCTCCTCTTCTTCCTCCTCCCCGCTGGAGTCGCTGGAAGATAAGTTCACCGTCGCCAGAGCCGCCAGATCCTTGGGAACTTCCACAGGCACTAGCCCCTCCCCGTTGATGGTGGGCATGGAGTTCACCACCTGCTCCCAGTCACCACGAAGGAACAGGGGTACATGAGCACCCCCAAGTCTCGCCACGTCTCCTCCAACCAAGGAATGGAGGACCGCGGCCAGATCTTCGTCGGACAGGGCTGCGGAGCTCAGGCGGAGGGCGGCATCGGCTTCCCCGAGCCTCTACAATGGGAGCGAGTGTTCCCGAAGCGAAGCTACCCGGTGCTCCAGGAACTCCCTCAGGAGCGTAGCCCCGGTCAGCTTTGCCGCCACCAGGTTGCCCGGCTTCAGGTTCGCGTCCATCCTCTCCAGCACCACCTTCGCATGGGGGTCGACAAGCTCCGCGCGAGACCACGCGTCGACGGACTTGGGCTGTGCCATGGGTAGTACCAGTCGAGGGTGGATGCGCCCAGCGTCCACCATGACCCACTTGCTCCGGAAGCCCTCAATCCTTTTCCCGGGCTTTGATATGGCATTGGAGTTGGAGTACGCGATGAAGCTCGCGCATGCAGTGATGTGAGCACCAGAAACCCGGAGGGAAAAGTAATGGCGCATCAGAGCCACTGAGGGCCTCACTCCAACATGAGCGTCGCAATAATAGGCGAAAATCGCTAGGAGGAGAACAGAGTTGGGGTGGAGGTGCAGAGATTGCAGGTTGTATTGGCGAAGGACAGCTAGGAAGAACTCGGAAAAGGGAGGCACCAGACCGGCGACGATGGCACTCACGAAGAGCGGGTAGAAGGTGCTCCCCTTGTCTTCAGGCAGGGCGGAGCCGACCTTGAGCACAGCCGCCCCCTCGTTGCCTTGCGCCACCATCATCTAGCACGTGAGGGTGAGGTTCTTCTCCGACACGTTCGGAGGATCCAGAGCGGGTGAGTACCAGGCCCCGACCGGAGACTTACGAGGCGCCATGGCTTGCCGAGGGTGCGGGATTGAAGCAGATCTGGAGGATTTCGGAAGCGAGAAGGAGGAAAGCGAGAAAGGGGATCTGGAGCAATGACTGGTGAAGGCAAAGAAGGTAAGCCTGTCCCGGGGCTGCCCTTTTGTCAGACAAACAGTTGCCGAGGCGTCATGGGGAAGCAGGGACGCCCACGTCCAATCAACTGCCACGCGGCGCCCAAGGTCGCAGGCTGTTGGGGCCCGTGGCGCTTCGCACTTGCCCCTTCGCTTCTCTGCTAAGCCAAGTCCGAGCGCGCCTTGGACCCGGGGGCTACTGTCGGCGTTTTGGGAACAGGGGTACCCAGACTTGCCTGCCCGCGGCCTGCAGCGTGGCTCAAGGAGTGGCCCAGTACGGCCCATCTTCGTCAACACAAGCTCAAGACCCTCGCGAGGGGCCAAGCCTCGCGGGGCGGACGACAGGAAGCTTCCTCAAGCGCGGCCTCGTCAGGCTGGCTCGCGAGGAGGCGGAGAGATCAAGGCGGGGTACCTCACGAGGTGCCCGTGACGCAAGCCATGACGACCGAAGCCAGGCAGGCGCCGGCCTGCGCAGTGTCCTTGTTTCCTCTTTGGTGCAAAGGGGGCAAGCGTAGGCCAAGGTATCAAGCAAAGGCTACCATTTCGGTGCAACAAGACCAAGACCAGCAGCACGGCAGGATGGATGTCATCGTGTAGCTCAGGATGGCGTCATCGTCAGAGCCTTTGGCAGGCGAGGACCAACTTTAGTTAGGATAAGTGTACTAGATATCCCCCTTCAAAATGGCCAATTGTTGGCGCCCTTCCCGCTCAATATTTGGGAAGAGGACCAGAGCCTCGCTCTATAAATAGGACTAGCCATTCTCAAGGCAGTGGATCGACCAATCGAACCTGAGCCAGAACCATCCACACCAACACAAGAACTCCTCCCCTCGCGAGGCTGTTCTTTCTTTGTATTGTTCATCATCAGCCCCTGAGGAAATCCACACACCACACACTGGAGTAGGGTATTACACCACAATGGTGGCCTGAACCAATATAAACCTTGTGTCCCTTGTGTTGTTCTTCGTGTAGCCTAAATCCTTTGCGAGGCGACGAGACGTGAGTTGGTAGAGGAGTGTTCTCCGCGCGCAACCCAGAGTTCGAACCTTAAGGGTCTGCCGGAATCCGAAATCCGACAGAGTTGTATCAGGGAGGTCATCGGTGGAGATTGGTGCCATGACAATCTCCCCTATTTGTTCCAGGTGGTCCTAAGTCGTGAGGCCAGGACGCGCCCTAGCCTTTGGGTAGTCGTGGGGGCGCTTGCATGGACATTGTGGACTGGACACAATAAGCTCGTGATCGAGCATGTGATTCCATCTCATGCGACTGACTCTATCTACAAACTATGTAGCTTCTTACAACTTTGGAGACCGCTCAGCAAGCGGCGTGATCGGGACCTCATCGACAGGATCACCTCGGTTCTACATACCACTGCCGGAGCTCTGGCGCCACCGCTCCCTCCACCACCCCCCGAGCCGGATTAGTTAGGCTGTGATCCTCCTTTAGGGGTTTGTTTTGGTTGTGCCCCCAGCTTTCTAGTACTTTGCTGCACTTTGAGTTCTTGTTGCCCTTGTTGTAACTTGTTTTCCTTCCTTTATTTGGTTGAACCTTTGTGGTGGCCTTTGTTACCGGATGATGTTGTGGCGGTTGCTTTATAATCTAAAGCGGGGGGAAACCCTTTTTCGTGAATCAGGCGCGAGGAGGCGAGGCGAGTCGGGAGGCACGACCCAGGGCCGCGTGCGAAGAGAGGAGGAGCCGACCGCAGGCCACGGCCAGAGCACGGGTAGGGAAGGAGGGAGGAAAGGGCGCGCGTGGCCGCCGGGGAAGAGGCGGCATCGCCGGAGATGGCTTCGGCGGGCGGCGGAAACTGGAGGGGAATGGGGCTGGTGGTGGCGGGCTGGGGCTGGATCCGAACCGCCTCGCCTGGTTCCTCCGGTCCGTCGCCTCCCTCGACCTCCCAGGCTACACCACCGGCGGCGGCTGGTTCTTCGCCACCACCGTGTAAATACAAGGAAAAGGGAATTAGGATAGGTGTTCCTTTTGGGGGAGATAGTGTGTTTTTCCTAGCAACGTACGTACGAATGGGATTTTGTCCGGTAGCGCGTGCGCTCGTGACGTTCATTGGGCGCAGCTGCACAATTCAGGTGGTGTTTGTTTCTCTAGTCCTAGGACTTTTTCTAGTCCCTGAGACTTTTTGAAAAAGACTCTCAAGGAGGTGCTTCTAAGGACTTTTAGCAAAAAGTCCCAAAAAAGTCTCATCCTATTTAGTTTGCTAGGGACTTTTTTTGGTCCCTACATCAAAAAGTCCCTGAAAACAAACACCCCCTCAGTATTTGGGTTTTCTGCAATACTGAAAACAAAACGCCACCCTGACCCCCAATTAACATTTGGATATTTGGGCCGGACGGCTGGTTCTGAAACCGAACGCGATAGAGAGAGAGAGGAAATACTAAGATGCCGCGACGTTATCGCTGTTGCACTCAAACTTCGGATTAGGATTCAGTGTCGCGGGCTGACAGCGCCCAGAGCAGATTCCTCTCTGCCCCCGTCGTCGCTTCTCCCGCACGGGAGAGACACGACAGGCGGCGCTTTGTAGCAGTTGGAGCCCCAAAAGCAGCCCCGGCCTTGTCCATCGCGAGCGGAAAGCTGAGGTCACGGGAACACGCGACCCAGCGCCCGAGAGGCACGGCCATGGCGCCGCGACGCACGCTCTCGCTCTCCCTCTCTCTCTCTGCTGCTGCATGGCCGCTGGTTTGTGGTTCGGCAAAAGGAGAAAAGAAAGATGCTTCCGGGCATGCATAGGCTGTGGAGCGAGCTCAAGGCCTTTCCCTCGCGCATGGAAAGCCGTGTCCCCTGTTTCCCGGGCCGTTCACCTAATCTGCCGCTAACCTCCGATTCTTCACTCACTAAACTCCTCACCTAAAAGCGACATGGACACCTGTGCCTTGTCCGGGACTCCCATGCCTTAATCTACCAAGGTTAACGTATTCTATCTCCATAACATAACATACGACGAGCTTTTGTACACATAACACGGTACACAGGGAGATGATATTTGTAACATGGGATTATAATTTTACTTTGAAATACTCCTAAGCAACGAATGGGTCAGAGACAAGAACCGGAACAGACCTTCTGCTGATGTCTGCGCCTGCTGCCCGCTGTTGCCAAGATTCTCTGCGTGTGGCAACCATTCCTACCCTTTCAGTCATGCGGTATACATGCCAAATGATTGTGTCCTCGTAGCTCCTGCCTCGCTACGGCAGTATAAAGGGCTTTCCAACCTTGACTGCTGCACGGCTCGCTGTTCTCCCCGTCAAAATGTGTTCTACGCCACTTCGCTAATGCGCTGAAGTTTTCTCTCGGCCGCGCGCGCTGTTACATTGGCAGCCGAGCAGAGCTGTAGTAGTACACTGCCTCAGGAGATTCAGCTTCTCTCGTGCACAGTCACAGAGCAGCAGGGTACCACAGCCCTCTGATCCATCCACTCTGTCTGGTCCTCTTGCCCCCATGAATGCATGAGATGCCGGCCAGCCAGAGGTTTCTTTTCTTCCTCGTCGCCTTGCTCCTCCTGGTGGCGACGGCGGCGGCCGGAGGGGACGACCACGCCGCCGGCACGACCGAGGCGGCCGCGGAGGCGCGTCCGCCCGACGCGGCGTTCGACGTGCGGGCGAGGAAGTGGTGGCCGCGGGTCCCGGCGACGGAGGGCCTCGTCCGGGGCAGCGAGCGCCGGGTGCCCAACTCCTCCGACCCGCTCCACAACCGCTGACGTGATTACACCACCGCTGCCTGCTCCCGTGCCATCCGATTCTTGGCGCTCCCGCGTCGCCCATGCTTCATGCTTGGATCGTGGCTGCCGGCTCTGCTAGATCAGAGGCCCAAGATGCGTATACAAATGTAGCTCATTTTGCCTTTTGTTGGCTCCAGTGTTTTGTAATGAGAAATTGATCGGCGTTTTGCCGATCTGTGCATACACATTTGACATTCCTTCTTCTTATAGATGACTAAAGTGCAGTTCATAGTGGGCAATTCGATAATACTATCTTGTTTTCGCTTCAATTTCTGCAAAAAGAGATGGCATGTCGGGCCGCGGACCCACTTGTCAGCCTACGCCAGTCGAAGCCTTCGCCTCAACGGGTTGCGTTCTCCAGTCTCCGCCTCCGCTGCGTCAAAACATCAAACGGCTTGCGCGCGCGACGCACCGGTTCAGTGATCAACCGCAAGCGCCGCCGCCGCCGCCCGAATGTCCATCGCTGCCGGCGTCGCCCTCGCCGTGGCCGACGCCGTGTGGGCTCAGATCAAGGCCGGGGGACACGCCACGGACGAGCACCTGTCCATGTAAGTGAATCCAAACAGGCCCGGCACCGCCGCGGCGCCACCGTCTCGCTCGGTTGTTAATTCATGCACGCCTCGCCGTCTCGAGCCCCTGACCTGTTCTGGCGTGCGTGCAGCCTCGACCACCTGTTCGGCAAGAACATGCTGCGCGCCTGCAAGATCCTCGACGAGGGCGGTGTCCGCCGCGTCACCGGCGCGCCCAGCGGCCGCTCGCTCTTCCTGGTTGGCTCCCGCACCTTACCTTTCCGTCCCCACGGCTGCTCGTGTTGTGGCCGAGCCAGCAGGCGATCGGCCGGTTGACGACGGCTTGTTTTGGTTTGGCGCTGCAGGTGATGGGGGAGTCCAAGAGGAAGGAGGAGTACATCTGCTTCCCGGAGCACCTCTGCACCTGCTACTCCTTCTTCTATGACATCGTCGGCCGTGGTGAGCAGCTCTGCGTAAGTGCCGTCTCTGTTACTTCGTCTGGCCACATTATTCACCGAGTCTAGTGAAATTCTCGATTAGAGGAATGGATGTATTTGGAATCCAAAATAAGCATTGGACTGTTACAGGCTTACAGCTGCAATCGGTAGCTCTTGGTTACTGGGAAATCTTGTTTTGATTTTGGGTTATTGTTTTTGTTCTTTCCAGTGTAAGCACCAGTTGGCAGCGCGGCTCGCAGAAGCTGTCGGCAAACACCAGGAGATGGAGGTGACTGATGAGGAGCTCGCTCACATGCTTGCTAACCTCTGACTGCTTGAATATTTCAGTAATGCACAATACATTTATGAATGACTGTCCTTTTGGGGGTTGTCTCACCTGTGTCATTCTAAAAGACTGAATTTAGCTTAATGAAGTGTTATGATCATCTAGGTAAGGTCTTCCTGAGTGCTATATAGGCTTGGGAATCCTTTCGCTGCAATGTTATGCCACATGGATTGTGTATATAGAGATAGGAAAAGGGTGTCCAAGAAACTGTGGTGAAATCTGCAGGGTTAGAATATTATCACCTTGTTTCTCTTTTTGAGAAACCAGCATCACCTTCTTTTTCATTGTATCAAATTACAAGAACGAGACCGTGAAATCATTGAGTTATGTGAACCGATCAATGAATTGAGATGAATAGTTTTTCTTTCATATCGAGTTAGCCTTTTGCTGTCCTTCAACACATTACAATTTTTTCACAAGATATCTTCTTTTCCTATGATGCTTTTGTGTAGTGATGCTTTGGTAGAAGGAATCATGATATGATACACAATGACCATATGGTTACAGAGTTCCTGATATTTGAACTTGACGGTTCTTGCATACTACAGTAATTGATACTCCCTCTGTAAAGAAATGTAAGAGTTTTTAGATCACTACTTTAGTGATCTAAAAAGTCTTATGTTTCTTTACAGAGGGAGTTTATTCCAGTATACTACAGTGAAGCATAGTTAATTTTGCAAATGAGCATCATGATAATAATATCTGAGATATGGATGCTAATATACCTGATTGGCTAGTTCCTGGACCACATGTTTCACTGTATCTGAGTACCTTTGGTTTATTTGGTGAGAAGATGATGCCCTTAGCTTAATACGTTGAAGTTTTTTGGTGAATACTACACCTTAAAAAACCAGCATAACTAATACAGATAAATATTATTAAGCTTAGAAGAATGTTGTGGTTTATCTATAATGTATGACTACTGAGTTCTAAACATTAAAGACAATAACACCGCGATCTTCTAGCTTTGAAGTATATCATTAATGAGAGAGTCTTCTGAAAATCATATAACATCAAAAGAGTTTACCGAGGTGGCTTTCCAGAAGGACATGTGATGTATTTCGGAGACATTAGTTTCCAATGATTTTGTGAGCCAACAATTTCTGCATATACAGTATAAGCGTTGGAAGCGTTCTCATGGAAGTTTGTAGTGTACATTGTAGCCAACAGTTGTGGTCATCCCGTGTTTCCATTTCTAAAGTATTTCTTTTGGCATCTCACATTCTCACCTTTTCTCTATCCCCTTGCTTGTTTTTATGCTTGCACAAGAAGATTCCTATGCCATGCACTTGCCTTCAGCATTAAAATAACGAAATTTTGTTCTTTCCACGTATGCATCCATTGACATGTCAATATATTTATTATTATTTTCTCTGATTCTTCCACACTATTTTGCTTGTATTCATGCACACTGATGGACCAATTAACATCCTGTCGTTGACAAGAATACACATATTCACATGTACGACTTGAGATATGCAAATGCAATCTATAAGGTTGCAGCAGTTAGCCTTTATATGATAATAGTTCAATACAACTGGTGTTGTTTGATAAGCTCCAAAGTCCAGAGCATTCATGGTTGCCAACAAACTTCCAATGCATAGAAATGTTTTAAGTCTTTGATAAAGCAGCAAATGTGTTGCATGTAGTTTATCTTTTGAAATAACGTTTGGTGATCAAGTGAGGCGCATAAAATTTGAATTGGAGTCCTTAGAGCAACGCTAATCACCACGACAGCGCTGACTAAAGTTTGTTTCTTATCTCATTTATAGCTTAATACTGATCGGTGGATTGTATGTATGGTTCCTACTTCTTAGTAACTAGATTGAAGATTACTCAAGTTTAAACTTGTTACTCTTTACCAGGTATCACACATAGATTATTGTTTTCTAGTTTTGAAACTTGTCTGAGAACTCACCTGCAACTGTGGGTACAAGTTTGGAATCTTATTCCCTCACCTCAAAAGATGATGCAAAATATTGACTTCACAGAAAATGTTTATACATGGGATTATGGATTAGAAATTACAAATGCAGGCTCAAATCAATATTTTCCTCTGGTTGCTTCATGGTCTCCTGAAGACTTGCTTTGAAGCTCCCAGGCCACACTAAATAGGCAGCTTCCTCTACTGCAAAAGGCATCCTGTTTCTCATTTGGCCGTCATGAAATCTTGCAACAACAACAGCGGCCCTTTCACCTTGTGCAGTCAGAATTGTGGAGTGGGGGCTGGCCCTCATAGGTTGGATGAAGGAAGCAGTTGGAGGAAAGCGTATCATCAGTTGCTGAAAGCTTCGTGATCTCCTGGCTGCACACCTTTCCTTCTTGTGTGCATTCTGGTGCCCGCCAAGGGCCTGCGAGCTGAAGAACTTCCTCAGGCAGTAGTTGCAGGAGAACGTCCGTTGAGGGGTGGCCACAGGTTTGGCCTCTGGAGGCTTAGCCGCTTCGCTTCTCAGTGCATCGAGGCCCAGCTTTAGCCATGGCGTTGAGGTATTGTCATCGGCGCGACCAGCTTCATCACCTTGATTACCTAATATCTGTTCTTCTGCTTCAGGTCCCCTCTTCATCTTTCCTTGTTGGGAGTGGCACAATAGAGGATTGCTCTAGGTTTGTGTTATGATGGTAGTCCTCTGGTTGGTATAAAAAGGAGCAGGGGTCTGCAAGTGGCAATAATTCAGGGGTAAAGGCAAAAGTTTCCAGGAGTTTAAAGTGGATCAGGATATGCTAGTCTGCATGCCTATCTATTTTCCTAGTTTGCTTACGTACCAGTTTCCTTGTCGTGGTGGTCAGCTCGTTGGCTTTTCGTTATTCCGTAAGGTGTGTCTTTCATGTATACTGTCCCGTCACGGGAAACTTCAGTTTCTTATCTAGTTCTTTCCTGATCAGATATGGGCTTATTTTGGGTACCAATGTTGCAGTACATATCTATGACGTAGTACAGTTAAAAAAAACCTCATAGTATGATTGACCATTTTCTGATTTGCTCACCTGTCATCTAGGAATCCACTATTCATGTTGGTATACTTCCTTGCCATGATTAGTTCAGAAATGTATGTGGAAAAGAAGTCTGTTACGGTCGAACGGTGAAATTGCCTTCTTATTTTTCGCTGCTAGATTTTGTTCAGAGTCAATAATGAAGTTTGCGTGGATTAACCCCATTTAATATGAACCCTTTCCAGTCGATTAGTTTGATTGACAATATAGCACTCTCAGTGAAAAGTGCTACGGCCTAGATATTATTTGTTCAAACGTAGTTGTTGCTTTTTTTGATTTGAGGTCATCATTGATCTTATCTCATGCACGTTCTCTCTCTTTGTCTCTTGAGGCTCAGGCATAGACGGCGCCTGGCATTCTCTATCTAACCCTAAAGCTTAGCCTGCATCAGCGGCTTCGAAATGACTTCAGCTTGAGTGCATCCGCCACTCTTTGCCATGAGCGGTCGGCACTCCCCGAGGTAAACACACAGGAGCTTTCTGCCCGGGAACAAGTGGATGGTCATGATCCACTCACAGCACAATGATTGTGCTTATTTATTCTGTATAGTGATACATGGAGGAGCACTTTTGAGTTTTGACTGCTCGCCTCGGAGACAACTGGGCCTATATGATTATGAGCCATGGAAATGGACCGCTGCTTTCTCTCGGGTCACAGTGAGGGAGAGACGTGAGGTCGGATGCTGATTGCGCCTGGTGGATTGGTGACTCTGGCAGCCTGATCCGGGCGGGGTAGGGACGGTGTTGGGAGTAGGGAGCGCTGCGCCGACGCAACAGGATTCGTTTTGTTCGACGCTGAGAAGAATTCTTCAAACCCCGGGTGGGCAGGTGGGCAATGACGGCCTGGTCTGTTATACGTCGCTCTCGTCCCTGTTCGCCCTGCCTCATACCCCATCTCGTTCTGCAGTGTTGCGGCAGGTTTTCGTTGATCTGCGTTGATCCATGCGACCAGGGGCGGATCCCGTTTCCTGTGCCGCTACATCACCTTGGTGACTTGATGTGTGGCATCTTTTGATGTGTCATTGATATAATCTCAATAGGGAACACGACCTTTTCACACCCATAACTCATCGGGCATGTTTGTTTGCCTGCATCATTTTTTGTCACTTTGCATACTTGTCCCAATTAGGTCTGGTTGAACAAATACATGCAAAAGGCTAACATCCGCACATCGTTTGGTTGCCTGCATACTCCATAGCCTAGCTGCGAAGAAACGCAAGTCACACTTGACTTGCGGGATTGTTTAGATAGAAACACAAGTCATGTTGTTTGATAAGATGCAACACATGTTGTCTGATAACCTCCTTTCGAAGTGGTGGGTTTAGAAGCATGCTCGCAAGGAGGACATAGATAGCAACCAGTTTAACATTGTGAGACATAACTAAACATAGTCTTAAACAAATGTTCCATGCTAAACTGAAGCAAACCACGGAAGAGTGAACTTTCTAGACATCCATGGCGAAGGCCACGTTGTTGGTGTCCTGGATTAGGGGTGTTTGCCATGTCGGTCCGCCTACCATGGTCCGGGCCGAGGACGCACCTAAGATTGATGGACGGGCCACATTGTCGTAACCAAGACGAGGATCTCCTGGAGGCTTGGCGTACACATCAAGCGTATGTGAATAGTTGGCGTGTTTATCCCTACATTGTAACCAACCATGTGTAAAGCCTAGGTGCCCCCGGCGTCTATATAAGCAGTGGGATTTAGTCCGTAGAGACGGACACATTCACCTTAGCAAGGTTTAGAGCTTAGATAATACTCATACGATTTTGATGTAGATCAATTTGTACTTTGTACCCCATCACAATCAATGCATAAGAAGCAGGACGTAGGGTTTTACCTCATTAAGAGAGCCTGAACCCGGGTAAAACATCGTGTCCCTACTCTTCTTGTTACCATCTAGCTCTGATCATCAAGCTTGGGACCCCCTACCCGAGATCTGCCGGTTTTAGCACCAACATTGGTGGGCTGTGTAGGTCTCGCTAAGTGATCACGAGAGCTTGATGGCAGGTCTTCGGATCGCTGACGGCATCGGCTGTGGGCATATCTTTGTCCCCGGCCAACTTTTCACTTTCGGCAACATCGTACTGCACGCCGAGCCCTCTGGCTGCCCCGGCCAGGTGGAGAGCCTTACCCCCAGGCCAAGCCTTTCGGTTTGGCAATCTAGAATATGTCGTGGACTCCCGCGGCGAGCTTGTTGTTGGAAATATGCCCTAGAGGCAATAATAAAGTGGTTATTATTATATTTCCTTGTTCATGATAATCGTTTATTATCCATGTTATAATTGCATTGACCAGTAACTCAATACATGTTTGTGGATACATAGACAACAACATGTCCCTAGTAAGCCTCTATCAGACTAGCTCGTTGATCAAAGATGGCTATGGTTTCCTAGTCCTAGACATGAGTTGTCATTTGATAACGAGATCACATCATTGGGAGAATGATGTGATGGACAAGACCCAAACTACAAATGTAGCATATGATCGTATCAAGTTTATTGCTATCTTTTCTGCATGTCAAGTATATGTTCCTATGACAATGAGATCATGCAACTCACTGACACCAGAGGAATACCTTGTGTGTACCAAATGTCGCAACGTAACTGGATGACTATAAAGTTGCTCTACAGGTATCTCTGAGGGTGTTTGTTGACTTGGCATGGATCAAGACTGGGATTTGTCACTCCGTATGACAGAGAGGTATCTCAGGGCCCACTCGGTAATACAACATCACAAGAAGCTTGCAAGCAATGTGACTAAAGAGTTAGCCATGTGATCTTGTATTACAGAACGGGTAAAGAGACTTGCCGATAATGATATTGAACTAGGTATGGAGACACCGACGATCGAATCTTGGGCAAGTAACATACCGATAGACAAAGGGAACTACATACGGGATTAGCTGAATCATTGACATCGAGGTTCGACCAATAAGATCTTCGTAGAACCAATATGGACATTCAGGTCCCGCTATTGGTTATTGACCGTAGAGGTGTCTCGGTCATGTCTACATAGTTCTCGTACCCGCAGGGTCTACACACTTAATGTTGGGTGACGATATAAGTATAGTTGAGTTGTTTTGGTGGTAACTGAAGGTTGTTCGGAGTCCCGGATGAGATCCCAAACATGACGAGGAACTCCGGAATGGTCTGCAGGTGAAGATTGATATATAGGACGAAGGGTATCGGAGTCCGGAAGTGTTCCAAGGGCACCGAGTTATGGCCAGGATGACCGAAATGATGGGGGACGTAGCAGAAATTCAAAATTTTCCTACGTGTCACCAAGATCTATCTATGGAGAGACCAGCAACGAGGGGAAGGAGAGTGCATCTACATACCCTTGTAGATCGCTAAGCGGAAGCGTTCAAGAGAACGGGGTTGAAGGAGTCGTACTCGTCGTGATTCAAATCACCGATGATCAAGTGCCGAACGCATGACACCTCCGCGTTCAACACACGTACAACCCGGTGACGTCTCCCACGCATTGATCCAGCAAGGAGAGAGGGAGAGGTTGATGAAGACTCCATCCAACAGCATCACAACGGCGTGGTGGTGATGGAGGAGCGTGGCAATCCAGCAGGGCTTCGCCAAGCACCACGGGAGAGGAGGACGACTTGGGAGAGGGGGAGGGCTGCGCCAGAACTTTGTGTTGAGCTCCCATGCGTCTCCCCACTATATATAGGGGTGGAGGGGCTGGTTTCTTGCCCTCCAAGTCCATTGGGGCGTTGGCCAAGGTGGGAGGAAAGAAATCCCATCATTTCCTTCCCCACCGATTGTTATCCCCCCTTTTTAGGGATCTTGATCTTATCCCTTCGGGATATGATCTTATTCCTTCTAAGGGGGGATCTTGGTGCGCCTTGACCAGGGGTGTGGGGCCTTGCTCCCACTACCCACGTCCATGTGGGTCCCCCCATGCAGGTGGGCCCCACTCCGGAACCTTCTAGAACCTTCCCGGTACAATACCGAAAAATCCCGAACATTTTCCGGTGGCCAAAATAGGACTTCCCATATATAAATCTTTACCTCCGGACCATTCCGGAACTCCTCATGACGTCCGGGATCTCATCCGAGACTCCGAACAACATTCGGTAACCACATACAAACTTCCTTTATAACCCTAGCGTCATCGAACCTTAAGTGTGTAGACCCTACGGGTTCGGGAGACATGTAGACATGACCGAGACGTTCTCCGATCAATAACCAACAGCGGGATCTGGATACCCATGATGGCTCCCACATGTTCCACGATGATCTCATCGGATGAACCACGATGTCAAGGACTTAATCAATCCCGTATTCAATTCCCTTTGTCTATCGGTATGTTACTTGCCCGAGATTCGATCGTCGGTATCCAATACCTTGTTCAATCTCGTTACCGGCAAGTCACTTTACTCGTTCCGTAACACATCATCCCGTGATCAACTCCTTGGTCACATTGCGCATATGATGATGTCCTACCGAGTGGGCCCAGAGATACCTCTCCGTTTACACGGAGTGACCAATCCCAGTCTCGATCCGCATAAAACAATAGATACTTTCGGAGATACCTGTAGTGCACCTTTATAGTCACCCAGTTACGTTGTGACGTTTGATACACCCAAAGCACTCCTACGGTATCCAGGAGTTACACACTCTCATGGTCGAAGGAAGAGATACTTGACATTGGCAAAGCTCTAGCAAATGAACTACACGATCTTTTGTGCTAGTCTTAGGATTGGGTCTTGTCCATCACATCATTCTCCTAATGATGTGATCCCGTTATCAACGACATCCAATGTCCATAGCCAAGAAACCATGACTATCTGTTGATCACAACGAGCTAGTCAACTAGAGGCTCACTAGGGACATATTGTGGTCTATGTATTCACACGTGTATTACGATTTCCGGATAATACAGTTATAGCATGAATAAAAGACAATTATCATGAACAAGGAAATATAATAATAATACTTTTATTATTGCCTCTAGGGCATATTTCCAACAGTCTCCCACTTGCACTAGAGTCAATAATCTAGTTCACATCGCCATGTGATTAACACTCACAGGTCACATCGCCATGTGACTAATACCCAAGAGTTTACTAGAGTCAGTAGTCTAGTTCACATCACTATGTGATTAACACTCAATGAGTTTTATGTTTGATCATGTTGCTTGTGAGAGAGGTTTTAGTCAACGGGTCTGAACCTTTCAGATCCGTGTGTGCTTTACAAATCTCTATGTCATCTCCTAGATGCAGCTACCATGCTCTATTTGGAGCTGTTCCAAATAACTGTTCTACTTGGAGCTATTCTAAATTGTTGCTCCATTATATGTATCCGGTATCTCTACTTAGAGCTATCTGGATAGGTGTTAAGCTTGCATCGACGTAACCTTTACGATGAACTCTTTTACCACCTCCATAATCGAGAAAATTCCTTAGTCCACTAGTTACTAAGGATAACTTTGACCGCTGTCCTGTGAGCCATTCTTGGATCACTCTTGTACCCCTTGACTGACTCATGGCAAGGCACACTTCAGGTGCAGTACACAGCATAGCATACTGAAGAGCCTACGTCTTAAGCATAGGGGACGACCTTCGTCCTTTCTCTCTATTCTGCCGTGGTCAAGCTTTAAGTCTTAACTTCGTACCTTACAACTCAGGCAAGAACTCCTTCTTTGACTGGTCCATCTTGAACACCTTCAAGATCATGTCAAGGTATGTGCTCATTTGAAAGTATTATTAAGCATTTTGATCTATCCTTATAGATCTTGATGCTCAATGTTCAAGTAGCTTAATCCAGGCTTTCCATTGAAAAACACTTTCAAAATAACCCTATATGCTTTCTAGAAATTCTACATCATTTCTGATCAACATATACTCATCAGAAATTCTATAGTGCTCCCACTCACTTCTTTGGAAATACAAGTTTCTCATAAACTTTGTACAAACCCAAAAATTTTGATCATCATCAAAGCATACATTCCAACCCCGAGATGCTCACTCCAGTCCTTAGAAGGATTGCTGGAGCTTTGCATACTTATTAGCATCTTTCGGGATTGACAAAACCTTCCGGTTGTATCACATACAACCTTTCCTCATTAAAATCGTCGAGGAAACAATGTTTTGACATCCTATCTGCAAGATTTCATAAATAATGCAGTAATCGCTAATATAATTCCAACAGACTCTTAGCATCGCTATGAGTGAGAAAATCTCATCGTAGTCAACTCCTTGAACTTGTCAGAAAACATCTTAATGACAAGTCGAGCTTTCTTAATGGTGACATTTACCATCATTGTCCGTCTTCCTTTTGAAATCCATCTGTACTCATTAGCCTTACGACCATCGAGCCGTTCTGCCAAAGTCTACACTTTGTTTTCATACATGGATCCTCTCTCGGATTTTATGGCCTCAAGCCATTTATCGGAATCCGGGCTCACCATCGCTTCTCCATAGCTCGTAGGTTCATTGTTGTCTAGCAACATGACCTTCAAGACAGGATTACGTACCACTCTGAAGTAGTACGCATCCTTGTCATCCTACGAGGTTTGGGAGTGACTTGATCCGAAGTTTCATGATCAATATCATAAGCTTCCACTTCAATTGGTGTAGGTGCCACAGGAACAACTCCCTGTGCCCTGTCACACACTAGTTGAAGAGACAGTTCAATAACCTCATCAAGTCTCCACCATCCTCCCACTCAATTCTTTCGAGAGAAACTTTTCCTCGAGAAAGGACCCGATTCTAGAAACAATCCATATTGCTTTCGGATCTGAATTAGGAGGTATACCCAACTGTTTTGGGTTTCCTATGAAGATGCATTTTATCCGCTTTGGGTTCGAGCTTATCAACCTGAAACTTTTTCATATAAGCGTCGCGGCCCCAAACTTTTAAGAAATGACAACTTAGGTTTCTCTAAACCATAATTCATACGGTGTCATCTCATCGGAATTACGTGGTGCCCTATTTAAAGTGAATGTGGTTGTCTCTAATGCCTAACCCATGAACGATAGTGGTAATTCGATAAGAGACATCATGGTACGCACCATATCCAATAGGGTGCAACTATGAGTTCGGACACACCATCACATTATGGTGTTCCAGGCGGTATTAATTGCGAAACAATTTCCACAATGTCTTAATTGTGTGCCAAAACTCGTAACTCAGATATTCATCTCTATGATCATATCATAGACATTTTATCCTCTTGTCACAATGATCTGCTACTTCACTCTGAAATTACTTGAACCATTCAATAATTCAGACTTGTGTTTCATCAAGTAAATATTCTCAACATCTACTTGAATCATCTGTGAAGTAAGAACATAACGATATTCACTGCATGCCTCAGCATTTATTGGACTGCACACATCAAAATGTGTTACTTCCAACAAGTTGCTATCTTGTTCCATCTTATTGAAACCGAGGCTTTTCAGTCATCTTGCCTATGTGGTATGATTTGCATATCTCAAGTGATTCAAAATCAAGTGAGTCCGAACGGTCCATTTGCATGGAGTTTCTTCATGCATATACACCAATAGACATGGTTCGCATGTCTCAAACTTTTCAAAAACGAGTGAGTCCAAAGATCCATCAACATGGAGCTTCTTCATGCGTTTTATACCATTATGACTTACATGGCAGTGCCACAAGTAAGTGGTACTATCATTACTATCTTATATCTTTTGGCATGAAAATGTGTATCACTACGACCGAGATTCAATAAACCATTCCTTTAGGTGCAAGACCATTGAAGGTATTATTCAAAAAATAGAGTAACCATTATTCTCCTTAAATGAATAACCGTATTGCGATAGACATAATCCAATCATGTCTATGCTCAACGCAAACACCAATCTCGGTGGTAGAGGGAGCGTGCGATGCTTGATCATATCAACCTTGGAAACACTTCCAACATATCGTCAGCTCACCTTTAGCTAGTCTCCGTTTATTCCGTAGCTTTTATTTCGAGTTAGTAACACTTAGCAACCGAACTGGTATCCAATACCCTGGTGCTACTAGGAGTACTAGTAAAGTACACATTAACATAATGTATATCCAATATACTTCTATCGACCTTGCCAGCCTTCTCATCTACCAAGTATCTAGGGTAATGCTGCTCCAGTGGTTGTTCCCCTTATTACAGAAGCACTTAGTCTCGGGTTTGGGTTCAACCTTGGGTTTCTTCACTTGAGCAGCAGCTGAATTGCCGTTTCATGAAGTATCCCTTTGTTCCCTTGCCCTTCTTGAAACTAGTGGTTTCACCAACCATCAACAATTGATGCTCCTTCTTGATTTCTACTTTCGCGATGTCAAACATCATGAATATTTCAAGGATCATCATATCTATCCCTGATATGTTATAGTTCATCACGAAGCTCTAGCAGCTTGGTGGCAATGACTTTGGAGAAACATCACTATCTCATTTGGAAGATCAACTCCCACTCGATTCAAGTGATTGTTGCACTCAGACAATCTGAGCACAAGCTCAATGATTGAGCTTTTCTCCCTTAGTTTGTAGGCTAAGAAAATTGTCGGAGGTCTCATACCTCTTGACGTGGGCACGAGCCTGAAATCCCAATTTCAGCCCTCGAAACATCTCATATGTTCCGCGACGTTTCGAAAACGTCTTTGGTGCCTCTACTTAAACCATTTAACTGAACTATCACGTAGTTATCAAAACGTGTATGTTCGATGTTCGAAACATCCACAAACGACGTTTGGGGTTCAGCACACTAAGCAGTGCATTAAGGACATAAGCATTCTAGTGTCCGCATAATCGCTACTGTCAACTTTCAACTATATTTTCTCTAGGAACATAACTAAAACAGTAGAACTATAGCGTGAACTACGACATAATTTGCAAAAGGTCTTTTGACTATGTTCAGGATAATTAAGTTCATCTTATGAACTCCCACTTAGATAGACATCCCTCTGGTCATCTAAGTGATCACATGATCCGAGTCAACTAGGCCGTGTCCGATCATCACATGAGACGGACTAGTCATCATCGGTGAACATCTTCATGTTGATCGTATCTACTATACGACTCATGCTCGACCTTTCGGTCTCCGTGTTCCGAGGCCATGTCTGCACATGCTAGGCTCGTCAAGTTAACCCTAAGTGTTTTCGCTGTGTAAAACTGTCTTACACCCGTTGTATGTGAACGTAAGAATCCATCACACCCGATCATCACATGGTGCTTAGAAGCGACGAACTGTAGCAACGGTGCACAGTTAGGGGAGAACACTTCTTGAAATTTTGTAAGGGATCATCTTATTTACTACCGTTGTCCTATGTAAACAAGATGCATAAACATGATAAACATCACATGCAATCAAATAGTGACATGATATTGCCAATATCATTTTGCTCCTTTTGATCTTCATCTTCGGGGCTCCATGATCATCATCGTCACCGGCATGACACCATGATCTCCATCATCATGATCTCCATCATCGTGTCTTCATGAGGTTGTCACGCCAACGACTACTTCTACTTCTATGGCTAACGCGTTTAGCAATATAGTAAAGTAATTTACATGGCGTTCTTCAATGACACGCAGGTCATACAATAAATAAAGACAACTCCTATGGCTCCTGCCGGTTGTCATACTCATCGACATGCAAGTCGTGATTCCTATTACAAGAACATGATCAATCTCATACATCACATATCATTCATCACATTCCTCTTGGCCATATCACATCACATAGCATACCCTGCAAAAACAAGTTAGACGTCCTCTAATTGTTGTTTGCATGTTTTACGTGGCTGCTATGGGTTTCTAGCAAGAACGTTTCTTACCTACGCAAAACCACAACGTGATATGCCAATTGCTATTTACCCTTCATAAGGACCCTTTTCATCGAATCCGTTCCGACTAAAGTGGGAGAGACTGGCACCCGCTAGCCACCTTATGCACCAAGTGCATGTCAATCGGTGGAACCTGTCTCACGTAAGAGTACGTGTAAGGTCGGTCCGGGCCGCTTCATCCCACAATACCGTCGAAACAAGATTGGACTAGTAACGGTAAGCATATTGTACAACATCAATGCCCACAACTACTTTGTGTTCTACTCGTGCAAAGAATCTACGCAATAGACCTAGCTCATGATGCCACTGATGGGGAACGTAGCAGAAATTCAAAATTTTCCTACGTGTCACCAAGATCTATCTATGGAGAGACCAGCAACGAGGGGAAGGAGAGTGCATCTACATACCCTTGTAGATCACTAAGCGGAAGCGTTCAAGAGAACGGGGTTGAAGGAGTCGTACTCGTCGTGATTCAAATCACCGATGATCAAGTGCCGAACGCACGGCACCTCCGCGTTCAACACACGTACAGCCCGGTGACGTCTCCCACGCATTGATCCAGCAAGGAGAGAGGGAGAGGTTGAGGAAGACTCCATCCAACAGCAGCACAACGGCGTGGTGGTGATGGAGGAGCGTGGCAATCCAGCAGGGCTTTGCCAAGCACCACGGGAGAGGAGGACGACTTGGGAGAGGGGGAGGGCTGCGCCAGAACTTTGTGTTGAGCTCCCATGCGTCTCCCCACTATATATAGGGGTGGAGGGGCTGGTTTCTTGCCCTCCAAGTCCATTGGGGCGTTGGCCAAGGTGGGAGGAAAGAAATCCCATCATTTCCTTCCCCACCGATTGTTATCCCCCCTTTTTAGGGATCTTGATCTTATCCCTTCGGGATATGATCTTATTCCTTCTAAGGGGGGATCTTGGTGCGCCTTGACCAGGGGTGTGGGGCCTTGCCCCCACTACCCACGTCCATGTGGGTCCCCCCATGCAGGTGGGCCCCACTCCGGAACCTTCTAGAACCTTCCCGTACAATACCGAAAAATCCCGAACATTTTTCGGTGGCCAAAATAGGACTTCCCATATATAAATCTTTACCTCCGGACCATTCCGGAACTCATCGTGACGTCCAGGATCTCATCCGGGACTCCGAACAACATTCGGTAACCACATACAAACTTCCTTTATAACCCTAGCGTCATCGAACCTTAAGTGTGTAGACCCTACGGGTTCGGGAGACATGTAGACATGACCGAGACGTTCTCCGGTCAATAACCAACAGCGGGATCTGGATACCCATGATGGCTCCCACATGTTCCACGATGATCTCATCGGATGAACCACGATGTCAAGGACTTAATCAATCCCGTATTCAATTCCCTTTGTCTATCGGTATGTTACTTGCCCGAGATTCGATCGTCGGTATCCAATACCTTGTTCAATCTCGTTACCGGCAAGTCACTTTACTCGTTCCGTAACACATCATCCCGTGATCAACTCCTTGGTCACATTGCGCATATGATGATGTCCTACCGAGTGGGCCCAGAGATACCTCTCCGTTTACACGGAGTGACAAATCCCAGTCTCGATCCGCATAAAACAATAGATACTTTCGGAGATACCTGTAGTGCACCTTTATAGTCACCCAGTTACGTTGTGACGTTTGATACACCCAAAGCACTCCTACGGTATCCAGGAGTTACACGCTCTCATGGTCGAAGGAAGAGATACTTGACATTGGCAAAGCTCTAGCAAATGAACTACACGATCTTTTGTGCTAGTCTTAGGATTGGGTCTTGTCCATCACATCATTCTCCTAATGATGTGATCTCGTTATCAACAACATCCAATGTCCATAGCCAGGAAACCATGACTATCTGTTGATCACAACGAGCTAGTCAACTAGAGGCTCACTAGGGACATATTGTGGTCTATGTATTCACACGTGTATTACGATTTCCGGATAATACAGTTATAGCATGAATAAAAGACAATTATCATGAACAAGGAAATATAATAATAATACTTTTATTATTGCCTCTAGGGCATATTTCCAACATGAAAGGGATTTCGGGCCCCCCCGGCAAGTGTTGGGGGGGGGGAGGGGCTCATGGGACAAGGGGAGGGGCCCACCAGCCCACCAAGGGGCTGTGCACACCCCCTCACCCCATTCCACGTAG
>NC_041383.1:211412161-211412790 GCF_002162155.2 Triticum dicoccoides
TGGGGAGCCCCTCCCTCCACCCTTCCCACTATATATAGAGGAGGGGAGAGAGGGAAGCCGCACCCATCTATGCCACGATGCTGCCCTTCCTTTCCCTCGTAGCCCTCTTCCTCTCCGTAGTGCTTAGCGAAGCTCTACTGAGATTCCACCACCACCGCCACCACCACGCCATCGTGCTGCCAAAGGACTCGAGCTACTACTCCACCATCGCTTGCTGGATTGAGGAGGTGAAGGCATCATCAAGCCGTACATGTGTTGAACGCGGAGGTGCCGTCATTTTGGTACTTGGATCAGGAGTTCGCGGGACAAATCATGATTGGATCGCGAAGACGTTCGACTACATCAAACACATTTCTTAACGCTTCCGCTTAGCGGTCTACAAGGGTATGTAGATGCAATCTCTCCTCTCGTAGATGTTCATCTCCTAGATTGATCTTTGTGATCTTAGGAAAAAAATTGTTTCCCATGCGACGTTCCCCAACACTTGTCTTCTCGGGCGACCAGCTCGAGGACGCTTCAGACGTCACATTGCATGTACCAGATTCAATCTCGGAGCGGGCCTGTGATGAGATCCAGTCTTCGGACCCGACCTCAAGCCTGGATCTGAACATTACCCCGCCGGCTCAGCC
>NC_041383.1:211412892-211413798 GCF_002162155.2 Triticum dicoccoides
GATAAGCGTTGGGATTTTCCTCGAAAAGGAATGGTGAAGCAATAGTAGCAAAGAGTATTTCCCTCAGTAGAGAACCAAGGTTATCAAACCAATAGGATATTCACACGGACAAAGATCGGCAGTACTTGCACGCACACAAACGAAATACTTGCACCCAACGCGGGCAAGAGGGTTGTCAATCCCCTTGTACTCGTTAATTGCAAGGATTAAATCTAGTAGTGGTAGATATATAAATTATAAAAGAAAATAAAAAGAAATAAATTGCAACAAGCTTTTTAGGATTTTAGTAATAATGGTGAATGGACCCAGGGGACATATCTTTCACTAGAGGTATCTCTCTTAAGAACATAGCAAATGGTGGGTACACAAACTACTGTTGGACAATTGATAGAAAAGCGCATAGTTATGATGTTATTCATGGCATGATCAATATATATGCATTACTCCCGTTTCAAGTAGACCGACATCCGTCTGCATCTACTACTATTACTCCATTTTGAGAGCGCTTCTATGCTTGCCTCTTTATGTATTAAGTTCATGACAAATAGAGTAATGCTTTAAGTATGAAGACATAATGTGGACAAAATAAGATCAATCAATATGATCAAACCCCATCATTTTATCCATAGTAGCAACAATACAAATACGTGCCTCGCTTACCCTCCTATCATATAGTGAGGACACCACAAGATTAAACCTACTACTATGCACCACTTCCACTTAAGATCTAATCATCAACTTGGCCAAAAAAACTCATAGATCGGAAAGCATTACATAGCTATGACAATAAAACATAATAAAGTTCAGAAATAACTCAGTTATTTTCAATGAATAATCTGATCATAAACCCACAATTCATTGGATCCCAACAAACACACCGCAAAATAAGATTACACCGAATATAAC
>NC_041383.1:211414296-211468962 GCF_002162155.2 Triticum dicoccoides
AGAGAGAGAGAGAGAGAGAGAGAGAGAGAGATCTAGCTACTGCCATGGACCCGTAGGTCCTGCTGGGAACTACTAACACATCATCGAAGGTGTGGTAAGGTTGATGTAGAGGGGCCCCATGATCAATTCCCCCTCTGGTAGAGTACCGCGGAGGCCCCCAGATGGGACCATGGAAGAACATATACTTGTGGCGGTGGAATAATTGTTTCGGGTCTCGCTCTGGGGGATTTGAAATATTTGGGAATTTATAGCCCTAGAATTAGGTCAAACAGAGCCACGAGGGGCCCATAAGGGAGCATGGCGCGCCTATCCCCCAGGGTTCGTCGGGCTGCCTCGCCGTCTCCTCGTCTGGCTTGTGGACTCCCCCTGAAGCTTCTTGGGTCTCTTTCGGTCTAGAAAAAATCGTTAAAAAGTTTCGTCGTGTTTGGACTCCGTTTGGTACGGATTTTCTGTAAGACCAAAAACATGCAGAAATCAGCAACTGGCACTTGGCACCGAGTTAATAGGTTAGTCCCAAAAATGATATAAAATGATGTATAAAGCATATAAGATTGGTAATATAATAGCATGAAACAATTAAAAAAATGATAGATACGTCGGAGACGTATCACTGTTATACCGCACCTTGGCTGGTCGGCCCCTCCTACCATAAAGAGATGGGTGAGTCCGATCTCTTTGCTCTAAACAAGATGTTAGATAGGATCCAAAATCTCACCCTCTCAGACGGTTAAACCTTGATCTACAAAAAGATCAAAGGTTAATCTAAAAGCACGGAAAATTTCTTCCCACCCGCCACCCACGAGGTCACTACCGTCGAGGATTCAACCGACATATCATATCACGTCTCTAAAAAGCGCACCAATTTAGACGAAGTTCATAGTGATCCATCACAAGATGTATCGCTGATCACCGCTGATGAGACCAATAGCCAATCGGTTCCGTCCACCCAGGATGCCTGCTTGTTGGACAGTACCAGGGACATGGAGGACCCCGACGATCATGATTATTATTCGGAATCTGAGGAAGATTTAAGCCTCAGACCCGATGACTTTGATATCCCCGAGGAGCCGCATACTGACCCTCGGTTAAAGGTTTTCCTCCGGTGGTAATTAGTACCACCAAAAGTCCGAGCAGCTTCAAGCCAAACAGGACAAACTAAATGACAAATGGACTAAGCTCCTTATTGTTGAGCAAGAATTCGAACAAAGAACCATCGACAACAAGGAGTGACATCCCTGGAGGAACTCATTCTCGGAAATCAACCCATAGGTTGTCGGCTGCCTGCGGTCAAAGCTTCGTTGGGCCAAAGATCTGGATAGCTCTCCTCAAAGCCTGATGTCTACTACACAACTTGTTCTTGTAGACTCGTGTTGGGCCTCCAAGCGCAGAGTTTTGTAGAATAGTAGCAAATATCCTGCAAGTGGATGGCCTAATGTTTATCAATCCGTGGGATGGGTAGGATGAAGATGGTCTCTCTCAAACAACGCTGCAACCAAATAACAAAGAGTCTCTTGTGTCCCCAACACACCAAATACAATGGTAAATTGTATAGGTGCACTAGTTTGGCAAAGAGATGGTGATAAAAGTGCAATATGGATGGTAGAAATATATTTTTATAATCCAAGTAAATAAAAACAGCAACGTAGCAAGTAGCAAAAATGAGCACAAATGGTATTGCAATGCTTGAAAACAAGGCCTAGGGTCCGTACTTTCGCTAGTGCAATCTCTCAACAATGCTAATATAATTGGATCATATAACCATCCCTCAATGTGCGATAAAGAATCACTCGAAAGTTCTTATCTAGCAGAGAACATAAGAAGAAATTGTTTGTAGGGTACGAAACCACCTCAAAGTTATTATTTGCGATCAATATTTCCAAGAGTTCGTACCAAAATAAAACCAAGCTATCCATTCCGATTGATCTATCCAAGACGTACAAAATAACACCATATGATACACATCAACCAACCCTAATGTCACCTAGATACCCCAATGTCACCGCGAGTATCCATGAGTTGATTATAAGATATGCATCAAACAATTTCAGATTCATAATACTCAATCCAACACAAAGAACTTCAAAGAGTGCCCCAAGATTTCTACCGGAGAAAGTAGGACAAAAATGTGCATCAACCCCTATGCATAGATTACCCCAATGTCACCTCGGGAATCCGTGAGTTGAGTGCCAAAACATATATCAAGTGAATCAATATAATACCCCATTGTGACTACGGGTATTCATATGCAAGACATATATCAAGTGCTCTCAAATCCATAAAAATATTCAATCCGATAAGAACAAAATCTCAAAGGGAAAACTCAATTCATCACAACAAGATAGAGAGGGAGAAATCCATATGATCCAACTATATTAACAAAGCCCGCGATACATCAAGATCGTGCCATCTCAAGAACATGAGAGAGAGAGAGAGAGAGAGATTAGACACATAGCTACTGGTACAAACCCTCAACCCCAAGGGTGGACTACTCCCTCCTCATCATGGTGGCCGCCGGGATCATGAAGATGGCCTCCAATAATGATTCCCCCCCGACAGGGTGCCGGAACAGGGTCCACATTGGTTTTTCGTGTCTACAGAGGCTTGTAGCGGCGGAACTTCAGATCTAGGGTTATTTCTAGGGGTTTCTGTATTTATAGTATTTTTGGCGTCGGTTTCATGCGAAGATGGGCCATGAGGGGCCCACAAGACACCAGGGTACACCAGAGGGCGGTGGCACACCCTTGTGGGTTGTGGCAACCTCCAGCCCCTTCTGGTCCTCCCACGAAGCTTCGGATGCCTATTTTGTTCCAAAAAAATTGTCAAAAAGTTTTGTTGCATTTGGAGAACTTTATTTCTGCACAAAAAACAACACTACGGTAGTTTTGCTGAAAACAGTGTCAGTCCAGGTTAGTTCCATTTAAATCATATAAAATTGCACTCAAACCATATAAAATTGTTGTAAACATGGCATGAATACTTCATAAATCATAGATACATTGGAGACGTATCAAAGCCCAATAAGGAGAATGGGTAAAAACCACAACCCTTCGAAAGAACGACATCGTCATGGCAAAGAACCAATCCCACTTTGGAGTATGTACGATCAACGAGGCAGGTCAAGTCCGATGCGAGGGGCTCCTTTAGTTCCTACTCATAGTTCCCAGTTACAACCACCTGTTGGATGATACATCTCCAACGTATCTATAATTATTGATTGTTTCATTTTATTATATTACCAATCTTAGATGCTTTATATGCAATTTTGTATCATTTTTTGGACTAACCAATTAACCTAGTTCCCAATGCCAGTTGCTATTTTTGTGCTTGTTTTTGGCTTTTCAGAAAATCAGTACCAAACAAAGTCCAACCACGATGAAATTTACGGTGATTTTTCTGGACCAGAAGGTAATGAGTGATATTTTTACACTCATTTCAACCTTGTTTGAACTAAGATATTTCATTAAAAGAGATATATTTGCTCAATATTGGCACTAATGACTAATGAATGCTGAGGATTCCACAAACCCTCTCCTTAATATTTTCTCCATGGGAAATGGGATAAAACGAGAATACATCACGTGGGAGAAAGGAAAGGAAGGAAATGGAGAAGAAACAAATCATCAGGAGGCGTCAGAAGTCCTCCAGAGCAAAAGACGGTGTTCCATGCAGGCGCTTGCACCCGTATGAGTGGTTGTTTGACATGGAAACTGAGGCAACTCATCCACCTGAACAACTTTTATTAAGGAGACCCATTCGAAATGTCAACAGAATGAGCAGGGTGAGCGTCAAGCACAAACACAACCCATTCATCATCATCTCCATCCACAAACCCTAGCCGCCACCATTTTCACCTCCATAGCCATCTCGACCACCATAGCCCTCTCTCATCTAGTTCATACTTGTAATCGTGCATCGCACAAGGCATCCATTGTAAAACATATTGCAATCTATCAATCTCAAGATGTGTTCTTCAATGATTTCTTCTCGTGATCTGATACCCATGTGTGAGTAGTATGGTAAGGTATGGGGTGAGGCATGAGCCTTGCAACCCCATGTATTTGGTGAAGGGATCAATAGGAAGTCTCTTACACAACGTCTTGTATGTGTAAAATAAAATTGAATCATGAAGTTTCTCTTGTCTTGTCCACGATCTTCATCCCTGTAGGTACCCAGGATCATGGGGATCGAGCACCGGTGAGGTTAGGAGCAAGGGGACCGTGAAGTGTTATACCAAACACCAGTGACAATAAGTTTTGGCAGGGTAACATGGATCATATCCTTGGGGATTCATGAGGTGTAATCATTGAAAGCCCAAAGCTTTTGTCTGATATTACTATCTTAATTATCAGGGCAACCCCGCGAGATGGGTAGGGCCTTCAGTAGGACAACTGATTCTTGATGCAGGACTCGTGCCGGCAAGGATGTATTTGGACACATCCCCCATTCCAAACGAAGCAAGCACCTCTTGATGGGTAACTTCCCGGGCACAAACCGATATCATTTTTTATCCCAACACCAATACATGGTTGTAAGCATTAAGACCTCATCCCCGTACCTTCTTTTTATTATAAGTGTTTGAATCACTATTTGCTTGCTGATCCGATCAAAAGCTGGATTTGACACTTTGGCAAAAGCTTGCTAGAGACCATCGCTTAAAGGGAATCTTCCTCTCATGGATTCGATAACCCAGGGTCACCTCTGGGGAAATAGGTGCGGGATGCTCTTTTTAGTTCCAATACCGGATCAATAAAAACGAGATATCATGCCCTTTTTCTAGCACCGTCGTCGGGGAGGAGTTTAGTATTCCTAGTCTTTGTGTTTAGAGTTTTTGTTAAAGTTAATTTTCAGTTTTTATCTTTACTTTCTCAGTTTTAGCTTTAGTCTTATTTTGTTGCAAGTCTTATCTATAGTAAAAATCCAAAAAGATACTATGGCTCGTAATCTTGGGAGTTTTTCTACTCCTAGCAACAATTTCATGTGTGAACCAATAGCACAACCTGATGTTGCAGCTGCAGAATATGAGATCAAACCAAAATTAGTTTCCATGGTTAAACAAGAACAATTTGGAGGCTCTGCTTCTGAGGATGCAGGTATGCATTTACATAATTTTCCAAAATTGTGCAACATGACACGTGATACGTCTCCAACGTATCTATAATTTTTGATTGTTCCATGCTATTATATTACCCGTTTTGGATGTTTATGGGCTTTAATTTACACTTTTATATCATTTTTGGGACTAACCTACTAACCGGAGGCCCAACCCGAATTGTTTTTTTTGCCTATTTCAGTGTTTCGAAGAAAAGGAATATCAAACGAAGTCCAAACGGAATGAAACCTTTGGGAGCGATCTTTTTCGAACAAACGCAATCCAGGAGACTTGGATTGGACGTCAAGAAGCAGCCGAGGCGGCCACGAGGGTGCAAGGCGCGCCCTAGGGGGGTGGGCACGCCCCCACCCTCGTGGGACCCTCGTGGCTCCCCTGGCCGACTTCCTTTGCCTCTATATACTTGCATACCCTGAAAACATCCAGGAGCACCACGAAACCCTATTTCCACCGCTGCAACCTTATGTATCCACAAGCTCCCATCTTGGGGCCTTTTTTGGCACTCCGCCGGAGGGGGAATCAACCACGGAGGGCTTCTACATCATCACCAAGGCCTCTCCGATGAGTTCTGAGTAGTTTACCACAGACCTGTGGGTCCATAGTTATTAGCTAGATGGATTCTTCTCTCTCTTTGAATCTTAATACAATGTTCTCCTCGATCAAATGGGAGATCTATTTGATGTAACTCTTTTGCGGTGTGTTTGTCGAGATTCGACAAATTATGGGTTTATGATTAAGTTTATCTATGAGAAATATTTGAATCTCCTCTGAATTCTTTTATGTATGATTGGTTATCTTTGCAAGTCTCTTCGAATTATCAGTTTGGTTTGGCCTACTAGATTGATCTTTCTTGCAATGGGAGAAGTGCTTAGCTTTGGGTTCAATCTTGCGGTGTCCTTTCCCAGTGACAGCAGGGGCAGCAAGGCACATATTGTATTGTTTCCATCAAGGATAAAAAGATGGGGTTTATATCATTTTTGTTGAGTTTATCCCTCTACATCATGTCATCTTGCCTAATGCATTACTCTGTTCTTATGAACTTAATACTCTAGATGCATGCTAGATAGCGGTCGATGTGTGGAGTAATAGTAGTAGATGTAGAATCGTTTCGGTCTACTTATCGCGGACGTGATGCCTATATACATGATCATGCCTAGATATTCTCATAACTATGCACATTTCTATCAATTGCTCGACAATAATTTGTTCACCCACCGTAATACTTATGCTATCTTGAGAGAAGCCACTAGTGAAACCTATGGCCCCCGGGTCTATATTTTATCATATAAGTTTTCCATCTACTTTTATTTGCATCTTTTACTTTTGAATCTATATCATGAAAATACCAAAAATACTTATCTTATCTTATTATCTCTATCAGATCTCACTTTCGCAAGTGGCCATGAAGGGATTGACAACCCCTTTATCGCGTTGGTTGCTAGGTTCTTGTTTGTTTGTGTAGGTACGAGGGACTTGCGTGGAGCCTCCTACTGTATTGATACCTTGGTTCTCAAAAACTGAGGGAAATACTTATGCTACTTTGCTACATCACCCTTTCCTCTTCAAGGGAAAACCAACGCAGTGCTCAAGAGGTAGCAAGAAGGATTTCTGGCGCCGTTGCCGGGGAGGTCTTCGCTCAAGTCAAGACATACCAAGTACCCATCACAAACTCATCTCTCTCTCATTACATTATTTGCCATTTGTCTCTCGTTTTCCTCTCCCCCACTTCACCCTTGCCATTTTATTCGCCCTCTCTTTCCCATTCGCCTCTATTTTTTGCTTGCCTTTTGTGTGCTTGTGTGTCGGATTGCTCGTCACGATGGCTCAAGATAATACTAAATTGTGTGATTTTTCCAATACCAATAATAATGATTTCCTTAGCACTCCGATTGCTCTTCTTAATGATGCTGAATCTTGTGAAATCAATGCTGCTTTGTTGAATCTTGTTATGAAAGATCAATTCTCCAGCCTTCCTAGTGAAGATGCCGCTACTCATCTAAACAATTTTGTTGATTTGTGTGATATGCAAAAGAAGAAAGACATGGATAATGATATTGTTAAATTGAAGTTATTTCCGTTTTCGCTTAGAGATCGTGCTAAAACTTGGTTTTCGTCTTTGCCTAAAAATAGTATTGATACTTGGAATAAGTGCAAAGGTGCTTTTATATCTAAGTATTTTCCTCCCACTAAGATCATCTCTCTTAGAAACGATATTATGAATTTTAAGCAACTTGATCATGAGCATGTTGCCCAATCTTGGGAGAGGATGAAATTAATGATACGTAATTGCCTACACATTGTTTGAATTTATGGATGATCATACAAATTTTTTATGCCGGATTGAATTTTGCTTCTAGAAATCTTCTAGATTCGGCCACGGGAGGCACTTTTATGGAAAACACTTTAGGAGAAGCTACTAAACTCCTAGATAATATTATGGTTAATTATTCTCAATGGCACACCGAAAGATCTACTAGTAAAAAATTTCATGCGATAGAAGAGATTAATGTTTTGAGTGAAAAGATGGATGAACTTATGAAATTGTTTGCTACTAAGAGTGCTCCTATTGACCCTAATGATATGCCTTTGTCCACTTTGATTGAGAATAATAATGAATCTATGGATGTGAATTTTGTTGGTAGGAATAATTTTGGTAACAATGCGTATAGAGGAAACTATAATCCGTGGCCGTTTCCCTCTAATAATTATGGTAATTACTACAACAACTGTTATGGAAATTTTAATCAGATGCCCTCTGATTTTGAGAATAGTGTTAAAGAATTTATGATCTCTCAAAAGAATTTTAATGCTTTGCTTGAAATTTTTTTGCTTAAAGTTGATGAATTGGCTAGGAACATGGATATAATTTCTCTTGATGTTGATTCTTTGAAACTTAGATCTATTCCACCTAAGCATGATATCAATGAGTCTCTCAAAGCCATGAGAATTTCCATTGATGAGTGCAAAGAAAGAACCGCTAGGATGCGTGCTAAGAAAGATTTCTTTGTAAAAGCGTGTTCTTATAGCTTCCGTGATAATAATGATGAAGATATAAAAGTGATTGATGTGTCTCTTATTAAATCTTTGTTTTGCAATATGAATCTTGATAATGATGGGACTGGAGAAGAGTCAACTTTGGTTAAAAGGCGTCCCAATGATTCGGAGTTTTTAGATCTTGATGCTAAAATTGGTAAAACTGGGATTGGAGAGGTCAAAACTTTACATAGCAATGAACCCACTATTTTGGATTTCAAGGAATTTAATTATGATAATTGTTCTTTAATAGATTGCATATCCTTGTTACAATCCGTGTTGATATCTCCTCATGCTTATAGCCAAAATAAAGCTTTTACTAAACATATCATTGATGCTTTAATGCAATCTTATGAAGAAAACTTGAATTAGAAGTTTCTATCCCTAGAAAATATTATGATGAGTGGGAACCTACTATTAAAATTAAAATTAAAGATCATGAATGCTATGCTTTGTGTGATTTGGGTGTTAGTGTTTCCACGATTCCAAGAACTTTATGTGATGTGCTAGGTTTCCATGAATTTCATGATTGTTGTTTGAACTTACACCTTGCGGATTCCACCATTAAGGATTAATGATGTTCTTATTGTTGCAAATAGGAATTATGTGCCCGTAGATTTTATCGTTCTTGATATAGATTGCAATATTCATGTCCTATTATTCTTGGTAGACCTTTCCTTAGAACGATTGGTGCAATTATTGATACGAAGGAAGGAAATATTGGATGCCAATTTACATTAAGGAAAGGCATGGAACACTTTCCTAGAAAGAAAATCAAATTACCTTATGAATCTATTATGAGAGCCACTTATGAATTGAATACCAAAGATGGCAATACTTAGATCTATTCTCACTTTTATGCCTATCTAGGGGCATTAAACGATAGCGCTTGTTGGGAGGTGAGGCAGTTTGGGATTAAGGGGTCCTCGGACAGCCGGACTATATACTTTGGCTGGACTGTTGGACTATGGAGATACAAGATTGAAGACTTCGTCCTGTGTCCGGATGGGACTCTCCTTTGCGTGGAAGGCAAGCTTGGCAATTCAGATATGTAGATCTCCTTCTCTATAACCGACTCTGTGTAACCCTAGCCCCCTCCGGTGTCTATATAAACCAGAGGGTTTAGTCCATAGGACAATAACAATCATAGTCATAGGCTAGCTTCTAGGGTTTAGCCTCTACGATCTCATGGTAGATCAACTCTTGTAATACTCATATCATCAAGATCAATCAAGCAGGAAGTAGGGTATTACCTCCATCGAGAGGGCCCGAACCTGGGTAAGCATCGTGTCCCCCGCCTCTTGTTACCATTAGCCTTAGACGCACAGTTCGGGACCCCCTACCCGAGATCCGCCGGTTTTGACACCGACATTGGTGCTTTCAATGAGAGTTCCACTGTTCCGTCGCAATAAGGCTAGATGGATCCTTCAATCATCTTCAACGACGCGGCCCAGGGGAGGTTTTCCTCCCCGGACAGATCTTCGTATTCGGCGACTTCGTACTGCGGGCCAACTCGCTTGGCCATCTGGAGCAGATCGATAGCTACGCCCCTGGCCATCAGGTCAGGTTTGGAAGCTTGAACTATACTGCCGACATCTGCGAAGACTTGATCTTCGACGGGTTCGAGCCCATGTCAGGTACGCCGAACAATCATGATGAGCATGACTTAGATCTGCCATCGGACGGCGTTCGGGAGATCATGCCTGCTGAGGGAGTCCTGGATTAGGGGGTATCCGGAGAGCCGGACTGAATACATCGTCCGAACTATTGAAGCGTGAAGATGCAAGACCCAAGACTTCGGCTCGTGTCCGGATGGGACTCTCCTTTGCGTGTAAGACAAGCTTGGCGATTCGGATATTAGATTTCCTTCCTTGTAACCGACTCCATGTAAACCCTAGCCCTCTCCGGTGTCTATATAAACCGGAGAGGATGGCCCTTAGAAGGCCGATCACAATTACAATCATACCATCATAGGCTAGCTCTTAGGGTTTAACCTCTATGATCTTGTGGTAGATCTACTGTTCTACTACTCATATCTTCAATATTAATCAAGCAGGAAGTAGGGTTTTACCTCCATCGAGAGGGCCCGAACCTGGGTAAGCATTGTGTCCCTTGCTTCCTGTTACCATCAGCCTAAGACGCACAGGTCGGGGTCCCCTACCCGAGATCCGCCGGTTTTGACACCGACATTGGTGCTTTCATTGAGAGTTCCTCTGTGTCGTCGCTTTGAGGCTTGATGGCGTCTTCAATCATCAACACCACGGTCCAGGGTGAGACTTTTCTCCCCGGACAAATCTTTGTGTCCGGCAGCTTCACACTGCGGGCCAATTCGCTTGGCCATCTGGAGTAGATCGACAGCTACGCCCCTGGCCACCAGATCAGGTTTGGAAACTTGAACTACACGGAGGGTATTCGCGGAGACTTGATCTTCAACGGATTCGGCCATGTGCCAGGAGCGTCGGTCAATCGCGACGAGCATGGCCTAGACCTGCTGTCGGATAATGCTCGGGATATCACCCCAGCAGTAGCCCCAGATCTAAATCCGGAGCAGGTTGCGTTGCCTAAGGACGGAGGGGTCGACCCCGCCCCGCAGGCCGCATACTCATCGGCGGTGGAGGCGAACATAGGTCTCACCTCTGTGGAGGCCTGTAACCCCGGGCCCGCAGACTCGTATCCGGTTGTTGGTTCCGGTCTGCATACCTTCGAGCCAGTCAAACCAGGTTGTGCTCCGATAATGGAGTTTACCGCTGCGGACATCTTCCAGCACTCGCCCTTTGGCGACATGCTGAACTCATTAAAGTCTCTCTCTTTGTGAGGAGGCTCTGGGCCGAACTATGTCCGGCCTGAGTGGGAAGCAGGCGATGAAGGAATTCGTTGCCCACCCACCACCCACTTCATTGCCACGATCGACGATTTAACCGACGTTCTTGACTTCGACTCCGAAGACATCGATGGTATGGACGACGATGCAGGAGAAGCTCCAGAATCTCTAGGGCGCGAGACTACTACTTTGTCACATGATATATACATGGTGGATACGCCCAAGAAGGACGACAGTGATAATCCGGAAGATAAAACACCCGGGCAAAAGCCAAAAGAGCGGCGCAGACGCCGCTCAAAGTCCAGCAACAGCAAAAATAGCAACAAGAGCGCAAGAAGGATCGACATACCAGTAAACCCCGAAGGCAGTGATGACCACATGGACCCAACGATGGAGCAGGATGAGCCAGGTCACGCCAAACCGAGCTCAGAGCAAATACCCGGCCACAACGATCCGGAGGGACGAGATCATGAAAACGCCCCAGAACATGAACACAGTCCGGACGACGATGCATTCACCATTCTGGACGAACGAGTGGAACGAGACATCCTCCACCGAAAGCTTATGGCCACAGCAGGAAGTCTAAAGAAGCAAAAGCAGCGGCTTAAGGCTGCACAGGAAAAGCTCAATCGCAGATGGAATAAAGTGCTAGACACTGAAGAAAGATATGGCGATGATCGCCATACCAAAAGCTATCCAAAACATAAGCTACTGCCAGAATTCGACGACGAGGCCGTCCCACCAAAGAATAATACAACCAGGAGATCAGACGTACCGCTTCACAACCACAACAGAGCGGCTACTGACACCGCCCACGATCTACGTGAGAAGCTGGATAAGAAGGCCGGTGCAGCCAGGTCCATCTATGGACCTAAAGGACACAACCCAGTGAGGGACTACGGTCAACCAAACGCTAATACAAGCCAAATACCTGTTCGGAATAAGCACCGGACACAACAATAGCCGACTACATGCCACAACGCGCCCAGATACAGAGGGGCTGCACACCCCATGTGCTTCACCGAAGAAGTACTGGACCATGAATTCCCACAAGGCTTTAAACCTGTGAACATAGAGGCATACGACGGAACAATAGACCCAGGGGTCTGGATCGATGATTTTATCCTTCATATTCACATGGCTCGTGGGGATGATCTCCACGCCATCAAATACCTTCTCCTCAAGCTGAAGGGACCAACTCAACACTGGTTGAAAAGCCTCCCCGAAAACTCGATTGGGAGTTGGGAGGAACTCGAAGACGCTTTCAGGGCCAATTTTCAAGGGACTTATGTCCGGCCTCCAGATGTAGACGATCTAAGTCACATAATCCAACAGCCCGGAGAGTCCGCCTGCAAGCTTTGGAACAGATTCCTCACTAAGAAGAATCAAATTGTCGAGTGTCCGGACGCCGAAGCCTTAGCGGAATTCAAACACAGCATCCGTGACGAATGGCTCGCCAGACACCTCGGCCAAGAAAAGCCAAGGACAATGACAGCCTTAACAAGCCTTATGACCCGCTTTTGTGCGGGCGAAGATAGCTAGTTAGCCCGTAAAGGCACCAGCGACCCAAGCACATCCGAAATAAGGGATGGCAATGGGAAGCCATGGTGCGATAAGCACAAACGCCAAAACAAGGAAGAGAGCCCGGATAACACGACGGCCAACGCCGGATTCAGGGGCTCTCGACCTGATCTGCAAAAAAAGCCATTCAAAGGCAGCAAAGAGGGACCGTCCGGTCTGAACAGAGTCCTGGGCAGACTATGCCAAATTCATGGCACCCCGGAGAAACCTGCGAACCACACCCATAGAGAGTGCTGGGTCTTCAAGCAGGCTGGCAAATTAAATGCCGAACACAAAGGGAGGGAAACACCAAGTGAAGACGAGGACAAACCTCGCCAGCCGAACACTGGGGGACAGAAAAAATTTCCTCCAGAGGTTAAAACAGTTAACATGATCCACGCAACTCACACAATTACGAGAAGGCAAGAACGCGTGCTCGGAGACGCGCACGATGTAGAGCCCATCGTACCCACATCTGACTACTGGATGTCTCGTCCGATCACTTTCGATCACATGGACGGCCGAACTAGTATTCGGCGCGGAGAATCACAGGCCTTGGTGCTTGGCCCAATAATCGAGGGATACCGTCTCACCCGAGTCCTTATGGACGGCGGTAGTAGTCTCAATTTAATATACGAGGACACTGTCCGCAGAATGGGGATAAACCCATCCAGAATTAGCCAAAGCAACACCACCTTTGAAGGGGTGATACCAGTCATTGAAGCCTACGGCAGGGGCTCCGTCATGCTGGAAGTAACACTCGGCTCCCTAGGCAACTCCAGAAGCGAAGAACTACTCTTCACTATCGCCCCCTTCCAAAGCGGCTATCACGCACTGCTTGGAAGAACGGCCTTTGCCCGCTTCAATGCATTACCGCATTATAGCTACCTTACACTCAAGATGCCCGGTCCACGTGGCGTCATCACCATTAGCGGAATCAAAGAGCGCTCTTCACGCGCATAGGAACACGCGACGACCCTGGCGGCCGGACCGTAAGCGGCCTCCAAATATCATATACATGATTGGTCATTAAGACCACAAACACGGTTAGACGAGTCCGGTAGCCCGGATAAATTCAACCAGGGCACCGTATATGTACTCCCATAGTGGAAACCAAGGGCTATAAATATATAGTACAGCCCCACACTTGGCTCAACCTTATTGGCAGACCAGTATCTAACACTTTTATTATCCATCGCTTACTTACGTTGTACTCTCCTATGAGTTTTCATTTTTTTTCACAGACAACGTCCGCGCGATACCCTTCCAGGATACGGCACAAGGGAGACAAAGGCGCAGACGTGCAGCTGGGCCCCATTCACCTGGTTTCTTTTTAGATTAAGCCCCTGTGTAAACCTTTTCTACTGCCTCTTGTTGTTTAACCATCCCATGGGCTCCATACCCACAGAGGATACTGCCGTGATTGGCATTTCGCCATGACAGATTCATCGCACGTGCCTGGAACCTTAGGGTTTATATCAGGCTTTCGTCAGCCTGTTTTCCTTCACAAAGACCGAATACCTTCGGGAGTGTTCGGCATCACGAGTTTGGCCTTATATGCATCAGCTCCGAATCATGTCTTGGGTCAAATGTTGGGTTTGCTCGGCTCCTGGGTTTGCCGCCTTATGTTCCGTTATTATCGGCTAAGGCAGGCCAAAGGAGAACTACTGCGATTGTGCCCTGGTTATTCCGGATGAGTGCCTCAGTATAGAAAGGCGAAAAGTAACTGTCATGATACAGCGAGAGACTGTTCAACCACTCGAAGACTCACCGGAATCTTTAAGGATTCCTCCGCATTAATGAAGGGCCGTTTTCCGGCCACGTACATACACGCCCGTATTCGGATGCACGCGAATGTACGAGGGGCTACATAGTAGCCCCACTATTAGACTCCCATGGCTAAGCGAAAGTGTTACAACTATATAATCCGGTTTCCTAGTTCGATGTGCGATCACCTCCTTAATGGACCAAGACGTTGGATCAAGTGTGATTAAGCATATTTTTCGCGAACACCCCCGCATTGTATGCGTGGGGGCCGAAGCCAACGACTGCTATCTTTCGGACTACTTATACATATAAAAACGGTCGTACAGGGGACACAATCATATTTTCAGGCAAAAAGTATAAATATAGCCTTATAATCAAAATAAACATTGTTCTTTACAATGGTTTGACTTCTCAGTCGAAGAGGACATCCTTCGAGCACTACAGCTCTATTAGGCGGGCACCTTCTGTGACCTGCGCCAGGTAGTGCTCGGCCAGATATTGGCCGCCCGCCGGATCCTGGGTCGCTATAATGGTGGCCTCCATATCCGTCCAATAGGCTTTAACACGGGCAAGGGCCATCCGCGCACCCTCTATGCACGCCGACCTCCTCATGGCGTCGATCCGAGACACGACCCCAAGGAATTGTTGCACCAAACCAAAATAACTGTCCGGCTTGGGCCCCGCTGGCCAAAGATGGTCTATTACAGACCGCATTGCAAGCCCGGATAGCCTATGAAGCTCCGCCAGAGCAGCCACCTTCTCATTTAACGGCACCGGGCGAGTGGGAGCATTGAATTGCGACCAGAAAAGCTTCTCCACTTCCTTATCACCTTGATCCTCGAAGAACTTGGCAGCGTCAGCTATACTATTCGTCAAGTCCGCATATGCGTCTGCAGGACTCCAGTGCCCAGCTAGGGGAGCATACTTTGGATCCAAAAACTTCGTTCGCAGTAGGTAGGAGCCCCCAGCCACAATTTTGTCGGCCTGTTGGAGCTCCTCTCGCATACCCCGGATCTCGGTCCGCATCTCCTTGGCGGCATTAAGTGCCTTGTCCAGCTCGTTCGAACTAACCTTATTCTCCTTTTCAAGGAGCACATACTGGTCGGCGGCATTTTTCAACTCTTCAGCCATTTTGGCTATCTTCTCCTCGCTTCGGCGATGAGCAGTCTATTCGGCTCTCAACTCTTCGGCCGCCTTTAGGGCAGCCACATTGCTAGCCCGAGCTTGTTCCTTGGCCCGAGCAAGCTCTCCCCTTAGGGCCTCCACGGTAGCAGCACCATCTGCAATGCATACACAGGGCATTAACATTATGTCATTTTCGAATTTTCCTATACAACATAATAAGGGAAGCAGAGCATGCACCATGTGACTCCTCCAGCCGTTTGTTCACCAGTGTAATATCGGCATCAATAGATCCAATCTGCCTCCTTAGTTCAGCAACTTCAACAGACTGTTCGGCTACCGGATCCTTATATACCTGCACACATATACAGCGCAACCATTACTATATGATCCCTCGTTTGCCGCCTATGGCGGGCAACCAGAGTCTCAGGGGCTACTATTCATAGGGAGCACACCTAGCGCGTGCTTCATAACCAAAAAATAGTGCATTTTTCACTACATACCTCAAAGCCTTTGAGTAGGCTTGTAAATGCCTCATTCAAACTGCTGGTAGCAGATGAAATCTTCGTGAGCACCGTGCTCATTAAAGAGCGATGCTCCTCCAAGAGTGCGGCTCGCTCCAGAAAGCCTGTTAGTACGTCCGGCCGGACATCGAACTGTGCCGGACCCTTCTCATCACCCCCATGGGAGCCAAACGCTCCGGGCTCAGGGTGACTGACGTGTTCTCTTCTGGCTTCGGCAGATCCGGACTCCTCCGTGACGACACCTCCGTGTCACCCGCTTCATGAGGCGGAGAGGTGGGTGGAGTCTCACTCTCCATCATCTCCGGACAAAGGTCCCCTGAAGACGAACTCTATTGAGAAGAGCTGCTCGCCGGACTACAAAAGACGAAGTCCCGGTTATGAATCTCGGAGTAACACCATACCTTTGAATTAATGAATAACTTACGGCTCGGTGGAGGGCTCGCCCGTTGGTGGGCACGATGCGCTGAGGGTGCCCATCGTGGCAGAGCCCCCTGGTGATACCTTCTTCCCTTGCTTGGGTCCTCCGCCTCCAAGTCTTCGGAGGCTACCCTCTTCTTCCCGCGTGGGGAGGAGACTTTAACCTCCCCCTCCTGACCATCCTCCATAGGAGAGGTAGCGATTCCCCCGGTCTGGATGTGTAGTGTGTGAAGTTCGGCTTCACTGCCCTTTCCTTCGCCTTTCCCTGAGGGGATTTTGCTGAGCACCCGGCCAAGCATTTTGGCAATGGTTGGACCGGGCGAGCCTTCAGGAAGTGGCGCCGGACACCTGATTCTCTCCGCCTTGTTGAGCCATTCCTGGCCACAGAGGGATTTTCAGAATAATATTTATGATAAATATAAATGAAGTACCCGACTTTAAGGCTACTTACTTGGGCATCTAGGCGATTGCAGCTTAGGCCCGCATCCTCGGTGGTGTCCGGACACTTTACTTGTGGTCCGAAGAATAATTTACACATTCCTTCGAGCTTCAGGCCGAAGAAGTGCTTAATAGTCCGCGGACCCTCCGGATTAAACTCCCACATCCAGAGGGGCCGTCGTTTGCGTCGCAACATCCGTCGTGTTAGTATCACTTGCATTATGCTGACAAGATTTATGTCCCTCTCAATAAGCTCCCGGATATGATTCTGCAGTTCTGGTACATCGCCAGCAGGCCCATAATTCCGTCCTACATCGGTCCAAGACGCTAACTGTGACGGAGGGTGACGGTGTCCTGGACTAGGGGGTACTCACCACGTCGTCTCCCGATCAGTTGGATTGGGCCGAGGATCCCCATGGCCGTATACTCATGGGCCAGTCTGGACAGTTGCCGCATACAAGGAAGATTCCACAAGACTTGGTGATCAAGACAAAGACTCCTCCCCCACCGGCGTATTCGGCTAGGACTCTTGTTATCCTAGGCCTCTGGTGCATTATATAAACCGAGGCCAGGCTAGTCGATAGAGACATATACAACAACAATCATACCATAGGCTAGCTTCTAGGGTTTAGCCTCTTTGATCTCGTGGTAGATCAACTCTTGTACTACCCACATCATCAATATTAATCAAGCAGGACGTAGGGTTTTACCTCCATCGAGAGGGCCCGAACCTGGGTAAAACATCGTGTCCCTTACCTCCTATTACCATTGATCCTAAGACGCACAGTTCGGGACCCCCTACCCGAGATCCGCCGGTTTTGACACCGACAATGGTGCTTTCATTGAGAGTTCTGCTGTGTGTTCGGCAAAAGGTCGATGGCTCGCCTGCAGATCAACTGCGACTTCGGCATCTTCGTTACCAGCTCGACTGGTCATCTTGGTTCGACCAAGGACTGCGCCCTACCTCCGATCGTAATGTTCGGATGAGGGCCTTCATCAACGTCAACTCCGATCTCTGCCAAGATCATGGAGGAATCATCCAGGGAGCCCGGGGGCTCAACGTCAACATTGCCCTCGGGCGACCGTGCTGTTTTTCTGGACAGCAAACTTGCATCCGCCATCACCGCCTCCTAGAGCGTTGCTTTGACATTTCTTCGGTGGAATTGTGCGGAATTGAGTCTACAACAACCCTGGAAAATTTCGTCGAGTTCCGATGGAGGAATCTCTGGCAATCTCCGATATACCGGAGCCGCATTGAATCTGGACGAGAATCCGGACGAGTTTAGGGCGTGGTGTCCAGCTTCTAGCTCAGACTTCCTTTGGAAGATCCAACCATTGATCGGCTGTGGAATTCCTATATCTACCACCCCTCAAAATTTCAGCTCGATCTGATCGTCCAAACTCCGGGAACCTTCCGATTAGTGCATCACTTTTCGGATCTGTTTTCTGCGCGAAAACGAATCCGACCCGAGTTCGTCTTTTTTATGAACGGGATTTTGGACACCCTTTTTGAAGGAAGTTTTGTATGGGGTATTGTGTTTTGTTCCCGAACACATCCCACTAACTCTAAGATCTTTTGAACATGATCTTCAACATCATGCTGGTGTCAAACCAGTCCGGCAATATTACTCCACGGCTGCCGACCTGCGCTAGACACGTCGTCACTTTGTTGAGCCGAGCTCAACTTCTTCGGATCATCATCTCGGCAAGCTGAACAAGAGTCTGGCATTGTGAAGGATAAATCATCACCAACATCGCCGCCCCACGGATTACACGGAGCGGGCATACCGGCATCGCCGCACGGTCGCTTCATCAAGCCGGCATCGACCATGTCACGACCTGCATCGGCAGGGCTGCACTATTGCTTCTTCAAGCTGGTGTCCATCACGCCGACCTACTTCGACATCTCGGCTAGACCGGGGGCTTCGCCATCTCTTCATCAAACTACTCCGGACACTTCGGCGTCACTAGCCGACCAGGCATGGGTGCGCGGATTGAGTCCCAATTTTGGGAATCACCTTCCTTCGGATTGCTACAACAAATAAACCAGGTGCTATTAATCCTAGTATTTCTTTTTGCTTGTTTGGGTTAAATTTTTCCCAAGGAATTATTACTCTGGTTAGTCCAGCAAATGTACACAAGTCTATCAAATGGTGGCCGCATTAACGACGGTCGCATATGGTGGTTCGGTCAGTTTCTGTACATAGTCCGACGAACGCCGCATCCGGAACTCGAACGGACCTGTGAATTCAGGCCTTGCCATGCCTTTACCGCATCACGCCGCCGCCCTGCATCGACATTGACTTCAGCGCCAGGCCATATTTCTTTTATTACTCACTTTGCATAAATTATTTATTATGCAACATTTTTTTAATTCCTATTATTACTATTATCCCCGGTCTGCACTATTTTTTGTGCACAGGAAAATGATCCAGCCGGACTATATCGACGTCACCTCGGCTGGACAGGGGGCTTCATCAACACTTCATTACCCCATGCTGGGGACTTCCGCATCACTCTGCCGTCCTGCATTGACCGTGCTATGTCACCACTTCGGAGTGCCGAGCTCCTTGCTCCGCCACCTCGGGACCGGCATAGGGGATGGAACCTTGTCCCGCATCAAGCTCGGACCGCATCGTCAATACCGAACACATTAACCAGCTAAGTTGCCTTCATGCTCAAAGTTTTAAATTTTTGACTTGTGTTCGGCTCGACCAAGCATTATACTTTTTTGGAAAAAAGTTGCTTGTAAAATTTTTTCCTCGTTCAAACTCTGTTCGCACACACTTGACGCGCTACCCGCGCTCATTATACCTGGGGGCTTCTTTAACAGAAGCTTATTAATACGGGCTTTATGCCCAACACATGTGTCACACTTCCGCATGTACCTTTTATTCACCATTATATGCATCGATATGACTTAGTTTTGGCCAAGCTGGGTTGCCTGGCTCCTGTGCTTACCCCTACATTCCCGATTGTTCGGCTAGGTGGTAAAGGGAGCACCTCTGCGATTGTTACTGCCGGGTCAGCCGGATGTGTACCTCAGACTGGGTGAAGCCGAAAGCTAGCGTTCTTAAGGGAATACTCGGTCGGTGAACAAAAAGATGATTTCTTACCTATTTATTTACCTGCCCCCAGATGTTTTTCTGCTCTTTTCGCAGTCCGGACATGCACTTTAGGGCATGCCTCCCAGGGAAAGGAACCCCTAACGGAACTATTCTCCCTGGAAGATGTTTCTTACTAACCATGTAATATAACATAACTAGTTGGGCACTTGTCTGATAAAGCACTAATGACCCCTACGCCTGGTCTCCACGCATGCCCCGGTTTTTATAACTGCGAGGGTATTCGGACACACTCCGGACTATTGGGTCCAGAGGTTGAAGCGAAAAGGTCCGCTACGACAATCGATCTACAATCAGGCTAGAAGGCATTCTACATGTCACCTTACATTTTATAGTCAACTTTTACCCAAGTCGCTTGGGGGCTCTTATGTTTATTTGAGCCGTTTCATACTAAGTGTTTTTCTTCTTAGTCGTTGCAAAATTAAAGAACGGCAGAAGCACTTTTTTTTCTAAAGTCCAATTTTCGGATTGGCACCGAACACTTGATCTTGTTCGGACGTCATGTTTTTACTCACATTTTTTTGGTTTTCCAAGCTCATGGCACTTTTAACCTATTTGTCTGTTTTCAGCACAAGTCTCGCAGTGCAACACCGGACACCTTTAGAGATTCGGCAAAAACATTCTCGGATATTGCTATATATGCATCAGTTTCGAATTGTGTATTTGGTCAATAGTTGGGTTGCCCGGCTCCTACGCTTGCCTCCTATGTTCCGCTTTGATCGGCTAGGTGTGCAAAGGGAGAACCACTGTGATTGTGCTTCCAGCTCACATGGTTAAGCACTTCAGTGGAGAAAGCCGAAATCTGACTATCACAATAAGCGTAAACTGGTCGGTGATCCGATGACAGCATTAAACGACGGGCTATTCATAACAATGGTCGAAGTGTTTACGGCTTGACCTCGACTGTCGCTGAACACTACTGGGGGCTATTAACTGGCCTCCCAAACTAAATCCTCGATATTTTGCTCTTACATTGGAGCTGAGGTTTCATGATCATGCTTAGCATGACAACCCAAAGAAAGGAACCGATAGCGGGACTATTTTCTTTGGAAGACATTTCTTCTATTAAACAATAATATAACATGTCTCTCCGCGTACCTTTGTTTATAACACCGTATGACCAGATTGCCTTGTTTGTTGTAAATCTTTGCCCTCATAAAGGCTTTATAAAGTAGGACAAATATTCCTCGGCTATTGGCCGAGGAGGTGGAAGCCGATGGTCGGTCAAGAAAGTTTTGTACAAAGCGGATCTGAGCATTAATGATGTAAAGTACTTGGATACATAGAGTCATTACACATAATTTGTGATTTTACTAGGGATATCGATCCTTAATACGGCCTCCCGTGCCCGCATTAAGGCTCGGGGGCTACTGGGCTTCAGGCTTATTATTTACAAATATTAAAGGGGCACATCGATCCCCTGATCTGGTATTGCCATCCGACCAGTGTCTCAGGGGCTACTGCATTGCCTGTTCTATGCAGAAAATTTTAAGTGCAATATAGTTTCCGAGGAGATTTTGATCCTCAGGTTGGTCGGCCGCACCCAACCTGAGTCTCGAGGACTGAGCACGCCGCTTTTTTTGTCCCGAAGTATTCTGCCGAGCTAGGACTTGATCCTCAGACCGATTTTGCAAATCAACTTGAGTCTCAGCAGCTACGGGGATCAGCGGTCTTATGTCATCCTTCATGGGCATCTCGGGTTTTAGACCGATACCCACCTCGAGGGCTACTGGCACCAATCAAAAATATTGACAAAAATCGGCCCACATTCGGGATGGTGCACCCCTCGGAAGCAGTCCGGCATAAAGCTCGGGCGCTAGTGGCTGGCTCCATAGAGGGCATTTCCGGCATTAAGCTCGGCTAAACTCCTTCAAACTTCTTTGAACCAAGGTGATTTACGACACCTCGGATAAAGTCCGGCGTTGGAGCTTGGATACATAGTTCGGAGTTGGAGCTTGGATACAGTCCGGCGTTGGAGCTCGGATACATAGTCCGACGTTAGAGCTGGGAAGCAGTCCGGCATTGGTGCTCGGCTGCAAAAGATACCTCGAATGCAGTCCGGCGTTGGAGCTCGGACGCAAGAGAATTGCCGCTCGGGAACAACTTCAAACCCGAGGTGTGTCATAAAAATAACAAGGCATTGATAAAGGCCGGAAACTTAAAGGGGCTCCTCGGATACCCGACGTGTAAACTCGTCGAATGCATTTCGGCGATCCTCAAGATCGAAGATGAGAAGATTTGTTGAACCAGTTTTCAAGACCGACGACCGAAGATGAAGAACAGTTCGGAAGAATCGAGGAGCGTCCCCAACTTGAAGACCGGTTCAGGGGGCTACTGACGGTGTCCTGGACTAGGGGGTACTCACCACGTCGTCTCCCGATCAGTTGGATTGGGCCGAGGATCCCCATGGCCGTATACTCATGGGCCAGTCCGGACAGTTGCCGCATACAAGGAAGATTCCACAAGACTTGGTGATCAAGACAAGGACTCCTCCCCCACCGGCGTATTCGGCTAGGACTCTTGTTATCCTAGGCCTCTGGTGCATTATATAAACCGAGGCCAGGCTAGTCGATAGAGACGTATACAACAACAATCATACCATAGGCTAGCTTCTAGGGTTTAGCCTCTCTGATCTCGTAGTAGATCAACTCCTGTACTACCCACATCATCAATATTAATCAAGCAGGACGTAGGGTTTTACCTCCATCGAGAGGGCCCGAACCTGGGTAAAACATCGTGTCCCTTACCTCCTGTTACCATTGATCCTAAGACGCACAGTTCGGGACCCCCTACCCGAGATCCGCCGGTTTTGGCACCGACAGAGGGCCTGAGCAGAACTCAGGGGTGGCTACCCACTTTGTGCCTCTGGGAGCTGTGACATAAAACCACCTTCGTTGCCATACATCGGATACTTCCGGAAAAGAACCCTCTAGCCATGGGGCATCAGCGTTCTTGCTTATTATGGCACCTGCGCACTGCGCATGTCGCTCCTCGATCATCTTCGGCTTCACATTGAAGGTCTTGATCCATAAGCCGAAGTGTGGGTGGATGTGGAGAAAAGCATCGCACACAATAATGAACGACGAGATATGGAGGATGGCGTCTGGAGCCAGATCATGGAAATCCAAGCCATAGTAGAACATGAGCCCCCTCACAAAGGGGTCGAGGGTGAGGCCCAGGCCTCGGAGGAAGTGAGGGACAAACACGACGCTCTCATTGGGCTCCGGCGTGGGGATAACTTGCCCTAGAGCAGGAAGCCTGTGCTGGATATCGGCGGTCAGGTATCCGACCTCCCTAAGCCTAGTAATATCCTCCTCTTGGATCGAGGAAGCCATCCACCGGCCTTTTGCGTCGGATCCGTACATATTGGAGGATCTGGGGTGTTGGAGCTTAGGCTTTGAGTGCTGGAGCTCGAGGTGCGAGAAGGAGCAGGAGAGGTGGAAAAGGGGTGTAGGCCTCGGCCCCTTTATAAAGGGGATGAATATCAAGAGTCCTCAGCGTGACCGCTTGAGACTTATCTAAAATACACGGAGTCATACCAACGGTCACTGTGGGGTCACACACGCCCACATTGATGAAAAATCCCGTAATAAGAGGAACACGATCTCTACTTTGGCAGAACGTGCCAATGAAACCGCCTCGCAACGCGAGTCGAGGTGGAGCAGGAAACGCCGGTTCGTGTTGGACCAGGCCATGATGCAAGGGCACGACGTATGAAGATTGCCAGCAGAACGGATTTATGCTATGTTACCTACAATGGTGTGTGAAGATCATCTTGCAGATCCGGACACTTTCTACGTGTTCGACAATAACCTTGGAGTATTCGGAAGGAGGAACCCGCCTTGCAATGCCGAAGACAAAACTATGCGTCGGACTCATCGTCATTGAAGCCTGGTTCAGGGGCTACTGAGGGAGTCCTGGATTAGGGGGTATTCGGACAGCCGGACTGAATACATCGTCCGGACTATTGAAGCGTGAAGATGCAAGACTCAAGACTTCGGCTCGTGTCCGGATGGGACTCTCCTTTGCGTGGAAGACAAGCTTGGCGATTCGGATATTAGATTTCCTTCCATGTAACCGACTCCATGTAAATCCTAGCCCTCTTCGGTGTCTATATAAACCGGAGAGGATGGCCCTTAGAAGGCCGATCACAATTACAATCATACCATCATAGGCTAGCTCTTAGGGTTTAGCCTCTATGATCTCGTGGTAGATCTACTCTTGTACTACTCATATCTTCAATATTAATCAAGCAGGAAGTAGGGTTTTACCTCCATCGAGAGGGCCCGAACCTGGGTAAACATTGTGTCCCTTGCTTCCTGTTACCATCAGCCTAAGACGCACAGGTCGGGAGCCCCTACCCGAGATCCGCCGGTTTTGACACCGACACCTGCGGCGGCCCCGGGAATCAATCCGGAGCAGATTGTGCCATCCGAGGACGGGTGGATGGACCCCGACACGGAGGCCGCACACTCATCGGCGTTGGAGCCGAATACTGATCCTGCCTCCTATGAGGTCGGTATCATCGAACCCTCGGACTTGTCTCCGGCTACAGGATCCGAACCGCGTACGGTCGTGCCTATCGAATCTGATTGGGCACCGGTCATGGAGTTCACCTACGCGGATATCTTTCGGCACTCGCCCTTTGGTGATGTGATAAATTCATTAAGATCTCTCTCCTTGTCAGGAGACTCTTGGCCGAACTATGTCCGGCTCGAGTGGGAAGCGGACGACGAAGAAATTCGTTCCCCACCCACCACCAACCTAATAGCCACTGTCGATGATTTAACTGACATGCTCGATTTTGACTCTGAAGACATCAACGGTATGGACGACGATGCTGGAGATGAATAGGGACCACCACCCACGGGGCGCTGGACAGCCACCTCATCATACGATGTATATATGGTGGATACACCCAAAGAAAACAATGGCGAGGAACGGAAGGACGCAACGGAGGATAATCCCCTCGAGCAGAAACCAAAGCGACGACGTAGGCGCCGCCCTAAATCCCGCCACAGCAAAAACAGCGATAACAGTGCAAGAAAGAACAACACCCCGGTCGACTCCAAAGGAAACGACGACCCCATGGACCCAGCGATGGAACAGGACAAGCCAGGGGACGATGAACATAGTCCGGAGTCGATGACCGATGACAGCGATCCCGAGGGTAAATCTTATCAACCCGTCTCCGAAGAGGAGAACAGTCCGGACGACGATGCACTCATCATCACGGAAAAACACTTGGAACAAGAGAACCTTCATTAAAGGCTTATTGCCACCGCGAGGAGCTTGAAAAAGCAGAAGAAAAGACTTAAGGCCGCGCAGGACACGCTCAACCGCAGATGGAACAAAGTGCTCGACACTGAAGAAAAATATGGTGACGATCGCCACACAAAGAGCTACCCAAAGCGCAAGCTACTGCCCGAATTCTACGATGAGGCCATAGAACCCATTCCGCCTAAAAATAATACGGCCGATCAGCCGGACTGACCACCCCATGGACGCGACAGGGCGGCCAATGATGCCGCACACAAGTCAGCACACGATTTATGTGAGCTTCTGGACAAGAAAGCCGGTGTGGCCAGGTCCATATATGGATCTAGAAAACATGCTCCGGCGCAGGATCACAACAACCAAAACGATTGTGCCGAGCAAATACAAGCCCGGAATCAACACCGAACATAACAACCGTCAACAGCATGCCATGACACATCCAAATATAGGGGTGCCGCACACCCCCTGTGCTTCACGGATGAAGTACTGGATCATGAATTTCTAGAGGGATTTAAACCCGTGAACATAGAGGCATACGACGGAATGACAGACCCTAGGGCCTGGATTGAGGACTTTATCCTTCATATCCACATGGCTCGTGGAGACGATCTCCACGCCATTAAATACCTGCCCCTCAAGTTGAAAGGACTAGCTCGACACTAGTTGAAAAGCCTTCCCGAAAACTCAATTGGAAGTTAGGAGGAACTTGAGGATGCTTTCAGGGCCAATTTTCAAGGGACCTATGTCCGACCTCCCGATGCAGATGATTTAAGTCACATAATCCAACAACCCGGAGAGTCAGCCCGTAAGCTTTGGAACAGATTTCTCACTAAGGAGAATCAAATCATTGACTGTCCGGATGCCGAAGCCTTAGGGGCTTTCAAGCACAGTATCCGAGACGAATGTCTTGCTAGAAACCTTGACCAAGAAAAGCCAAGGACAATGGCAGCCCTAACAAGCTGTATGACCCGCTTTTGCATGGGCGAGGACAGCTGGTTGGCCCATAGCGGGACCAGCGACCCAGGCACATCCGAAGTCAGGGATGGCAACGGGAAGCCGCGACGCGATAAAAACAAGCGTCGAAACAATGACGACAGCCCAGATAATACGACGGTCAACGCCGGATTCAGGGGCTCTCGACCTGGTCAATGGAAGAAGCCATTTAAAGGTAGTAGAGATGGACCGTCCAGCCTAAATAAGATTCTAGACAAGTTATGTCAGATTCATGGCACCCCCGAAAAACCTGCAAATCACACCCACAGAGAGTTCTGGGTCTTCAAGCAGGCCGGCAAGCTAAATGCCGAACACAAGGGGAGGGAGACGCCAAGCGAAAACGAGGATGAGCCTCGTCAGCCGAACACTGGGGGACAGAAAAAATTCCCACTAGAAGTCAAAACAGTGAATATGATTTACGCAACTCACATACCAAAGAGAAGGCGCAAACACGCACTCCAAGACGTATACGCTGTAGAGCCCGTCGCCCCAAGTTCAATCCTTGGTCGGCCTGCCCGATCACTTTCGATCGCAGGGATCATCGGACTAGTATCTGGCACGGAGGATCGACTGCCTTGGTGCTCGACCCAATAATTGATGGATACCATCTCACTCGAGTCCTTATGGACGGCGACAGTAGTCTTAACCTGATATATCAGGACACTGTCCACAAAATGGGGATAGACCCGTCAATAATCAGCCAAAGCAATACTATCTTTAAAGGAGTGATACCAGGCATCGAGCCCCGCTGCACGGGCTCTCTAGTACTAGAGGTTCTATTCGGTTCTCCCAACAACTTCAGAAGCGAAGAACTACTCTTCGACATTGCTCCATTCCGAAGTGGCTATCACGCACTACTAGGGAGAACGGCCTTCGCTCGTTTTAATGAAGTACCACACTACGCCTATCTTAAACTTAAGATGCTTGGTCCATGCGGCGTCATTACAGTTAGCGGAAATACAAAGTGTTCCTTACGTTCGGAAGAATATGTGGCGGCTCTAGCAGCCGAACACTAAGCGGCCCCTCCAGCTAGAATAAACAGTCGGTCGTCAGGACCACAGACACGGTTAGACGAGTCCGGCGCCCCACCAGATGTAACAGCTCAGATGAACCTGAGCTTGGGTTGATAGATATACCCCCAAAGGTGGTGCTAGGGGCTGCTCGCAAAAAAAAGAAGCCCATAGTTCGGCTCGACCCTACTAGTACAATAACATATTGCATTTTCATGGTTTGTTCAGATTAACCAACTCTTCGCACGAAGTCTTTCACCTGGGTTTTTCCTTTTTGACAGGTGATCATCGTGCTACACCCTTCCAGGATACGGCACAACGGAGATAAAGGCGCAGACGTGCAACATGGCCCCGCTCAAAGGTTTCTCTTTAGATTAAGACCCTGCGCAAACCTTTTTTAATGTCTATTGTTGCTTCATACCCTCCGGACACTTAACACAACCGGGGGGGGGGGGATACTGGCGTTATTAACATTTCGTCACGCCAGACCTATGCATGTATCTGGAAACTCACGGGATCATTATCGAGGGCGTTACTCAGCCCAGTATATGTTGTAAAGTCCGAATACCTTAGGGAGTGTTCGGCGTCGCGAGTTTGGCCTTATATGCATCAGCTCCGAATCATGCCTTTGGTCAAATGTTGGGTTTGCCCGGCTCCCGTGTTTTGCTGCCTTACGTTCCGCTCTATCGTCTAAGGCGGCACCGGGAGAACTACTGCGATTGTGCCCTGGTTCATCTGGATGAGCACCTTAGTAGAGAAAGCCGAAAACTGATTGTCATGATAAAGCGAGAGACTGGTCAACCACTCGATGACTCAGCAGAATCTTCGCGATTCCTCCGCAGTAACGAAGGACCGGTTTCCCGGTCATGTATGTATGCGCACCGTATTCGGGTGAACGCGGAAGTACTAGGGGCTATATAGTAGCCCCACCATCAAACTCCTATGGCTAAGTGAAAGTGTTAAAGCTACATAGTCTGATTGCCTGGTTCGCCGCGCTATCACCTCCTTAATGGACCAAGACGTTGGATCAAGTGTGATTACACGCTTTTTCGAACACCCCCGCATTATATGCGTGGGGGCTGAAGCCGACGACTGCTAACTTTCAGGTTATATACATGCATAAACGGCCGCACAGGAGGCATTACAATACTTTTCGGCAAAAGTATAAACACAACCTTTATAATTAAACTAGCATTGTTTTTATAGTTGAGATACATGTCACTCGAACATGGTACTATTCGAGCACTGAGCCTCTATTAAACGGGCGCCTTCAAGGACTTCTTCAAAGTAGTGCTCGGCAGGGTCCTGACCTCCCGCCGGACCCCGGGTTGCAATACCTGTGGCCTCCATCCCTGTCCAATAGGTTTTAACACGGGCAAGAGCCATCCTCGCACCCTCTATGCACGCCGACCTCTTCACAGCGTCGATATGAGACACAATGCCAAGGAATTGTTGCATTAAACAAAAATAACTGTCCGGCCTTGGTCCCTGCGGCCAAAGATGATCCACGACAGACCTCATAACAAGCCCGACCAACCTATGGAGCTTGGCCCATGCGGACATTCTCTCATTCAATGGCAGCGGACGCGTCGGGGCACTGAACTGCGACCAAAACAACCTTTCTGCCTCATGGTCTTTCCGATCTTTGTAAAACTCAGTCGCAACAGCAGCACTCTTTGCCAGGTCCGCATACGCATCTGCAACACTCCACAACTGATCCAGAGGGGCATACTCCAGATCTCCGAACTTCATCCGCAACAAATAGGGCCTCCCAGCCGTGATATCTCCGGCTTCATGAAGCTCCTCCCTTATCCCTCTCATTTTAGAGCGGGTTTCCTTGGCTGCCTCCAGGGCCTTCTTCAGGTCAGCCGCTCTCGCCTGGCTTTCCTTTTAAAGGAGCTCATAGCGGCTGGTGGCATCTTTCAGCTCAACAGCCATCTTGGCTATCTTATCTTCGCTCTGGCGATGAGCAGCCTATTCGGCTTTTAACTCCTTGGCCGCCTTTAGGGCAACCGCATCACTTCTCCTGGCTTGTTCCTTGGCACGGGCAAGCTCCGCCCGAAGGTTCTCCACGGCAGCAGCTCCATCTGCAGTCACATCATATTATAGATACTAGCATCATGCTCCTCTTAATATTTGCTGACAAGCCGAAAATACGTACCCTATGCCTCGTCAAGCCGCTTGTTCACAAGAACTATGTCGGCATCCGCCGTGTCAAGCTGCCGCTTTAGTTCGGCAACATCAGTAGTCCGGTCAGCCGCCGGACCCTCAGCCGCTTGCACATAAAAGCAGTATGGTCATTACCTGGGATTATGATCCTCTGTTTGCCACCTCTGGATGGCAACCAGAGTCTCAGGGGCTACTACCTATACAGAGCACACCTAGCGTGTGCGGTACCGTCCAAAATACACATATATTACTTGGCGTACCTCAAAGCCTCTTAACAGGCTAGTAAAAGCTTCATTCAACCCGCTTTTGGCGAATAAAATCCTCTCAACCACCGTACCCATTAAGGTACGATGTGCCTCTGAGATAGCCGCTTGCTCCAAAAGACCCATCAATGTATCCGGCTGCATACCGACAGCCCCGGACTCTTTTTGTTGCTCTCCTTGGGAGCCGAATACTCTGGACTTTGGGCGGTCGAAGAGTTAGTTTACGGCCTTGGTGGATCAGGAGAAATCCTCCGTGACGACACCTCAGGGTCGTCCGTCCCATGAGGCGGGGAGGCAGGAGGAGGCGTTTCGCTCTCCATCATCTCTGAAAGAAGATCCCCTGAAGACGAACTCTGTTGAGAAGGGCTGCGAGCCGGACTACAAGACATACGTCTTAGTTATTATTCTTGGAAGATGAAGCAGGATATATTTATCAAATTACTTTTTCATCCACTTACAGCTCGATTGAGGGTTGGCTCCTTTGCAGGCGCTATGTAGTAAGGATGCCCTCTGGGGCAGGGCCCCCTGGCGAGGGTTTCTTCCCTCGTTTGGAAACCTCTGTTTCCAAGTTTTTGAAAGCGGCCCTTTTCTTCCCAAGATGGGAGGGGATTTTCGATTCACCTCCCCGATCAACCTCCTTCTTGGAGACATCAATTCCCTCGGTCTGGATGTATAAAGTGTGAAGCCCGCTCTCGGCTTCCCTATGACTTCCTTCATCTTCTCTTGATGGCACTTGGTAAGGTGCGCGCTCGAGCATCCTAGTTAGCACGGGGTCCGGCGAGCCTTCGGGAAGAGGGGCCGAACACCTGATCTGCTCTGCCTTCCTTAGCCAATCCTGGCCATGGACAGTTTTTAGAATAATGTTATGAGAAACATAAATATCGTGTTCAGTTGAGGAGTTACTTACTTGGGTATCCGGACGATTATAGTTTAGGCCCGCATCCTCGGTGGTGTCCGGACACTTTATTCGTGATCCGAAGAATAACTGATACATCCCTTCAGGCGTCATGCCAAAGAAATGCTGAATAATTCGCGGTCCTTCTGGGGTGAACTCCCACATATGGAGAGGTTGATGTTTGCATGGCAGGACCCGACGAACTAGCATTACTTGAATTATTTTGATGAGGCTGACATCCCTCTCAATAAGATCCCGAATGCGGCTTTGCAATATCAGTACGTCATTAGCAGGCCCTCAGTCGAGTCCCTTATTGGCCCATGACGCCAGTTGAGGCGGAGGGCCCGAGCGAAAGACAGGGGCGGCCGCCCACTTTGTGCCCCGAGGAGCGGTGATGTAGAACCACTCTCGTTGCCATACTTCGAACACCTCCGGGAAGGAACCCTTTGGCTATAGGGCATCGGCGCCTTTGCTTATTATAGCACCTCCGCACTCCACATGACGCCCGTCGATCATCTTCAGCTTCACATTGAAGGTCTTGAGCCATAAACCGAAGTGTGGGGTAATGCAGAGGAAGGCTTCACACACGATGATAAACGACGAGATGTGAAGAATAGAGTCCGGAGCTAGATCATGAAAATCTAGCCCGTAATAGAACATGAGCCCTCTAACAAAGGGACAAGGCTAAAGCCTAGCCCTCGGAGGAAGTGGGAAACAAATACGACACTCTCATTGGATTTGGGAGTGGGGATGACCTGCCCTTGAGCAGGCAGCCTATGCAGGATGCCAGCGGTCAGATACTTGGCCTCCCTGAGCTTCTTTATGTCCTCCTCTGTGACAGAGGAGGCCATCCACCGGCCTTGAAGGTTGGATCCGGACATGATTGAAGGTCCGAAGCGCTTAAGCCCGAGCCTTGGGTGTTGGAACTCAAGGTGGGGGAAGGGGAGGATCGAGCGTGGGTATAAAAGGATACGACCTTGGCCCCTTTATAAACGGGGTGAATATCAAGCGTCCCCCGCGTGACCGTTTGGAAGTTGCCTAAAATCGAGGAGTCATATTAACAAACACGGTTGGGTTACCCACACCCGTATTGAAGATAATCCCATGATAAGGGGAACACGATCTCTGCCTCGACAAGACGTGCCAATAAAACCGCCTCGTAATGCGTGTAGTGGCAGGCTGAGGAAAACGGCTCGAATAATGATTGGGCCATGGCGTGATGTCACGCTATGAAAAGTTGTCAGTAGATTAGATTCTTGGAATATTGCTCTCTCTACGGTGGTATGTGAAATTTGTTTTGCAGAGCCGGACACGACTCTCGTGTTCAAAATCTTCTATGGAGTATTCGGAGAAGGAACCCGCCTTGAAATGCCGAAGACAATCTGCACGCCGGACTCATCTTCATTGAATCCTGGTTCATGGGCTACTGAGGGAGTCCGGGATTAAGGGGTCCTCGGACAGCCGGACTATATACTTTGGCCAGACTGTTGGACTATGGAGATACAAGATTGAAGACTTTGTCCCGTGTCCGGATGGGACTCTCCTTTGCGTGGAAGGCATGCTTGGAAATTCGGATATGTAGATCTCCTTCTCTGTAACCGACTCTGTGTAACCCTAGCCCCCTCCGGTGTCTATATAAACCAGAGGGTTTAGTCCATAGGACAACAACAATCATAGTCATAGGCTAGCTTCTAGGGTTTAGCCTCTACGATCTCGTGGTAGATCAACTCTTGTAATGCTTATATCATCAAGATCAATCAAGCAGGAAGTAGGGTATTACCTCCATCGAGAGGGCCTGAACCTGGGTAAACATCGTGTCCCCTGCCTCCTGTTACCATTAGCCTTAGACGCACACTTCGGGACCCCCTACCCGAGATCCGCCAATTTTGACACCGACAGGAGGCAACCCAATTTTATTTTTGTTCCTTGCCTTTTGATCCTGTTTAGTAATACATAATTCATCTAGCCTCTGTTTAGATGTGGTTTTATGTTTTAATTAGTGTTTGTGCCAAGTAGAACCTATAGGATAACCTATGGTGATAGTTAATTTGATCTTGCTGAAAAATAGAAACTTTTACGCGCACGAGAATAATTTTAATAAATCATAGAAACGTGCTTTTGAGTTGATTCTTTATTCTGTAGATCAATAGAAAAATTTCCTAGGAATTTCTATTTTTGTAGGATTTGTAGATTCCAGAAGTATTCGAAAGTTACAAATTGCTACAGACTGTTCTGTTTTTGACAGATTCTGTTTTCGTGTGTTGTTTGCTTATTTTGATGAAACTATGGCTAGTATCGGGGGGTATGAACCATAGAGAAGTTGGAATACAGTAGGTTTAAAACCAATATAAATAAAGAATGAGTTCATTACAGTACCTTAAGTGGTGGTTTTTCTTTCTTGCACTAATGGAGCTCATGAGATTTCCTGTTGAGTTTTGTGTTGTGAAGTTTTCATGTTTTGGGTAAAGATTTGATGGACTATGGAATAAGGAGTGGCAAGATCCTAAGCTTGGGGATGCCCATGGCACCCCAAGATAATTCAAGGTCAACCAAAAGCCTAAGCTTGGGGATGCCCGGGAAGGCATCCCCTCTTTCGTCTTCGTCTATCGGTAACTTTACTTGGACTATATTTTTATTCACCACATGATATGTGTTTTTCTTGGAGCGTCTTGTATGATATGAGTCTTTGCTTTTTATTTTACCACAATCATCCTTTCTGTACACACCTTTTGGGAGAGACATGCATGATTCGGAATTTATTAGAATACTCTATGTGCTTCGCTTATATCTTTTGAGCTAGACAATTTTGCTCTATGTGCTTCACTTATATCTTTTAGAGCACGACGGTGGTTTTATTTTGTAGAAATTATTGATCTCTCATGCTTCACTTATATTATTTTGAGAGTCTTTTAGAACACCATGGTAGTTTCTATGGTTATAAAATTGGTCCTAGAATGATGGGGCATCCAAGTGGGGTATAATAAAAACTATCATAGGAAGTGAATTGGATGCTATGATCAATTTGATGCTTGATAATTGTTTTGAGATATAAAGGTGGTAATGTTAGAGTCATGCTAGTTGGGTAATTATGAAATTGAGAAATACTTGTGTTGAAGTTGGCGAGTCCCGTAGCATTCACGTATGGTAAAAGTTGTGTGACAAATTTGTTGCATGGGGTGCCCTTTTTATTGCCTTCCTTATGTGTGGAGGTCGGGGGCGCGTGATGGTTAACTCCTACCAACCCCCCCCCTAGGAGCATGCGTAGTAGTAATTTGCTTTGAGGGCTAATAAAACTTTTGCAATAAGTATATGAGTTCTTTATGACTAATGTGAGTCCATGGATTATACGCACTCTTACCCTTCCATCATTGCTAGCCTCTACGGTACCGTGCATTGCCCTTTCTCACCTTGAGAGTTGGGGAAAACTTCGCCGATGCATCCAAACCCCGTGATATGATACACTCTATCACACATAAACCTACTTATATCTTCCTCAAAACAGCCACCATACATACCTATTATGGCATTTCCATAGCCATTCCGAGATATATTGCCATGCAACTTTCCACCGTTCCGTTTATTATGACACGTTTCATCATTGTCATATTGCTTTTGCATGATCATGTAGTTTACATCGTATTTGTGGCAAAGCCACCATGCATAATTTTTTTATACATGTCACTCTTGATTCATTGCCCATCCCGGTACCCAGCCGGAGGCATTCATATAGAGTCATATCTTGTTCTAGTATCAAGTTGTAATTCTTGAGTTGTAAATAAATAGAAGTGTGATGATCATCATTATTAGAGCATTGTCCCTTAATAAAAAAAAGAAAGGCCAAAAAAAAGAAAGGCCAAATAAAAAAAGAAAAAAGAAAAAAGAAAAAAAAGAAAGGCCAAACAAAAAAAAGGCCCAAAAAGGGGGACAATGTTACTATCCTTTTCCACACTTGTGCTTCAAAGTAGCACCATGATCTTTATGTTAGAGAGTCTCTTATGTTGGCACTTTCATATACTAGTGGGAATTTTTCATTATAGAACTTGGCTTGTATATTCCAACGATGGGCTTCCTCAAAATTCCCTAGGTCTTCGTGAGCAAGCAAGTTGGATGCACACCCACTTAGTTTCTTTTGTTGAGCTCTCATACATTTATAGCTCTAGTGCATCCGTTGCATGGCAATCCCTACTCCTCATGTTGACATCAATTGATGGGCATATCCATAGCCCATTGATTAGCCTCGTCAATGTGAGGCTTTCTCCTTTTTTTGTCTTCTCCACACAACCTCTATCATCATATTCTATTCCACCCATAGTGCTATATTCATGGCTCACGCTCATGTATTGCGTGAGAGTTGAAAAAGGCTGAAGCGCGTTAAAAAGTATGAACCAATTGCTTGGCTGAAACCGGGGTTGTGCATGATGGGAGTATTTTGTGTGATAAAAATGAAACATAGCCTAACTATATGATTTTGTAGGGATAAACTTCCTTTAGCCATGTTATTTTGAGAAGACATGATTGCTTTGTTAGTATGCTTGAAGTATTACTATTCTTATGTCAATATGAACTTTTATTTTGAATCGTTTGGATCTGAACATTAATGCCACAATAAAGAAAATTACATTGAGAAATATGCTAGGTAGCATTCCACATCAAAAATTCTGTTTTTATCATTTACCTACTCGAGGACGAGCAGGAATTAAGCTTGGGGATGCTTGATACGTCTCCAATGTATCTATAATTTTTGATTGTTCCATGTTATTATATTACCCGTTTTGGATGTTTATGGGCTTTACTTTACACTTTTATATCATTTTGGGGACTAACCTACTAACCGGAGGCCCAGCCCGAATTGCTATTTTTTTGGCCTATTTCAGTGTTTCGAAGAAAAGGAATATCAAACGGAGTCCAAACGGAATGAATCCTTTGGGAGTGATGTTTTTTGGAACAAACGCAATCCAGGAGACTTGGAGTGGACATCAAGAAGCAGCCGAGGCGGCCACGAGGGTGCAAGGCGCGCCCCCACCCTCGTGGGCCACTCGTGGCTCCCCTGACCGACTTCCTTCGCCTATATATACTTGCATACCCTGAAAACATCCAGGAGCACCATGAAACTCTATTTCCACTGCCGCAACCTTTTGTATCCATGAGATCCCATCTTGGGGCCTTTTCCTGCGCTCCGTCGGAGGGGGAATCAACCATGGAGGGAATCTACATCATCGCCAAGGCCTCTCCGATGAGTTGTGAGTATTTTACCACAGACCTTCGGGTCCATAGTTATTAGCTTGATGGCTTCTTCTCTCTCTTTGAATCTCAATACAATGTTCTCCTCGATCTTCTTGGAGATCTATTTGATGTAACTCTTTTTGCGGTGTGTTTGTTGAGATCCGATGAATTGTGGGTTTATGATCAAGTTTATCTATGAGGAATATTTGAATCTTCTCTGAATTCTTTTATGTATGATTGGTTATCTTTGCAAGTCTCTTCGAATTAACAGTTTGGTTTGGCCTACTAGATTGATCTTTTTTGTAATGGGAGAAGTGCTTAGCTTTGGGTTCAATCTTGCGGTGTCCTTTCCCAGTGACAACAGGGGCAGCAAGGCACGTCTTGTATTGTTGCCATCGAGGATAAAAATATGGGGTTTATATCATATTGCTTGAGTTTATCCCTCTACATCATGTCATCTTGCCTAATGCGTTACTCTGTTCTTATGAACTTAACACTCTAGATGCATGCTGGATAGCGGTCGATGTGTGGAGTAATAGTAGTAGATGCAGAATCGTTTCGGTCTACTTGTCGCGGACGTGATGCCTATATACATGATCATGCCTAGATATTCTCATAACTGTGCACTTTTCTATCAATTGCTCGACAGTAATTTGTTCACCCACCGTAATAATTATGCTATCTTGAGAGAAGCCACTAGTGAAACCTATGGCCCCCAGGTCTATCTTTTATCATATATGTTTCCGATCTACTTTATTTGCAATCTTTACTTTTCAATCTATATCATAAAAATACCAAAAATATTTATCTTATTTTATTATCTCTTCGCAAGTGGCCGTGAAGGGATTGACAACCCCTTTATTGCGTTGGTTGCGAGGTTCTTGTTTGTTTGTGTAGGTATGAGGGACTTGCGTGGAGACTCCTAATGGATTGATACCTTGGTTCTCAAAAACTGAGGGAAATACTTACGCTACTTTGCTGCATCACCCTTTCCTCTTCAAGGGAAAACCAATGCAGTGCTCAAGAGGTAGCAACACGCATAAAGGATTATGACCCACATGCTCTGAAACTTTGCTGATTTCCTTTCTCTTTGAGAGGAAATTCTAAATAATGGCTTTTAGCTTTGCTTAGAGGCAGTATTACTTCTTGGGATGCTTTTTGCAGTAAAGTTTTATCCAAGTTTTTTCCACCTGCAAAAATTATGCAATTACGTTCTCAGATTACAAGTTTCAAGCAAGAAGAACATGAGCCACTAGCGCTTGCGTGGGATAGAATGAAATAAGCAATAAGAAACTTCCCCAATAATTGAATGGAGGAGTGGTTAATCCTTCATATGTTTTAGAATGACTCGAATCATATGTTGAAAACTATGCTTGATACAGCTGCAAGAGGAACAATCATGGGAAACCCCATAGAAGATATCAAGAAAATACTAGATGATATGCAAGAGAACCATGCCCAATGGCACGTTAAGAGAACCATCACCAAGAAGGTGAATGCCATACAAGAAACTAGCTCAGAGTTAACAACCAAGGTAGAAGAACTCATCTCTTTGATGAAAGGTAAAGAGAAGGTAAATGTCAATGCCATCATTGATGTGGACATTAGTGATGTGAATTTTATTGCTCGTAATAGTTATAATCCCAATTGGAAAAATAATAGTTATGCTCCTAAACTTCCTTATCCTAATAATAGAGGAGCATCAAATAATTTTAGTGGAGCTAATGATAGCAATAGAAATACTCTTGAAGAAACTCTTAAAAGTTTTATGACTAGCGAGATGAGCAGGATGAAAACTTCAAGAATATCTTGAAGAATCATGATAACTTACTCGGTCAATTGACTGGTAAGGTTATTGGACTAAAAAAATCATGTGCACATACTTGAAGTCAGAGCCAAGAATATGGAAGCACAAGTGGCAAAGATAGTAGAGAGCCAAACCTTGATTTTGGCCAAGTTTACAGGTAAAGTGGAGCCTAACCCAGTTGAAGAAGTGAAAATGGTAAGAAGCAGATAATCCCCAAGTGCAAGGAATCATCGTAGCAATTTCCAAAGGTGGAAGTGATAAGCATGGAGTCTCGAACCCACAAGGAGCTAAAGGTAAGATCAATATTCTCTCAAGTTCTATCTTCCACTGATACAACTCTACGTACACCGAACGTTTGCTTCCAACTAGAAACAAGAAATAAAACTATGTTGCGGGTATGAAGAGGATAACTCTGCATGATATCGGAGAACTAAAATATAAAAGTAGGTGATGTTATCACAAAGTTAGAATATATTACTCAATATTATAAATAACGAGTGTGGAATAATGATGGGACGGTGTGCGGAATTATCCTAGGCAATTGTTAACAAGACCGGTAATCACTATTGCAATTTCATATGAGGGCGAGGCATAAGCTAACATAGTTTCTCTTCTTGGATCATATGCACTTATGATTGGAACTCTAGCAAGCATCCGCAACTACTAAAGATCATTAAGGTAGAACCCAACCATAGCATTAACATATCAAGTCCCCTTTATCCCATACGCAACAACCCCCTTACTCGGGTTTATGCTTATGTCAGTCAAGCAACCCACTATAAGCGAATCATGAACGTATTGCAACACCCTACAGTGGGAATCCCTCACGCTTGAGTGACACGGAGGGCACAATAGGAAAACACCAAAATAAAACATACAACTCATACCAATCTAGATCATCAATCAACCCAAAGATAAATGATATCTACTCAAAACATCATAGGATAGCAACGCATCATTGGATCATAATATGTGGCATAAAGCACCATGTTCAAGTAGGGATTACAGCGGGGTGCGGGAGAGTGGAACGCGTAAAAGAGATGAGGATGGTGATGTTGATGAAGTCGATGACCGCGGCGATGATTCCCCTCCCGATGGCACTCCGGCGCCACCAAGAGAGAGAAGGAGAGGTTCTCCCCCTTGTGCTTCCTCCTCCATTGCCTCCCCCTAGATGGGGAGAGGTTCTCCCTCTGGTCGTTGGCCTTCATGGCGATGATGGCCCCTCTGAGATCTTCCTCCATGGCCTCTGGTGATGATGGCCCCCTCCGACAGGGTGCCAGAGAGGGCCTAGATTGATTTCTCGTTCCTACAGAGGCTTGCGGCGGCGGAACTTCTGATCTCCCTTCTATTCTGGGGTTTTCTAGATTTATAGGAGGAGTTGGCATTGATTTCATGTCAAGGGGGCCCACGGGGAGTCCACAAGGCAGGGGCTGCGCCCTCCACCCTTGTGGTGCCCTTGGGACTCCCCTCCGGTAGATTTTCGTTCCAGTATTTTTTATATTTTCCAAAAAAATCTCCGTTGATTTTCATCGCATTCCGAGAACTTTTTTTTCTGCACAAAAACAACACCACAGTAGTTCTGCTGAAAACAACGTCAGTCCGGGTTAGTTCTAATCAAATCATACCAAAATCATATAAAACTATTGTAAACATGGCATGAATACTTCATAAATTGCAGATACATTGGAGACGTATCAGCATCCCAAAGCTTAATTCCTGCTCGTCCTTGAGTAGGTAAATGATAAAAGAAATAATTTATGAAGTGTGAATGCTAGGAAGTGCATAAGTTTGATTAATGATAGTTTCAACCACTTTTTCTAGCATCATTATATATCATAACAGTAGCTCAACTCATAAAACTTCTCATGATCAAGTAACAAGCTATTCACATGTTAAAGTATAGATCATAAACTTTCTTGAAAACTAATAAACTATGTCCTCAGTCATCAAATAATTGCAATTCATCTTATTTTCAGGAAGGGTCTATGTAAGAGCTTTGATTCAGCAAACTCCACATACTCAACTATCGTTTAATCTTTCGCAATTGCTAACACTCATGTGATATTTATGGGTTCAAAGTTTTAATCGGACACAGAGAAAGATAGGGGCTTATAGTTTCGCCACCCAACCTTTTACCTCAAGGTTAATGTCAATAATAATACTTTATGAAAACCTACATCCAAGTGGATATATATATCCGGATCACTCCAACAGAAAGTGTTTGCCAAATGAAAAAGTGTAAAAAGGAAAGGTGATGATCACCATGACTCTTGTATAAGGGTAGAAGATAAAAGTAAAAGAGAGGCCCTTCGTAGAGGTAAGAAAATGTTGTCATGCGCTTTTATGGTTGTGTCGGGGGTTGGGTACGACATATGCCAAAGGATGGCTTATCATGGTGGGAGCGAGTAGAACGTCGCTGGTGCCTGGAAGCGGGATGAGGCGAAGACATGCACGCCGGCGGAACTTATCCAGCTTCAGGGCTCTCCTAGGAGATAACACCCCTACTGCTGCTCTGCGGGGTCTCCGCATGATCACTAAAGCAGAGTGACTACAATGGTGCTCTTGGAGCTGTTTCGGGAGGTAGGAGAGGGCAAGGCTAGCTCTCTCCTTCCTGGGCTATCTGGTCTATCTCTCTCTCTAGGTCCGAACCCTTTGCATGGGTGCCCCGGGGGGGTTTATATAGGCCTACCCCCCGGGGGTACAATAGTAATCCGGCTGGGCGCGGGTCCCAGCCGTCTGTCTCTCAGGCCGCCGTCCTTCCTGCCGGCTTCTGGGGCCCACCGACTGGCGGGTCCCGCGGACAGGCTTGATACTGTAGCGGCACTCCTGATGACGCAGGCTTGGTCATCGGGTCGTGGCAACAGTGCCGCCGTCTATCGGGCGATCACTGTCACCATTCCCCATCTCATCTGATTAATGGCTCGTGGGGCCCCGGGAGGAGTCGGCCGACTCCAGGGAGGCCGACTCCCACAGGTCCGTCTTCGGGTTGCCCAGGCCGCCTTCGGCCTACCCACTGACAGGCGGCCCCACCACCTTCAGGTCGTACAGGCCGGCATCGTGGGCACTGTGTACTGTGTACTGTGGCTGAGATCAGGGCAGGCATGGCAACAGTGCCGCATCTCGCCGGAGATCTTCCAGCGGTACGGCTCACTGTAGCCATGCCGGCCCTTCGTAAACAGGGGGGAGACGGCCATGCCGTGACCGTACCCCGCGTCGTACTTCGGGATAAGGGAGGAGTCTTGGGCCGACTCTCCACAGTCGGCCTCCCTGGAAGTCGCCAGCTTGGAGTCGGCTTATCTAGGAGTCGCCGCCTGGGACTCGGCATATCTTGGAGTCGGCCCTGGGACTTGGCCTGAGGGGCGCAGCCTGCCCCGATGTCTTGAAATGTCCTGGGGCTCGGGTTAGCCTACCCGTGGCCCATTACTCCGACAGTAGTCCCCGAAGCTGGTGAAACTCTGCGGTCGCTGTATTGTGGGGCTTCAACAGCTTTAATCTTTAAAAGTGCAGACTCTGGGACTCGGCTGCCGTCTTCCCTTGGGCCGACTGTCGAAAGTCGGAGCTTCGGTGGAGAGCCTCAGTTCAAAAGTCACGGCGGGAAGCCAGGCGGCGTGCCTGATATGCTTCCCTGCAGCCATCAGGGCGGTCCTATCGCGTGGCACCACGTGGGGAGAACAGTCTGCCTTCCCACGAGCGTGACGGGATGGGCCGTCAGGCGGGGCCCGCCACTACCGCGCCTCAGCATACGGACGGATCCGTTGCGGCCGAGGACGGTTGGTTTTCCCACGTTGTTACTGCGCGCAGTAACTTCATGGGTAAATCGTGGGGCGGCGTGGGGCATCGTGCACAGTTAATCCCACGCCCGCCCCCTCGGCTTCTCAGCCGGCAGGGCTATAAGTAGGCGGGGGGAAGCAGAGTGGCACAGCTTGCGCGCCTTTCTTCCCCGCTCCCCCGCCTCATCTTGCTTTCTCTCCCTCCTTCCTCCACCGTTGAGCAGGAGCACCTCATACCGCGGCCATGAGCTCTTCCTCCGCCGCGGCCTCTGCCGTGCGCTCCGGCGTATGGGACGGCTCGGAGGTAGAGGAAGAACACATCGAGTTCCTCCGCCAGACCCGCCGTCTCCCCAGCGTGGACCTCGTGCGCGCCCGCGCCACGCCGGAGGGGGAAATCCGGCCGGCGCCGGAAGAGGGCGAGCAGGTCATCTTCCGCTCGCACCTTATGCGTGGCCTGGGGCTGCCGGCGAGCGGCTTCTTCCGCTCGTTCCTGGAGTTCCACAGTCTTCAGCCGCACCACCTCACACCGAACACGGTGGTGCTGCTCTCCGCCTTCGCCACCCTATGCGAAGGTTTCCTCGGCGTTCTCCCCACCATCGAGCTGTGGGGAGAATTCTTCTCTTCTAAGCTCGGCACGCACATTGCCGGCGTGCCGGCCCAGTGCGGCGCCTTCATCGCGATGCGGCGCTCGACGGCCGATAACCCCTTTCCTCCCATCACGCTGATCAAGTCGGTGAAGATGTGGCAGCGCTCATACTTCTACGCGAAGAACCTCGCCTCCGACGGCGACTGGGTCAACTTGCCGCCTTACAGCGCCGCTCCCCTGACTGGGCGGCTCCCCAGCTGGTCCCACCGAGTCAAGATGCTGACTCCCGCCGGAGCCGCCGCCGTGGCGCGACTCCGAGTCTTGACGCAATCAGAGGGACTCGTCGGGGCCGACTTGCTGGCCGCCTTCGTGGCGCGCCGAGTTCTCCCGCTCCAAGGCCGGCCTCACCTGATCTTTCAGATGAGCAGCCTCCGAGACCCAAGTCGGATGAGCACCAAGGAGATGCCCCGCAAGGAGGTGGCGAACATGGTAAATTATATTGCATACTGCGAGTATGAGGAGGACTGGCAGTTCGGCAAGGAGCCGTACTCGCGCGACAACCCTCCACCAGTGGTAAGTCATGTCTCCCTGCTGTTTTGTCTTTTTTCCGCAGCCGACTCCGGCTTCTGACTCTTGTTAGCTTCTTCTGAACTAGAATCCTCTTATGCAGCCTGCCGCCGGTGCCACGAGGCAGCCCCGCGAGTACGTTCCCGACCGTGCAGAGAGCGACGTCGATGACCCCGATTTGGGGGCGGCGGCGATGGAAGCCGATGCCGAAGGCGGGGGAGAAGGGGCAGAAGGCGACTTCAGGCCCTCGGCCACCTTCGCCGACTGGCCTGGTGACGACGCCGAAGGCGAAGTCGCTCCGCGCCACCAGCTGAGGATCGGCCCGTCGGGCGCCGGCTCCTCCGCCGGCCAAGGCGGCGCGAAGAGGCGTCACGCCGGGCCGAGTGCGCCCGGCGGCAAACTGAAAAAGCTCAAGGGGCGTCCGCCGCGACCAGACGAGAGGAGGCGGCCGCGAAGGCCAACTGCTTCCGAAGGGAAGTGAGAAAGCCGCCGCTAGTATCCGCGTAAGTCTTTACGCTCTTTTATTTTCTTTGTTGAATCTTGTCCGAGTCTTTGTTTATATACTCCCTCCATTCTTCTTCAGGGCCCCTCTTTCCCTTGAGAGAGTTGTCGTCCCCTCCGTCATGGGGTCGGCAGAGACGTCCACTAATACTCGGCGGCCCGACCCTGCCGCCGACCTCCGGGAGGCGACGGAGCAGAATGCGCGGGAGAAGCGCGAGGAGAAGGAGGCCGCGCGTTTGGAGAAGGCGGAGGCCGACAGGGCGGCCGCCTCCGCCCAGAAAAAGCTAGATGACGCCGAAGCCGCCCTTGCGGCGAGACGGCGCGCCGAGGAGGCCGCGCGTCGCCAATCGGCGATGCTCGTCCCCCCACTATCGTCTGCACCGCCGCCTCCGGAGTTCACGGGGCAGACTGGGGGAGCCGGCACCGAGAACCCCATCGCGGAGATGGAGAGTGGCGAGGCCTCCATGTCGGATGCTCTCGTGCCGCCGCCGCCACCTCCACCGCCGTCTGGGAGACCGCACGGCAAACAGCCGGTGGATCCGTCGGAGCCGCCGGCCATGGACGAGGCCGAAGCGCGGCTACTTCTCCAAGTCGCCTCGCCGGTGCGTCGCCGTCTTGAGAGGGCGACCTCGGCTCCGCGACCTCGGGAGATCGGTGCTGCCATCTCGGCAGCTCTAGACGCCGAGGCCACGAGCGCCGCGCCCACCGGGTGGGTGCGCGGAGGCGGCATCGGGCCGCTAAATCAATTGCTCCTGGAAGTCCAGGCGAAGTTGCGGGCCGAAGGCGACGCCGTTCAGGCCTGCACCAGAGCGCACCTGGCCGCGCGAACGGCCGTCCGAGTAAGTTTCTTCTCCTTCTTGATTCTTGTTTTCTCTGTGGGGGCGCGCCAGCGCACCCACTGGGTGTAGTCCCCAAGTTCCGGGCCGGCTGCTGAGCAGGCGGTTCGGAACTCCCTCTGGCGAGTTCCAAACACTAACTTCGTCTTCAATGACTTATCTGCAGGAGTATCACAACCTCCGTGCCGCTGCCTTCAACCGCAATGTTGAGGAGTTGAACAAGCGGGCTGCCGACTTGTCGGAAAGCCGGAGTGAGTTCTTCTTCTTCGCGGGGGCGCGCTGGCGCACCCGCGGGCTGTAGTCCCCGAGATTCGGGCTGACTGCCGAGCAGTCGGGTCGGATCTTCCCGGCGATCTTCTTTGCTGACGACTGATTTGTTTCCTCTTTCGTTTCTCAGGAGCCAACGCCGCTCTTCAGGAGCAGCTGGGCGAGGCCAATGCCGCCCGTCGCGCCAAGGAGGAGGAGTGTGACAGGCTCGCCACGAAGCGCGACCTGCTGGCGGCGCAGCTGGCCGAGCAGAAGGAGATGCTCAAGAAGGCGCAGGACGAGGCCGAGAAGAAGGAAGCCGCTCTCCTGGCCGAGTTCGAGAGCGAGCGCTCCTCCTGGACTGACAGGGAGGCGATGCTGACCTCCGGCTTCCATGAGATCGAGGATATTGTGGACGGTACGTTTCTTTCGCTTCTTTGGGCTTCCTACTATGTGTCAGGCCGACTTCTGATTTTTCGACTTTCTTCTTTTTTGTCTTGGCAGACTTCTTCCCTGGTCACTCGCAAGCGGTCTCTCTGGCCATCGAGGCTGCTCGTGAGGCGCGAAGGGCGAATGGTGAGGAGATTGCCGCCAATGCCCCCCGAACCGTTGATGAACAGCTCCTGAGCATTGAAGCCCATCTTCGTCCGGTCCACCGGCAGATGCGCCAGCTTTAGTGTGCCGGCGCCTAGGCGGTTGCCGCTTTGTGGCTGGATATGCCGGCTCTGCGTACTGCCAGTCCGACCGTCGACTGGCTCGAAGTCGCTGCCGGCTATCTTGAGGCCTGGAAGGGCTCCTCGGTCCGGGCCGGAGCGCGCCGGGCCTTGGAGTTCGTCAAGGCGTGGTATCCAGGGCTGGACCTGGACCGCCTGGCCGCGTTCCGGTCAGAAGCCCAGGCCGAGCTGGAGGCCGTGGAGGGCGCCCTTATCGAGCGTGCGGCGGCCATCGCCGAGTACATGGATACCATCATCTTCATGCCCGAGCGGGCTGAAGGCGGCGAGGAAGTGCCGGCAGAGTGGTTCGGGATGAACCCAGAGTATGGCGAGGACTCGGCGGAGGTGATCGACTCCAGCACTGAGGAGGAGGACGAGGCGGAGGCCGAAGGCGAGGCGGAGGTGCCAGAAGACGGAGCAGGCGGCCAGCCTCGGCTCGACCGCGCCTCCAGCAACGAGCCGCGTCAAGAGAAAACAATTGTCGCTGGAGGCGATCAAACTGAGACCGCCCAGCCGACTGCCCTGGCGCCTGACACCGCCGTCTCCTCCGATCTTCCAATCCCAGATGCCGCCTCCTAGGCTGCTTTTTTCGCCTCTGTTTGTCTGTCTTAGTAATCTTTTGAAAACTTTGTTAGATTCGAACAATTCCACCCGCGGGGTGTATCTTGAACTTCTATTCAAAGATTCGGCCAAGGGCCTATGTAAATATTAATCTGCTTTCCGTCTTTCCTTGCTTATTATTCTTTAGGCTTTTTCCCTTTGCCGCCTTCCTTTAGTCGCTGCCTTGTCAGTCGAGCAGCCGCTCTGCGGACTGTCGCTGGGTCAAGTGCTTGGCTACTTCGGGAAGGCAAGGACTTGGCCGTTTAGAGTTTCTTTAGCAAGTCGGATAGAAAGTGACATGCCGACTACCCAAGAGTCGGTCGTCCTTAATAGAGGCTAATAAAGACGGCGAGCCGGCTACTCATGAGTCGGCCTTCCGCTTCAGAAATGCTGGGGGCCGTCTTATGCTATGTTCGTGCTTTAGGTCCTTAGCCATTTTTCGTGTGGGTGCCCGTTCTTCCTCACTCCTGCCTGCCTCATAGTCGCTCTGCGAGCTACGGCTTTTCCAGGAGGAGGATTGGGCACCGCACACTACTTGTCTGACTGCGGGAAGCTTCTCATAGCGCAAGGCGGCGAGTCCCCGGGCCGACTAGTCAGGCCCGGTGCCAAGCGGCTTGTAATGAAAGTAATGTACTCGGAGGCATAATTCTTATTGTACAGATAACAAAAAGGGCAGTCCCCGAGCTCGTCTCGGGGGGCCCAAAGTCTTAGTACTTTAATACAAAGGGGTAGTGTGATACATACTGCATCAACTATAAAATCTTCGAAGAAGATTTGCGTTCCACGGGTGCTCTGTCTCTTTGCCGGAATCGTCCCTCTTGCGCTCTCGGGGCTTCTGGGCGTCGATCAAATAGTAGGCGTCATTCCCTAGCACCTTGCTGATGATGAAGGGGCCTTCCCAAGGTGCCGACAGCTTGTGCTGGCCGGCTGTTCGTTGGATCAGCCGGAGCACAAGGTCGCCTTCTTGAAAGGATCTTGGCCTGACCTTCCTGTTGTAGTATCGACGCAGACTCTGCTGGTAGATGCTGGACCGTCTGAGTGCCAACAGCCAGCCCTCTTCCAGCAGATCGATGCCGTCTTGACGTGCTTCTTCTGCTTCTTCCTCGGTGTACATGGTGACTCGCAGGGAGTCAAACTCTATGTCCGTTGGGATGACGGCTTCGGCGCCATAGACGAGGAAGAATGGTGTGAATCCGGTTGACTTGTTTGGAGTCGTGCGCAGACTCCAGAGGACGGCTGGCAGCTCCTCAAGCCAACAGCCGGCAGATCGCTCCAGCGGTACGACAAGTTGAGGCTTGATGCCGGATAAGATGAGGCCGTTTGCTCGCTCCACCTGGCCGTTTGACTGCGGATGGGCAACGGATGCTAAGTCCAGTCGGATGCCCTGTGTCGCGCAGAAACGGGCCAAGGTGCCTTTGGGAAAATTCGTGCCATTGTCAGTGATGATGCTGTGTGGGATGCCGTACCGAGTTGTGATGTCAGCGATGAAGGTCACTACAGTCGGACCATTCAATTTCTTGATGGGTATCACCTCCACCCACTTGGTGAACTTGTCCACTGCGACAAGTAGGTGAGTCAAGCCACCTCGTGCCGTCTTGAATGGTCCCACCATGTCCAGGCCCCAGACTGCAAAGGGCCAGGCGATGGGGATAGTCTTGAGTGCGGAAGCCGGCTGAAGTGGCTCGGAACGAAAAATCTGGCACCCCTTGCACTTTTGGACTAACTCTTTGGCCTCTTCCAGAGCGGTTGGCCAAAAAAAACCGTGCCGGAAGGCTTTGCCAACGAGTGCCCTTGAGGCCGCGTGGTGACCGCACTCGCCTTCGTGGATGTCTCTAAGGATTTCCTGACCTTGTTCTGCTTCGACGCAGCATTGGAAGACACCGGTAACGCTGCGCCTGACCAGCTCTCTATTGACTATGGTGTATGCTGCTGCTCGGCGTTGCACTTGCCGAGCCAAGATTTCATCAGTTGGTAGCTCTCTGTTTACTAAGAATCTGAGGATGGGCTGGGCCCATGAAGGTGCTGCTATTTCTTCAACTGCCACTAGTGCGAATTGGATAAGGGCGGCCGGGCTGGGAGGCGGCGGGTTGGAGTCCACAGCCGCTTGCTGATTTGACAAAGTCCCGGGGCTGACTGGAGCAGTTCCTGGGCCGAGCTCTGGAGTCTTCGATCTTGCTACTGCAGTCCCCGGGCCGGGTTCTGAAGTCCCCGGGCCGGCTTCGACTGTATGTTTCTTGGAGTTGGATCTGTCCTCCTCAGGCGGAGCCGGCACATAGATTGAATCTGATTCTGGTGACGGCTTGATAGAAGGCTTGAGGAGGCGCCGGAGGGCGACACCGGATGGTATTGCCTGGCGGGTGGAGCCGATTCATGCCAAGGCGTCTGCTTGGTCGTTGTCGTTCTTTGGCACGTGGAGGAACTCGCACCCCTCGAAGTATCCGCTGATTTGTTGGACAAGGAAACGGTAGCTCACCATATTTGCGTCCTTGGCATCCCAATCGCCAGATGATTGCTGGACCACCAAGTCGGAGTCTCCATAACACAGGATCCGGCGAATGCCGAGTTCTTTGGCAAGCCGGAGCCCGTGGATGAGCGCCTCGTACTCGGCCATGTTGTTGGAGGCGGCGAAGTGGATCTGTAGCGCATATCTCAGCTTGTCGCCCTTGGGGGAAGTGAGGACGACGCCGGCTCCCAGGCCGGTGCGCATCTTGGAGCCGTCGAAGTGCATCCGCCAATGGGTGGAGTCGGGCGCTGGCGGCAGATACTGGGTCTCGACCCAGTCGACGAGGAAGTCGGCCAGTGCTTGTGACTTGATGGCGGTGCGGGGCTCGTAGTAGATGGTGTAGGGAGCCAGGTCGTTGGCCCATTTGGCCACCCAGCCAGAAGCATCTCGGCTTCCAATGATCTTGGCCAGTGGAGCCGTGCAGACCACGATGATTGGATGCTCCTGGAAGTAAGGCTTCAATTTCTTGGCGGCAAAATGCACGCCGTAGCACATCTTATGGTAATGGGGGTAGTTCTGCTTGGAGGTCGACAGCACCTCGCTCAAATAATATACCGGTCTCTGGACGGGTAGCGCTTTGCCTTCCTCCTTGCGCTCGACTACAATTACCGTGCTGACTACTCGGCTGGTGGCGGCAATGTATAGGAGCATGGGCTCTTTGGGAGTCGGAGCCGCCAGCACAGGGGGAGTAGTCAACATCTTCTTTAGCTGGAGAAAAGCCTCGTCCGCCTTGGGAGTCCACTCAAAGAAGGTCGTCTTCTTCATGAGTTGATACAAGGGTAGAGCCTTCTCGCCCAGTCGACTGATGAATTGGCTGATGGATGCCAAACAGCCGGTGAACTTCTGCACATCTAACAGTCGTCTGGGTGCCTCGATCCTTTCGATGGCCTTGATCTTTACTGGATTGCACTCTATGCCGCGTTCGGAGACCAGGAAACCAAGGAGCTGGCCGCCTGGTACTCCGAAAACGCACTTCTCCGGGTTGAGCTTGATCTGGAATAGGCGCAGATTCTCAAATGTTTCCTTGAGGTCCTCCAGCAAGGTTCCACGCTTCTCTGTCTTCACCACCACGTCATCCACATAGACGTGGGCATTTCTGCCGAGTTGCTTCAGGAGGCACTTCTGCATGCAACGCTGAAAGGTGGCGCCGGTGTTTCTCAAGCCGAACGTCATGGTCAGGTAGTAGAAGGCTCCAAACGGCGTGATGAAGGCGGTCTTCAGTCTGTCAGCCGGGTTCATCTTGATCTGATGATATCCTGAATATGCATCTAGGAAACTCAACAACTCGCATCTGGCTGTGGAGTCTATCACCTGATCAATTCTTGGCAGAGCAAATGGGTCCTTGGGGCAGGCTTTGTTGAGGCTTGTGTAATCAATGCACATCCGCCACTGCTTGTTCTTGTTCAGCACTAGTACTGGGTTTGCCAGCCACTCTGGAAAAAATACTTCCATGATGAAGCTGGCTGCAAGGAGCCGGGCTATTTCTTCTCCAACAACTCTTCTTTTTTCTTCTGACAGGCGGCGCAAGGGCTGCCTGACGGGCTTCACATCAGATCGGACATGTAATTTGTGCTCGGCGAATTCCATCGGGACACCAGGCATGTCCTTGGGGGACTATGCGAAGATGTCGCGATTCTCACGGAGGAAATCCACGAGCTCGCCTTCCTATTTGCTGTCAAGGCCTGCGCCCATGACAGCGTACCTCTCCGGGTGCTCTGGGTCCAACAGTATCTTCTTTGTTTCTCTGGCCGGCTTGAATGATCCTTCTGCTTCCGACTCCTTGGGGTCGGGCGATAACTCGGGCTGCTTGCCGGCCATCGCCACGACCCGATCAAGGAGCCGTTTCTCAGCTGCGATCACCAAGGACTCGGCCAGCCGATTGCTTTGGGCCGCGCAAGCGGACGACTTCCTATAGTCACCGGACACGGTTAGGATTCCCTTGGAACTCGGCATCTTCATCTTGAGGTAGGCGTAGTGGGGGACCGCCATGAACTTGGCCAAGGCGGGTCGGCCAAGCAGTGCATGATATGGGCTCTCAAGGTCCACCACCTCAAACCAAATTGGTTCTCGGCGGAAATGATCTTTGTCTCTGAAGAGGACATCTATCAGGATCTTGCCGATTGGTGAGCAGGAAAGGCCAGGGACGATTCCGTGGAACACAGTCCGGCTGCTCTGAAGCTGTCTTCGCTTGATTCCTAATTTCTCCATTATCCTTGTACAGGATGTTGATACTGCTGCCTCCGTCTATCAGTACTCGCAAGAAGCGAGCGGCCCACCTATCCGTGGTGAGTGTGGCGCCTAAGACCAAGGCGTAGGAGCCTGGACTCGGCATCACCTCTAGGTGATCAGCTCTGCTCCAACTGATAGGCTTCTCGGACCAATGCATGAACTCTGGAGTGCTTGATGCAACCGCGTTCACTTCTTGCTGCTGTTGGCGCCTGCAGCGCCGGTCATCCCTACACTGGTGAACACCACATAGGCTCCGTGCTCATTTGAGAACTCGTCTTGTATCGCGCCGACTGGCTTGACAGCCGGCTGCTGGGGCGGTGGTGGAGGAGGCGGCCCAGTAGGAGCGGGAGGGAGCAGGCCGTCCCCCTTGGCGCTTCTGGTCAGCCAGTGGCATTTCCTGGTGGTGTGGTTTGACGGCTTCGCGTCGCTGTGAAACTTGCAGGGACCATCTAGAGTCTGCTCGTAGGAGAAAGCCGGCAGCCAGCTGGACTTGCCGCCCTTCTGCCGCTTCGCCGAAGGCGGTCCCTCCAGCTGCTGGTCCTCTGCCGTTGCCACTTGCCGACTGCTGGAAGTCGGCTGCGGGGCTTTGCGCTTCTGGTCATTCTGCTCTTGCGGCCGACTGGTGTCTCCAGCCGGAGTTCTTGGAGCCTGAGGGGCGACTTTGCCAGCTGTGCTGACCCGAATCTCCGCCTTCATGGAGGAGTCGGCCGTGGCGTACTTGTCCGCTATGATCAGTAGCTCGTTGAGGGTCTCCGGCTCGTTGCAGAGGAGCTTGTGCTTGAGGAGGGTGCCTTCTCTGCACCCGGCAGTAAAGTACTCGATGGCCTGCACCTCGTGCACGCCCTCGCAGGAGTTCCGGAGTTCGCCCCATCGCGTGAGGTAGTCACGAGTAGACTCGTCAGGGTCTTGCACGCACAAGGAGAGCTGGCGTGGCTTGGGAGGTCGCTTGTACGTGCTCGTGAAGTTGCGGACGAAAGCCTCGGTGAAGTCGACAAAGCTATTAATGCTGCAAGGTTTCAGACTGTTTAACCACGTCCGGGCCGAACCCTGGAGCATGAGCAGGACGTATCTTACGGCAACACGCTTGTTGCCGTTTGCTATGTTGACGGCTGTGGAGTAGTCGATCAGCCAATCTTCCGGCTTCACGGTGCCGGTATATTTGGGCGTGTCTCGGGGGAGCGTGAACCCTTTGGGAAAGGGCTCGTCCCGGATGCGGGGTCCAAAGCAGGGGGGACCCAACTCGTCTTCTTCTTCTAGTGCCAGGGATCGGTGGAGTCGGTCGATCCGGTGGCGGGCGTCGTTCTCTCCGACTCCCTCTCGGCGGCCAAGGCGGTCGCCGAGAGTCGGATGTTCCACGGGCGGCGGGGAGACTTGTCTTTCTCTGCGAGGAGGGGGAGGTAAGTAGTCGTCCCTCCGTTCCACCGCTCTAGGGCGGCCGTCTTGGTCGCGCTCGATGGTGATGTGAGTCCAACTGCGGCTGGCAGCCGGCCCTTGTCCTTCTTCCCACGGGCCCCGCCAGTCGGCGTTCGAGACGTCGCACCTTGGTCTCGGCGAGGCGGTGGGTCGTCGTTTTGGCGCTGCGGCGCCTCGGTGCGGCAGCCGACATTATTCTGCGCGGCAGCCGCGTCGAGGAGCTGCTGAACTCGCTCCGTCATTATGCGGCGCTCATTGCCTTCCAAGTTGTCGAGCTCGTCTACTGCCGCCTGGGCGGCACGGATATTCTCTGCGGGCGTGGCATACACAGCGCGATCAGCCCCGAAGAGGTTGGCGATTGCCGCGCCACGCTGTCGGACCGTTCCTAGGTGGCTAGGCCCGGTTGGAGCCGGCGAGCCGCCTACGGCACAATCCATCTCTCGTTGGTAAGCTTCTGACAAGCGCCTCATGCTTGCCAGCTTCTTCCGCCCTTGATGAGCTGAAGGCGGAGCGCCTCCAGCGTCCCGGCGTCGGCGTCTTCCGGAATCGGTGCTGCAAGGTCTCGCAGGGCCGCGTCAAACGGGTCATGCGCTCCTTCGCCGGAGCGCTCGCCGTGCTCGAGGACGAGGACCTCAGTGACGGTGCTTCCGCCGCTCCCTGCGTACGAGAGCAGCTCGTCGTAGACCACCACATTGGTGGGGAACGCGTCGAGCGACGCGGTGTTGGAGTCGACCAGCATCGGGTCGGTGGATCCTATGGACTCCAGGTCCGCGGCAGGCTCGCCGGCGACGTGGAGTTGGTCGACGAGGCCCGCGAGGAGGCTCTCGGGGCCACTCGTGCCTGCATCGGGCGCAGGCTGGTCGGAGTGGCAAACCTCGCCAACAAGATCGGCGAGGCAGCTGGCTGCACAGGCGATCTTAGCGCCGCATAGCGCGTCGGCACAGACGCTGTCCGGCGTGCCGGACTGGCTATGCTCGCCGGGGAGGAACAGGGTTCCCGTCGAGAGCAGATCTCCGGACGACGTTGCACCTCGCCCCATGGTGGGCGCCAAATGTCGGGGGTTGGGTACGACATATGCCAAAGGATGGCTTATCATGGTGGGAGCGAGTAGAACGTCGCCGGTGCCTGGAAGCGGGATGAGGCGAAGACATGCACGCCGGCGGAACTTACCCAGCTTCAGGGCTCTCCTAGGAGATAACACCCCTACTGCTGCTCTGCGGGGTCTCCGCATGATCACTAAAGCAGAGTGACTACAATGGTGCTCCTGGAGCTATTTTGGGAGGTAGGAGAGGGCAAGGCTAGCTCTCTCCTTCCTGGGCTATCTGGTCTATCTCTCTCTCTAGGTCCGAACCCTTTGCATGGGTGCCCCGGGGGGTTTATATAGGCCTACCCCCCGGGGGTACAATAGTAATCCGGCTGGGCGCGGGTCCCAGCCGTCTGTCTCTCAGGCCGCCGTCCTTCCTGCCGGCTTCTGGGGCCCACCGACTGGCGGGTCCCGCAGACAGGCTTGATACTGTAGCAGCACTCCTGATGACGCAGGCTTGGTCATCGGGTCGTGGCAATAGTGCCGCCGTCTATCGGGCGATCACTGTCACCATTCCCCATCTCATCTGATTAATGGCTCGTGGGGCCCCGAGAGGAGTCGGCCGACTCCAGGGAGGCCGACTCCCACAGGTTCGTCTTCGGGTTGCCCAGACCGCCTTCGGCCCACCCACTGACAGGCAGCCCCACCGCCTTCGGGTCGTACAGGCCGGCGTCGTGGGCACTGTGTACTGCGTACTGTGGCTGAGATCAGGGCAGGCATGGCAACAGTGCCGCATCTCGCCGGAGATCTTCCAGCGGTACGGCTCACTGTAGCCATGCCTGCCCTTCGTAAACAGGGGGGAGACGGCCATGCCGTGACCGTACCCTGCGTCTTACTTCAGGATAAGGCAGGTGTCTTGGGCCGACTCCCCACAGTCGGCCTCCCTGGAAGTCGCCAGCTTGGAGTCGGCTTATCTGGGAGTCGCCGCCTGGGACTCGGCATATCTTGGAGTCGGCCCTGGGACTCGGCCTGAGGGGCGCAACCTGCCCCGATGTCTTGAAATGTCCTGGGGCTCGGGTTAGCCTACCCGTGGCCCATTACTGCGACAGGTTGGATGCACAAAATCTTAATGCAAAAGAACGTCAGTTTATATTGCAGCTTGTGATAAGGACCTTCATTATGCAGTCCGTCGCTTTTATTTCTTCCATATCGCAAGTTCGTATAAAGCTTATTTTCTTCGCACTAATAGATCATACATATTTAAGGAGGAATTTTTTATTGCTTGCACTGATGACAACTTACTTGAAGGATCTTACTCAATCCATAGGTAGGTATGGTGGACTCTTATGGAAAAACTGGGTTTAAGGGGTGTTCGGAAGCACAAGTAGTTGTAACATTCCAAATTTTCAATTTGGAATGTTATATATTAGATCATCATTGCATATCATATTTTATTTGCATTTGGCTTGATCCTAGAAATTTTACGCAACTCAAGGACCCTTGGAGAGAGTTCGGAATTTCGTTATTTTCATATTTGAGTTTTCTCAAATCTTGAAAATAGGGCTGTTTGATTTTATTTATTTTATATTCAATTATTTCTATTATAAAAACATGAGAGAGGGAATAAAATGACTTTCCCAAAATAAAGAAGTATTGAGGATTTAATAAAAAAATCAAATAAGATTTTATTCGGAGTTTTTGGCTATTTTATTTGAATTTAGGAAAATTGCACGTTTTTCAAAACTGCATTTTAGGGCCAAGAAAATGTTCATATCGTTCTAAATATTTTATTTAGATGGTGAAAATTTATTTTGGCATTTTTAGAATTTTATTTTATTTTCTAGAATTTTTCTTATTTCGGCAGAATTGTTCTTTTTAAAAAAAAAACTTCCAACGTCCAACTGGGCCAAGGCCCAGCCGAGCCGGCCCACGTTCCCCGCGCCGCCGTCTCCCACCTGGAGACCGCGTGCCGCCGCCAACCGGACCGGAGTCCGAGCCGGACTCCTCCCCGCCGCCAACCGGACCGGAGTCCGAGCCGGACTCCTCCCCGCCGCCTTGCCCCTTCCCCAAGCCACCTCTCCCCCCTCTTTAAATACCGCTGCCGCCCTCCCCACCCCGCCACCCGAC